>NW_018742630.1:0-591935 GCF_001683475.1 Chenopodium quinoa | reverse complement strand
GCACTAAGGAAAAATGTTTTAGATCCAAGGGGAAAGTTTAGACCTAATTGGTCTGGCCCCTACATTGTCAAAACAATCCTGTCAGGTGGTGCAGCAAAATTAACTGACATGGATGGCAATGAATTCTCAAACATTACCAATCTTGACCAACTTAAAAAATACTACCATAATTACTTGAGTAGGACACTCAAGAGAGCTACGTTCGGCCTGATTCCCTTAGGAAAGGATACGTAGGCAACCCATTACGGGTGCGGCCACTTTTATTTTCGACATCTCCGCATTCCAGAATCAACAAAAAGTCAACAAAAGTCGGAAAAGCAACTGGCGTCGTAGAACAAAGCCTGGCGCCAGCAAAAGGTCATCAGCGCTAGACGACAGTATTGGGGCCTGGCGCCAGACCTCAATATCTGGTGCCAATTCGCAATTATTGACGCCAATTCAGTAATAAAATCTGGGGCGAATTTCGGCGTTTTTCGGAAAATTTTCGACTTTCGTACTCGAAGAATTTCTGGAAAATCAATTTTTTCGGTTTTTCATTGCTTTAATTAAACAAATTTGAAGTAACAATTTAATTGAAAGCTGAAATTTCATTAATAAAAATAAAATTGCATTGTTAATGGAATTTAAATCAAGCTGAAATAAATTATTTAATAGAAAGCTAAGCAATGTTCTAATCTTTATTCTCCTTCTTTGTTCTTTTCCAATTCTTTTCTGCTCCTCCTCTTCATCCATTACTTTAGCTAGTAGGCATCCTTTAGAGGACCTACATTCAATCTTGGAATGGATTGTTTCCCTTCCGCTAGCACCCCATGCTTCTTTTCCACCCAAACCTTTTTGTCTGTAGTGGTAGCTTACCTTTTCCCCTTGTCTTTAGTAGAATTCTTCTTCTTAGGCATTTATGGGTGTCTTGAACTCAATTCTTGCACCTAAGCGTTTCTTTGGCCGGTGTCACCTTGTCACCTAGACGATTCTTCACATCAGTTCTACCCTAATCAATTGAAGACTTCTTCAGCAACCACTTCTTTACATCATTAGGCAAAGAAGGGGGAACCTTTTGGGTAATCACTTCCCATAAAGGTCTAGCGCTCCAGTACGTGTCAAATTTATCTACTTCTTGAGATATGGGATACTCATAGGGAGGACGAAGATCCCGGAAGGAATATTTTTGAAGCAAGCCATATTGTCTCTTCACTCTGCAGGGATAATAATATGTCATGAGAGACAAGCTTGGAAGACGGCAGAAAGGTTGCTTGTTAACACCAACCATCCTTTTTATTTTCCACCATGGGATGACCCACTTGATAGCAAAGTCACGTGATTCAAAGACTTTCTTCCACCCATGGCGCCCAATATTAGGGATGCGTTTCTTTCTTCTTACAAAGAAAGTGGGCGTATACCTTTCAATGTCGTCCGGAGGGCTAATTAATCCTAGCCTTTCCATTAGCCACATCTGAAAAAAAACAAAAAAAAAAAGGAAAATTTAGGAATGCAAATAAATTAATATTACAATACAAAAATATATTTTTTAATTTCTGTAATTAAAAATATTATTTTTCTACCTGTAATAAAATTGGAGAACCGCGAAGAGGTTCTTTTGGGTCCCTTTTCAACTCATCTAGACTAATCATAGTCTCTTCAACTATTAAAGGCATCGGATTTCTCCCTGATTCAATTTATTCTAGCACAGTGGTTATAATTGATCGACCCTCATTAATTTTACCACTACTAAGACAATATTGATTAAGCATGCAGAATAAGAACGCCCTTCTTCTATATATGTGAAGAGATTCAGAATGCGGTTTATCAAAATAATAGCGTGCGAATTCTTTTATGTTCACCACGTTGCCATTCACTATCCTTGATAAATCCCTTTCCTTCAAATTAAAGAAGCGCTCAAAATCCTTATAGTAATATGCATCTACTCTAGGGATCACTACCAGGTCTATTGCAGGAAGCCTAAAATAGCACCAAATTCCTCTGGCAAAGGGCTAATTTCATCATACCCTATTCTAAAACAATGTGTGTCAATGTTCCAATATTCTAAAGCGGTATGAATGAAGTCTATGTCTAGATCTACCCCTTTAATGCTGTATATTCCCCCCAAGTGAAATAAATCCAATTCTTTTCTTTCTCTAGCATTGAGAGATCGACACCATTCATGAGAATATTGGGTGAAGGTTTTAGTGGCTAAAGACATGATTACTATTTTTTCTAAAGTGAAGAATAATTTTTTTCGCTGGAATTATGTGAATAATCGACTGAGTAGGGGGCTATTTATGCACAACTTTCGAGGAATTTCAACCTGACTGGAATACGTAGTCAGCGTCAATTGGCGTCACACACCCGAAATTGGCGCCACACGCTAGCAATAGCGCCTGGCGCCACGCGCCACAGGCTGGCGCCAGCTGGCGCCAAATCAGCAGGACAGCCGCGCGTGCTCAGTTTGCGTTTTGATATTAAATTGGAGTCGGTTAATGACTTTATGGCCCCATTTTAATTAAATATAAGCAGTTAAGTTTAGTTAATTTTTTTTTATTCTTTTTTTGGATTTTATATTAAAATTCAAAAATCAACCTTTTTCTCCGTTTTTATTTTTCCTTTTTTATTTTTTCCTTTTGGGGGAGAGAGTCGGATAATACCCTCCATCAATAATAAAAATGACGGAATTTTTGCGCAAAATTGTTATCACATTTGCACACACTAACATACACTAACATAATAATAATACATAATAATAGATTTACATAACAGAGTGTCTAAGTAACAAGTCAAAGGCAAAGTTCTATAAAAAGTCAAAATAAAATGCATATACAGAAATAAACTACGACGTCGGAGGACGTAGGCCCATCATGCCATAAAACTGCGTCGTCCGAGGAGTCACCTCTCCACCAGCTCCAGCCTCAGCACCAGACCTAGTCTCCGTAGGAGGAGGGAAACTCAAAACAGGACCGCTCCAGCCAAGGCCAACTTGAGGCTGAGACCGCGGAGGCTGCTGCGATGACGAGCCAACCTCGTACATCCTACCACCTCTGAAAGCCGAGGTAGACTCTCCTAACGGTGCAACCGGAACCTCCTCAGAAGAAGACCCTGAGCCCTCAGCAACGTCGGCTCGAGCAGCCTCAGAACTACCACCTCTACCTCCTGACGAAGTGCGACGACGTCTCGAGCTAGACCTCGCCGGCTCTCTTCGCCCCTCAGGCCTCATACGGGTGTGAGAAGCAATCGGATGACCCTGCAAAAAGAAATAAATCAGAAACAAGGTGAAAACTGAAGCATAGTGCAGAAACAATAAGTAAAGAAAAGTTACCTCTCGGATAGCGTCGTCTCGACGACAGGTAGCTGCGTTCCTCATCCGGACGAGTTGGCTCCGGAAGGCATCTATGCATCGTGCCATAGCCGAAACCACCTCGCATGAGAACTGTCAAGAAAAGTTAAGTTAGTAAAAATGCATGATAACTGAATACAAGATTCTGAATTAGAGCTAGACTTACTCTGGTCTGATGACGGGGAATCGACCGCTCCACGAAGCGCTCGCCCTCAGGAGCCGGAGAAATCATCTCCTCGATCGGCCCGTACATCCCCTGGTAGTGGATGGACATACAGGGTGACACAAACTTAGTGGGACCATCCTGATAAAACAGAAAAGAAATCAGTAAGGTGTTACTTGGGGGCTACTCAGCGAAAAAACAAAAAGCCAAGAATCTTACCATCACATCCTCGTCCGGAACAGGGGCTGGAGCTAACAAAGGAAGTAGCTCCTCAGCATAACTCCGCCCAAGGATCACATGGGACCGCCAAAGAGAACCAGGATATTCAGCCATGCTCGACAACTCTCTCTCGTCGAACATGTGGCGTGGTGGAGGAACAGGAACGACAAAGACATCGGAAGAGTGCTGTCTAGCAACTCTCTCTCCTAAATAAGCAACTGTTCCGTAGGTCCCCAGAAAGTAACGGCGCTCAGCAGAGTACTGTGCAGCTAATCCAGGGACTGTCCAACCACCCCATGGCCGGTATACTACCTGGGGTCCCTATAAAAATACCAATCGGGTAAGAACATGTATAAAACATCACAGAAGAGCAATATAAGCGCCAAAAATCGCACCGAGATGATCCGACTCCGGACGCGTGCAGTAGACAGGTCCACATGGTGGCCGCCCCAAGAGGCGCTCACTAGATACCCCCTCGGCGATGGTCTCGCCGGCGCAATGGAAGGAAAGTATTCATAGAACCAGATCTACAAAAGGCTAAAGCATGAGTAAATGCTAACTAAACATATAGGGCTAAATGTTATAGGGAATAATGTTTACCTCTACAACTTTTCAGAAAGCGGACAAAGCGACATTCGGCCTAATAGACCGGTGGCGACACGAGTCCCTCAGTGCGCGAACGAAGTCAGTATAGGCCAAGCTGGCCCAGTCATAAGTCCCGATCCGCCAGAGACGCGAACAACAGGGAGATAGTAAAGCAATGCCCTACTACCCCTATCAGGGGAGAATGTCCCTGACAATAACATAAGCACAAAGATGTGCACCCGCTACTCTCGGGTGGTCGCGTCGTCATCAAGAGCCGCTGCCAGCGTCGAACGGCGAATCCATCTAGCACTAAACTCAGTCGTCTCGACCTCAGCTCGGGCCCGAACAGCTATCGGCCCCAATAGTTCCTCGACCTCTGGAGAAAAGACGTCGATACCGCCGTCGAATGGCAGCGGCACAGAAGAGAACTCCAGTCCTGTGATGAGATTGAAGTCTGTAAGAGTGACCATCATCTCACCCCATGGAAAATGAAATGTGTTGGTGGTGTCCCAAAAGAACTCCACCAGAGCGCGTACTACGTGGTGACCCCCGCTGGAGGCGACCATAGCCTCAGAGGTCTCAAATAAGGCAATCAACCCGTAAGACTCCCATAGGAGTCTCGTCTCTCGATCTCTGGCGATATGCATCCTATACAAATCGCCGAGACCATCGCAGCTAGAGCCGTGATGTCGTGTCCTTCCCGGCTCGCTTCCCCGTCTCACCCTCTCAGAAATGTGGTGGACAGGGGCAAAGAACAAGGTCTGCTCATCCCACTCTGGGAACTGACCAAGCGAAGTGGACGGTGTAGTGTCGTCTACCACAGGCTCATGCTCCCGTCTAGTGTTTCGGGACCGTGAACCGGAGCCTCGTTGTCTAGCCATGCTACGTTGTGCAGAATCATCATAAATCAAGCTTCTATAGTATCTAAAGGTTTGCCTAGCCGCATGATACTATGTTCGCAAAAACAGAGTACGTGGTACTAAAACAGAGCACAAATTCGAATTGAGCATGATAAGCATTTTTCAAGCAATCAAACAATTTCTTGCAACACTATAGTGATCATTGTGACAAATTAAACAAGAATTGCTAGCAAAAACATCTAGAACGAGCCACACTGTTTTTTCACGACCTTAGGAGGTCCAACAATGGCTGATTGCTCATTTCTTCGCCAAATTGGGTCAAACAAGTCTCAAATTACTCCCAAGGCAATATACAAACATAAACAAGCAATTTCATGGCATAAAACTTGATAAATAAAGCAAATTGAGCATTATAAGTTTCGAATTTTCATGAAATTCGTGAATGAACATGCCAATAATTCATAAAAACCGGTGTGAGTTGGAAGGAAACTTACATAGATCGGGAATATGGATGAAAAGAGCTTGGATTTGCAACAAATTTGAGCAAATTCGGTTGAGAAACGAATGAGCAACGATCAATTGAAGTTTTGACTTCTTTCGAGCAGCGTTCGCAACAAACCAGAGCACGAAATGAACTGAAAACGGGAATTTAAAGTGATTCACGTGCTGGCGCCAGTCCCTAGGAATTGGCGTCACATTATGTTCTTGGCGCCAATCGCCAATTTCAGCGCATGGCGCTAATACGATAAAACTGGCGCTGATCGATTTTCAGCGACGCCAAAGCAGCCAACCACCTTTTGGGGTAGTGCTAGCCTCCTGCAATATATTTTAGGTTCCTTGGTACGCCAGTTAGCCCTCTGAGCAATTTGACATGATTAGGTAATCGACTTGATTACATGAAGTGATCGACCTGATGAAAAGATCGTCTCACTAAGCTTAAAAGGCACCGACATACAGGTTTATTAGCAAAAGGCACCGACATACAGGTTCATTAGCAAAAAAAAAAGGCACCAACATATAGGTTCAAGAGCAAAGAGCGCCGACGTACATGCATAACAATAAAGCAAAGTTTAGGCGAACTTTTAAAGATCGACGGGCGTGGATCTTCGGTATTTTCCTTTGGGAGATTGTCGCATCAAATGAGGATGACTTCAAGAGAAGATGTCTTCGGCATCATTCCCTAGCTTGCGGAAAGTTGTCACAAACAACTGAAGGTAATTTCGGGCGAAATTGTCTTCGATCATAGTTCCTAAGGCATGGAACGTGATCATAATACGGATGAGAATTATTTCAAGAGAAATAATTTTCGATGGTATTCCCTTGGACGTGGAATATTATCACGGCGGAGGAGGATAGTTTCAGGCAATGCAATCTTCTAATTTGGAAGCAGTTACAAGGTGTAGCGGTTTTCAAGCGAGATGACATTCTCTAGCTTGCAGGAGGTCATCAAAGCAATCGGTTACTTTCAGAGACGTGTGCTCGACGGTGCAAGATACGCGTTTCTTAACTCTTTTATCTGTTTAACTAATGCTAGTTTTGCAGGTATCGGCGTTACAAGATTGATTTAGGATCGCAGAACGTTCTGAATCATTCTCCGTCCCTATCGTTACTTTGACTTTCGTTTTCCGAAACTTGCGTTTCTCCAAACTCAGTCAAAGTGGGGGCTTCTGTAGAGACCCATTTGTGTCTCCCCAAAACCAAACCCAGTGACGAGTACCTTTCACGTCGAATCATAATCGAATGAAACAAAAGTGTGGAAAGGTCTAGTGTTGTGGAAAGTTTTATTTCTTTTCTTTTCTCTTCTCTCTGTTTTTGAAAACTTTATTTTAGGAAAAAAGCCAATCCAGTTTGGTTGGTCCATGATATGGGTCCAATAATGGTGTAGTTGGATGGGGCTTGCAAAGATCTTTCCAACGATATCTTACAAGCCCAATTCCGATGAATATTGAGGAATTTATGGCCAATTTACTAAACTGGGCCCGGTTTGAGTTTTAAGTACGGCCCAATGATCTAGGGAAGGGCCTAATATGATTTATCATTCCTAATGAAATTAGGAATGGTTTTGGTCTTCTAGAACATTCTAGAAGGTCTTATCATTCTTAATTCAATTAGGATTCTTTAGAGTTTTAATTAGATCAAATAGCATTTTCGACTGAAATTATATTATTTTATCTTCCAGTACGGTAAAATTATCAGATTTTCGAAAAAGTGTTAAAAGCCGGTTTGGCGTCCAACCCCAGGCCTTGGCGCCTGGAACCAGGATTGGCGCCAGACACCAGCCATTGGCGCCTGGCGCTAGCCACTGGTCCTGGCTCTAATGAGCCAGGGCTGGCGCCAAGTTGTTTTTGCGATCTTCAGACTCTGTTTTGATAAATTATCTTTTTTGGCTGATTTTCTCTATAAATATCGTATTAATAAACTCCTTTTTGAGAGGACGGATTTACATCTATCATTCACCAATTCTCTTTATTCTTAAGTCTTCATCAACTATCTTCATCATTCACCAATTAGCATTCATCTACAGTCAAATAATCCTTTTCACTCATCTCTTTTCTTCAACTTTCATCATCATTCATTCATTCTTTGTTTTCTAATATTTTGCTTGTTTAATACAAAATTCCGCATTCACAAGATCTTGATACACCTAGCCATATTCGAAGTTTCCTTCGCCCTAGACGTGAAAGGTTTTAATTTCTGAAGGTTTAGTCCCAAATCTCTATTATTTAATTTAATTGCTTTTTTTATTATTTTTCTTGAAGTTACTATCGTGTTTATTTTGTAATTAGAAAGAGGTACGAGGCATCCAAGTAAGTACTTTATTGATTAATTGATTTTATGATGTAGACATCATGTTTATATTATTATTATTATTATGATATTCCTAGTATCACGTATAGGGTGTTTTTAATATTAAGCATGATTAAGAATATGATGCTTCCTATGTTCTTTCTAACATTTATGATTATGATTGATGATGATTATTTATTATGTTGCTTGATATGCATATTATTATATATTGTTATTGCTTGACCACCTTTTATTGCAAGTTAAAGGGAATTGGTATTTGCAATCACGCTTAATAAGATAATTAATAATCTTGTTAGGTTAATTGTTATTATAATTCAAGTGATCGCCAATAATAGATTTGTATGTGCATTAATATTCAACCAACATAGATTAAACAGGTTTAAGGTTAATCCTATTGATTATATGTTAGTCAGAAAGCGCACATGAATACGAGCAGAATAAAGTAGAGGTCTATTATTACGGCAGGTTCAATCTCTTTTAGGTTGGATTTGTACCATCATCCCCGAACCCTTATTTGGTTCATGACCTTATGGAGTTGACGATCTCTTGGATCGTTAAGGGGTGTAACCTTCACCTCGTGAACGGTTTACAAGTTCCTTAAAAAGTTGTTGGCGACTCTTTTGCTCTATCTTCTTCCCTTTTGGACGCCACCGTACTTTAGTGTATGATCACAGTGGGGTTAAAGCTAGTGGTATTTTTAAAGGCTTGAAAATATTCCCCACACCCTTCTACGATACACATGATAAGACTTAGAGATAGGGCGATTAAAATATAAATTAACAAGTTTTTCTAAGTCTACTTCATTACCACAAACAATTCTATTTAAATCTGGATCCGTTAGATTCAGATGGCGTTCAAAGTCTTGGTAATAATATTCACGTAAGGTAGGCATGGCTATAAGATTCCTAGCAAGAAATCCAAAGATTGCACCAAATTCCTCCGGCAGAGGACAGATTTCATCATAATCAAATTTGAAACAGTGCGTTTCTGGACTCCAATAATCTAATGTTGCTCTAAGAAAATCATGTTCAATAGCTACATGTCGCAGGGCTAGCAAACCCCTGACATGAAATAATTTTAACTCTCTTTTTTCGGATTGGTCAAAGAATAAGACCAGTCGCGCAATGTATTATCAAAATTCTGAGACATGATTATTGAAATATTAAATTCTAAATTATTTTGTGTTTCGTAATTATGCATATCATGAGCAATCTGGTCTTATTTTATAGCAAAAGCGCTCGAAACTGCCCAAAATTTTTCTTTTCACACGCGTAAAACAAACCGCTGAATAATACGCGTCCCGTGAAACGGGAAATTCCACCGTGTCACGGGAACATTTTCCGTGACACGGAAGGTTCTGCCGTGAGACACGGTGAACAGTGCCGTGACACGGCACTTTACGCGCTATATTTTTTTATCTTTTCTGTATCTATCCGGATTTTTTGTATTTTCTTATCTTTAACGTTTATTTTTCAGTCTTTTCTGAGTGTTTTATTTCTAATAAATTTCTCACTTTTTTTATTTTAAGATTTTATTTCTTTTGTTTTTTATTTTATTTTTATTTTGGGGAAGATTTTTTTTATTTTTATTTCTTTTCTTTTCTTTTCTTTTCTTTTGGGGAAAGTAATTTTATTTTGAGTGTTTTTTTTTATTTCTTTTCTTTTGGGGAAGGTCGGTACCCTACATTACTCCACTTATGTTTTTTCGTCGTGTCATTTATAAGTACACAATCACACACAAAGAGTCTCAAACACACACTAACACACACAATAGTAGATATATAAACTGTAAATAATGTACAAAGAGTCGTAATACATAAATGTGTCAAGTGTCATAACAGTATGATTAAAAACCCTCGGTCAAAAATCTCTAGAACCAGAATCAGTCTCATCTTGACCCTGTGCATGTGGAACTCCTTGTTTGTATGGGAACGGCAAAACGAAGAGTCCCTCGACCATCCGAGTACGGGGAGTAGCGTCCTTACTAGTCCCCGTAGGCCAGGTAGTAGCTAAGCTCAAGGCAGGACCCGTCCAACCGGAAAGTGGAGTAGACTGGCCCAAAGATACTGGAATCGTCAGCGAAGGCATCGTCCCATACATCGGAACCGAGAACAAGCCCGACAGCGGTGAGGAATCCCGGATAATGGAGCCGAGAATGAACCAGGATCCAAAGGAGACCCAAACTCGGGAACTGGAGGCTGTGAAAATGACGGACGCTGAGAAGACTGACTCTGCTGCCACTGAGCCTCCTGGAATGGCTGAGTAGTCTGAGGCTCTCGCTGAGAACGCCGGTGAGCCTCAGGAGATTGTCAACCACAACCAAGCTCCTCCTCGTCCGAGCCTCTAGGCCTCGAGCGCGAGCAGGACTTCCGTCGCTCCTGAAAAACACAAAATTAAAAGGTGTCAATGATGCAAAATAAAACAAATGGCACAAATGAAAAAATAAGTGATACCTCAAGAACGTCGCTAGAGCTCCGACAACTCGCACCACGCCGAAGCTTGATGATGCAATACTTCAGCGCGTCCACCAGATTCATAATTCCCATCACCTCCGGGCAGTTAGGCTGAGGATAAAACAAAGAAAAATCAGTAATAAGCAGCATTAAAAGAGTGGATAATGCGTCAAAGAAAACTTAACGGCTCAAAAACCTCGGGCACTGACTCCTGCGCCTGTCTATAACCCTCCGGCACGTCAGCAATATGGTCCTGTGTGATACCGATCGGCCCAGGGTAGTGGACAGACTGAGGAAGAATCTGAATCCTCCCCACAGGGTGGATGGTCGTCTGAAAATATGATCGAATAATCAAGTTATTCGACTATTTAAAACAGAGACTAGCAAAGAAGATTCTCGAAAGAAATCATACCTCGGGAAGACGGGGTGGAGGAGCCAGAGAAGGAAGAAAATCCCGCGCATAGTCGCTCTCCATGTGACGAGCTCCTACCACGGAAGAGTGCAGCGCTCTCCCCTGTTGATCAACCCTCTGATCAAGCGGGAGTCCAGCATCGACTCTGGCGGGGATGAAGGCACCACGAAACGATCGCCGCTATGCTGACGGACGGCTCGCTCCCCCAAATACCAGACGAAGTGCCCAGTACCAACCAAAATGGTACGGTACACTGAAAGACGTAGGACCTCGGGTATATCAGTCATCCCGGCCCAACGACGGTACTGGACATCGATGGGGATCTGGAAACCATAAAAAGTTAGGCGTGAACAACCGAAACAACATCAGAAGGAAAAAACGCGACAAAGCTATTCCTTACGCCAACGGAAGAGGTGCCTCGGCGTAGTAGCCCGCGAAGCGCCGGAACAGACTCCGCCCGTGACTCTCCTCGGTGACGCCAGCAGGCTCCGACGGGGAAGTCATGAACCACTCCCCGACGCCGGTGAGGAGCCAAGCCTGGGAAGTACTCGTAGAACCATAACTGCAACAAAAATAACATTCAGCACACGAATCGAACAAGCTGAAATGAAACAAGAAGGGAAAAAATCATCACCTCTACGACTCTCCACAGGCCGTAAACGGTGATAGGGGACTCGTCATTCAGTTGACGGCAACCATGACGTAGAGATAGAAGAAGATCCGCGTACCCAAGACTGCCCAGATGTAGGATCCTATCTCGGGAATCCTGGCAAAAGAAGGGAGGTAGCAGAGGAGCACACGTGAACTCTTGTCGAGAGAGAGGGTCATAGAGATCAGGATCAAGATGAAGATCCGCACCCGCTGCTCGGCCGTCGTATCCTCCATATCGAATCCACGAGCAAGAACTAAAGCCGACTCCGATCGTCCACTCCTAGGATCACCTCGAGACACCGGTCGGGTCCTGATGTACTGAACGACCGGACCCAACAAATCAGCTACCTCAGCCGATGTCCAAGATAGATCAGACATCTGGCCTACTGCCCGGTCAGTAAAGCGCAGCCCGCTAATCATGCTGAAGTCCAGGGGGGTCACCGTCATCTCCCCCCAAGCAAAGTGAAACGTGTTGGTAGTATCCCAAAAAATACTCCAACAATGCGCGAACAACCGTCGCGCCGCAACCCCGGGGGCTGCGAAACCCTACAACAGCCGCGTAGAAATCGACCAAGCCAGACGACTCCCATAGGGCGCTCGTAGCAGGATCCCCCGTAATGACCTGGTGAAGTCAAGGGGTCAAATCACCGGCCCCAGAACCATGCTGGCGAAGTGTGCCATCGACTATGCTAGAGAGTGTGCGGTGAGAAACGTGGTTTTCACGGCAGAAAACCAACTAGTCTGGGGTCCACGAAGGTGGAACCCACCTACCCCTACTCGTAGAAGTCCGAGGCTCAAACTCCAAGACGTCGTCGTCCATGCCCTCAAGGACAGTGGGAGTGTCCTCAAGAAAAGCCCGATGCCGGCCGCGGGTAGAAAGGTCGCAATCTTGTCGTCTAGGCATGCTATTATAAAAATCTAAATGTTTAGCATCATTTCCTAAACATTTTTGTAAGGTACATATTTATAATAAAAAAATAAATATCTAAATACTTAGCATCTTTTCCTAAGTTATTTAGTTGTTTATTGAATTATATGCTAAATTTTATTAAAATCTAAATGTTTAGCATCATTTCCTAAACATTTAATTCAAGTTGCATATTTAAATGTTTAGCATCATTTCCTAAACATTTAATTCAAGTCGCATATTTACAATAACAATCTGAATACTTAGCATCATTTCCTAAGCTATTTAGTTGTTTATTGAATTATATGCTAAATTTTTACCTCAAGGCTAAAAATTGGCAAAATTATGGTATTTAGTTTCTCCATGACAAACTAATACTACAGTTCTTCTAGCCGCATGATACTATGTTCTCCATGACAATATAGTACATATGCAAAATATGAATCAACACATCATTTCACAAGATTCACCACCATTTTTTCACCATTTCAAAGCATGAACATTATTTCACAAACTAGCACCCAAAAATGGTGATTTGCTCAATTCTCCATCAAATCATGCAATTTTTGTCTTAAATTTCTCACAAACACACATGTACACATATACAAGTAAAATCATGGCAAGAATTTCAACATAAAGCTTCAAAATCAAAAACCCCCAAATTGATTTTTTAGGGTTTGTCATGAAATTGTTAATATGAAGAAAATTCAAAGCAAAAATCAAAGGGAGCTTACATGAATGTTTGTAAAGGGTCGAAAATGAGGAGAAGATCGAGAAATTACAACAAAATTGGTGAAATTCGAACTCAAAAACTCGAAAATGTGTTCCGGCCACCAGCGCAGCTGCCGTGACACGAGCAAGACTAACCGTGTAACGGTCAAGACTAACCGTGTCACGGCGACCTTCAAGCCTGACGGAGCTCCGATAATCTGGGCGGCAGCTCCGGCACAGAAACAGAAGCAGCAACAGAAACAGCAGCAGCGTAGTACAGTAGCCAAAAAACCGCAGCAAAATAAAAAAAAGGAGAAGAAAAAATCAGACTAACCGTGTCACGGTCGCCGTTATCGTGTCACGGCGAGCTTCGACGGCCGGCGGTTAACCTCAGGCGTGGCACGACAATTCTTGGTAAGAAAGGATCAAAAATGGTGAAGTGTGAAAGCAAGTGTGAAGAAGAAGTGTAAAATGGTGAAATGGTGAAAACAAGCACGCAGATTTAAAGACAGAAAAGGACAAAAAGAGCAAAAGTGACCGTTGTTGACAGATTCAAACAGCGAAAAGAAAAATAAAAGAAAAAGGAAAAAAATAGGGGTCCCGTGACACGAGATACTTGTCCCATCTGACGGGAATCCCTGACCGTGTCACGGGAACCTGATGACGTGGCGCGGCAAAACTGAGCTTGGTTGGGAATATTCTTGGCTTTTTGACCAGTTTGGCTGACTTTCCGAGTTTATTGGGCGATTATTTTTCGCTAAAGTTACGCGGAAAATCCTAACTGATATTTAAGGGGGGACTAAAATTACCATTTTACCCCTAACAAGCGTCAAAGCCTATTTTTCGGGATTTTAATCATTTAATATGGTCGGACAATCAGCTTAAGAATTGTGAATTATCTGCGGCCCAAGTTCGGGGATAATCGAACCACTATACACATATTAATTTTCAGCAATCGTCGGCTTTCCTCAGGCTTGGAAAGCGTTATCGGTGGATTTCTCTTCAAGTATAGAAAACCGCCAAGTCGGCTTTCCACAGGCTTGGAAAGCGTTATCGGTGTATTTTTCTTCAAGTATAGAAAACCGCCAAGTCGGATTTCCTCAGGCTTGGAAAGCGTTATCGGTGGATTTTTCTTCAAGTATAGAAAACTGCCAAGTCGGCTTTCCTCAGGCTTGGAAAGCGTTATCGGTGGATTTTTCTTCAAGTATAGAAAATCGCCAAGTCGGTTTTCCTCAGGCTTGGAAAGCGTTATCGGTGGATTTTTCTTCAAGTATAGAAAACCGCCAAGTCGGCTTTCCTCAGGCATGGAAAGCATCATCAGTGGATTTTTCTTCAAGTATAGAAAACCACAAAATTCCTTTGTCGGCTTTCCTCAAGTATAGAAGGCATTAGCGGTGGATTTCTTCAAGCATAGAATGACACCAAATTCGTTCGTCGACTTTCCTCAGGCATGGAAAGTATTATCCGGTAGCTTTCTTCAGGCTTAGAAAGGTACCAAACTCTTCAGTCGGCTTTCCTCAAGCATGGGAAGCGTTTCAACCAATGTCACTCGGTAGATTCCTTCAAGCTTAGGAAGCTGCCAAACTCGTTTGTCACTGACACACTGGTGCCAAATACGTATTCTATCCCTTCACTCTTTTATCTGTGGAATTAACATTTTTCTGCAGGTATCGGCGTATACAAAATGATTTAGGATAGCAGAACGGCTTTAATCATTCTCCGTCCCTATCGGCTACTTTGACTATCGTTTTCGAAA
Source organism: Chenopodium quinoa (assembly GCF_001683475.1). Lineage (NCBI taxonomy): Eukaryota > Viridiplantae > Streptophyta > Magnoliopsida > Caryophyllales > Amaranthaceae > Chenopodium > Chenopodium quinoa. The sequence goes on along the minus strand of NW_018742630.1, from coordinate 577,086 downwards.
CTAACGTTTCTACAAACTCAGTCAAAGTGGGGGCTTCTGTAGACACCTAAAAATGTCTCCCCAAAACCAAACCCGATGATAAATAACCTTTCACCGCCACTGTTGGTCGGGTTTAGTATTTAATCCCGAGAGTGCTTAAAAAATCGTATTTTATTAAATTCTTATTTTTGAAAGGTCCATGGATTAGTCTTGATGTTTGGTTAAGCATAGTTTTAATTTTAGCCCAAGCTTATTAATTAATTTTAAGCCCAAACCTTTTTTTATTATTTATTTTTGGCCCAAACATTTTGTTTATTTTTATTTTCTTATTTTAGCCCGAATAATAAAAGACAGAAAAAAGCCCGAATTTATCAATCGGCACTTAAAAAGCCGAAAGAAATTAGGGTTAAAAATGAATTTAGACGGAAAAATGGACTGGAACTGACCGTGTCACGGGAACCATTCCCGTCTGGCGGTGGGACTTCCCGTGACACGGGAGGTCTGCCGTGACACGGGACATTCCGTGTCATTTCCGCGTAAACCCTTAACGCGTTTTTTGTTCCGTTTTCTGAAAATTTCCCGTGTCACTCAAAAACTGTGCCGTGTCACGGGAAAGTGTAACGTCTGACGGTACAGTCTGACCGTGTCACGGGATACTTTTTTAGGGTTTTTATTATTTAAGGGTTCCGTGTGCTCCCTCAGCACATTTTCCCTATAAATACCCCCTCATTTCTGATGTACGGGGCAACCATAATTTCATTATTCTTATTTTGTCTCTTCTATGCTATTAACCTAAACTCTAGCTACCCTTTTCACTTCAAAATTCCTTCTTCAAGCACTCAAAGGAGTCCATATTTTACACGAGGTTTTGTCCTTAAGCCAAGGCGTGAAAGGTAGAGTCGTTTGAGGGTTTGGCCCCAAAATCAACCTTATTTTATTTAATTTAATTTAGTTATTGTTTTATTATTTCCTTGAAGTTACTAACTCGTTTATTATTTTGTAGTTGCAAGCAAACAGATTCAAAGTAAGGATCATGCTCTTTTATTGTTATTATTATTTTTCTAACAATTTTATGTTGTTGGGATTGTGATTAAATTGGTATTAATGTCGATTCTATTATTGTTTTTATTATGATCACCATATTGCATTTTTAAAGGGAATATGTAATTGAAAATCACGCCTAATAAGATAATTTGGACAACTGGTTAGGATCCTTTTTAATCTTATTGTTAATCGAAGTGATCACCAAATTTTTAGAATTATATGTGCATTAATCTTAAACCAATTTAGTTAAATAATAGTTTGGAGCAAATTGAATTATTGTTTGTATGCCTTTGAGATCATAGGAATGCTTTTCGATATAAGAGTCGAGTAGAGGCCAATACGGGCGAATGTGACTCCATGACTCACTTCGTACCATCATCCCCGATCCTCCTTTCGTGGTTCCGAACCATATGGAGTTAGTAATCTCATGGATTATGAATGGGGTGTAACCTTCACGGGTCAATCGTTGTTTCCTTCGTTGTCCCTTATTCGTGGTTGCCTTTTATGATCCGTGAACGGTTTACAAGTTCCTTAAAAACTTGTTGGCGGCTCCCTACTTTATTTGTCCCTATTAGTTGTCTCTAATCGTAATTTCAATTCCCACTTCCTATGATTATAGTCTCTAATCGTAATGTCAATTCCCACTTCCTAATAGTTTATATATGCGGCCCAATAATCTAGGGGAGGGTCTATTATTAATTATCATTCCTAAAGCTATTAGGATTGATTATAGTCTTCTAGAATATTCTAGAAAGTTCTTTTAAATCCTAATGGAGTGAGGATTGATAATTATGTTTCAAAGAGTTTGAAATTGAATAAAACTACTTCTTTTTAGAATCCTTGTTTTGTACGAAGTGGAATATATTCAGATTTTATTTTCGTGCCTCATAATCTTTATCCAAATTTTATATGGTTGGATAGATCTTGAAATTATCTTTCCAATGATATATTATAATATTAATTTTAAGCTATAACGAAAAAGATATGAATGAGACATGAAACTCTATCAAAAACTGACACCCTTCCATTATTTCGGCCATATGTTTTTATCTACAAAACATTTTAATCAGATTTAAATTGGGTTTAAAGGTAGACTTCAATATCTTTCCAACGACATATTATAATCCTTATTTGGTCTTTTGAATCTAAAGATATGATAAAAACAAAACGCATGAAACTGATTATTAGTGTCTGACGCCAAGCATTAGCGCTAAGGCTTGGCGCCTGGCGCTAACCTCTAGCGCCTGGCGCTAACCTTCAGCGCCTGGTGCTAATGACCAGCGTGTGGCACTAATCAAGTTTTATTCTTGTTAAAATTTTGTTTTAATTCAATCATCAATTCTCATCAAATATCAATTCTCTAATTCTCTCTTTCACCAATTCTCATCAAGAAATTCTTGATTCTCTCTCTCTTTCTAACCAACCCTTTTACAAAAACAATTTCTCATACATTAGCACTAGACACAGCTAGCCAAATTCGAAGTTGCCTTCGCCCTGGACGTGAAAGGTTTTAATTTCTAAGGGTTTGGTTCCAAATCACCCTTTTAATTATTTAATTTAATTGTTTTAATTATTATTTTCCTTGAAGTTACTAACGTGTGTATTTTGTCATTAGAAAGAGGTACGAGGCATCCAAGTAAGTGCTTTAATTGTTTTATTGATATTATGATATAGAAATCATGTTTAGGTTGTTATTATGATTCCTAATGTCATGTTAGGGTGTTTTGATCTTCCTAGTATCATGTTTAGGGTAACAACTAAAAATTTCTAATATCAAATATGAAAATTATGTTTCCTGCGATGCTTCCTATATTATTTCCTAATATTCATGTTAGTATCATGTTAGGATTAAATCTTTGATCTTTATTGTTTAGCGACATGCTAGGGTTTGTTATTAATCTTGTTAGTATCATGCCTAGGATCTTGCTATTATGCTTTAACATGATTATTTTAATTTATGATGATTATTTTTATTATTGTTTATAATAATTATTATTATGATTATGATTATTTTCATGATTATTATTATAATTTATTATGATTTTTATTATGTTGCTTTTTATTGTTATTGCTTGATCACACCTTTTATGCATGTTTTTAAATGGAATTTGTACTTGTAATCACACTAAATAAGATAATTAATAATCTTGTTTAGGGTTAATATGATTATAATTCAAGTGATCGCCAATAATAGTTTATTTGTGCATTAATATTCAACCAACATAGATAAACAGGTTTATGTTTAATCCTATTAATTGCATGTTAGTCGGAAAGCGCACATGATTACGATCAGAATAAAGCAGAGGCCTATTATTAGGGCAGGTTCAATTTGTTTTAGGTTGCATTTGTACCTTCATCCCCGAACTACCAGTCATGGTTCCAGACCTATTGGATTTAACGATCTCCTGGATCGTTAAGGGGTGTAACCTTCACTTCGCAAACGGTTTACAAGTTCCTAAAACTTGTTGGCGACTCTTTTGCTCTATCTTCTTTCCCTTTGGACGCCACTGTACTTTAGTGTATGATCACAGTAGGGTTCAAGCTAGGGATAATGCTTGAAATATTCTCTACAGTTACTAGTCCTAAGCTTTGCCTGGGGGAGCTATTAGTGAGTGAGGTGAGGGAGTTTTGTGGTGTGCTTATTATTTACACAATTTGGGTGGATATGAGGAGTTGATTTTGTTCTTGATTGCATTTTATTTTTGATGATCTTAAAAGTTAAATTCCTTTGGAAAAAATAAAGTGTGATGTGAGAAAAAAAAAGAAAAAAAGAAAAAAAAAACTGAACTTCAAAAAAAAAAAAAAAGAAAATTGTTTAATGTTTAAATGTTCTAAATGAATGTTAATGAAAAGAAAGAAAAATAAGATGATGAGTTTCAATGAAAAAGTTCAAGTGTGGAAGTTAAAGTTTGTTATTCACTCAAGTTTACATTGTTATATTTTTGTGAGTGAAATTATAAGGATAGGGATTTGTTTGATATGATTGGAGTTGTTTGGTGAATTTTTGGTGGAGTTGAGTTGTGTTGGTGATGATATGGTCATTACTTTTTTTGACCTTGGGTTTTGATAGGATATGGATCCCTTAAGCATGGCTTTACTCTCACATTTTCCCAAATTTATCCTACCTTTTACCCTAGCCTTACATTACAAGCTTTAAAGACCTTCCAACCTTTGTGCATAGAGTTGTATGAATGTGAAATTAGTTGTTTATCAATGCAGAGAATGACTTCACATATTCCGAGTCGACTATTAGGTTGAGTGTATATTTTTTTAATCACACTAGAGTGTGAATTGGGAGGGTATTGTTCACATTAAAGGGGTTGGGATGGAGAGCGATCAAGTACATCTTTTACTCTCCACATAAATGAGATTTGAGTGTGTGAGCACCAGTCATGAACTCTATATGCTCCCGTGGTTTGCTCTATTTGACAATTGTTAGGGTGGATGAGTGATTGGATGGATGAGATTGGTTGATGTTGATGCATGCTTGTTGGATTTGCCTTGAATTGGTTATTTTTGATTTTGACTATTTAGGGTGAGGCATGTTTTATTTATTCATTGATAAGCTCTTTGCTTAGGGACAAGCAAAGGTTTGTCTTGGGGGAGTTTGATATGTCTATTTTATATAGTATTTTATCCTCGTCCCTTGGTCGTGATTGGTAGTGTTTTTTGCTCTTTTGAGCCATTTTTATTACTAATTTGTGTTTTCTAGTGTTTTCGTAGTTTTGGTTGAGTTTTGTAGGGAATTGCACTTTTGGATCATTTTCCTGGGATTTTATGGAGCGACTATGAGCATTGGAGAAGCAAGACCACTTTTCGTAGCCCAAGGCCGGTTAGAGTCATTAAACTAGTGATTAAGGGCTCGACAGATGAGATACCAAGGCATTTGGACCGAGTACTCAAGAACTGAAGAAGAAATCCAGATTGGGGCGAAGAATCGGAGACCAATCGAAGTCCAAGAATTAGCCCAAGTGGCCTTGCTCGGCCAAAGATGGTCTCGCCCGAAGGCGCGTCCGGCCAGGCGAGGTGGAAGAAGAAAATAAGTCCTTCGTCCGAGCTCGCGCCCGACCGAGCGTGAGAGAAGACCACTAATGGAAAATGGTGGGCCCGATAAAGTGCGTGTCTCGAAGAGCTTGTTTCCAGCGATTTTTACTTAGTTTCTAATTAGGATTTTAGGAGCTTAGTATAAATACGTTTTGGGTTGTTTTTATACGACGGCTCTCGATTATTCTCTTTTAACTTCTTTTATCTCTTCTTTTAGAATTTCTCTCTCTACTTAGTTTTATTTCCTCTCTTATTTCCTCTCTCTAAAACTTTACACTTTGTTCTTGATTCAACTCATTATTTTCGTTAACTTTGGTAACAATTTCTTCTCTATTAATTTCAGTAATTCTATTTCTTTAATTCATCATGTCTTGTTTAATTGCTTTGATTAGTTTAGATTTAATTATGCGTGAGTAGTTTTCTTTCTAGGATTTTTAGGGATCCATAATTAATATGAAGGGGTAATTTATTGTTCTTGATTGTCAATGGTTAATTAATTTCCTATTGATTGTTTTAATGCTATGCAACTAGACTTGCGCATGTCTTTTATGTATGGGTTTAGCAATATTGATTCGAGATTCGAGAGATGAGAATTGATGTTTAGGCTTAGTTTCAATAGACATGTTAATTTATAAGTGGTTAAGTCGAGATTCGAGAGATGATATTTAATACCGGTAGATTAATTCTATGATTGTAATACGTAGTGAAAGCCTTTTATGATATGATTAATTGATGCATTAATGATTAATTATTATGTTTTACCCTAGAATATTATTTATTTGTGAACCTATTCCCTAGGCCTTTATTCCTAGAATTTCTTGAAAGGAATGGTGTCCTTCGAACAAGTGTATTATTCTGATAGTGGGTTCAGAATTATTCGAAAGCTAATATATTCAGTAAGGTCAAGTGATTGAAATGCCTAGGTGGAGGCCGCTTCCGATCAATAATATTAATGTATAATTATTATTACAGCTTAATCTTGACTAAACCCTTCGGGTCACACCCAAGAAATTAACGAACCGACTCGACGAATTAATTCGGAAGAAATTAATGAGTCATCTGAGTAATTAATATTTAGAAGTCGGAAATTCGAGCTTGGAGCATCGAAACCGAGCGTTAGAAAATCTGAAATTTCGAGCCAAAATTTAGGATTTGGCAAGATGGGAAAATGCTTCAAGTAACAATTAAAATCCTAGCCACGCGAAAGGCTAGGAAAGCGCGCCAAATAGGAGCGTGCCACATGGCAGCACACATGGAAAAACGTCATGTGGCAGTGCACGTGGCCGCCACGGTGGCAGCACATGTGGCAAGGACCGTGGACCCGGGTGATGGGTCATGGACACGTGCCAAAAGAAAGTGGCCTAACCGAACCCAACTTGAGGCTCAAGGTTGGGTGACACATGCTTAGTTCACAATGCATGTGAAATGCCTTGGGACCAAGTGTGAAAGTGGTCCTCACCTAACTATGTGACACTTGTTACTTGTTCCTTGGTTTATTTAACTAAGGGTTTAATTCATCAATCTTTCCATGTGGGATCTTTTGGTGAAAAAGTCCCACATTAAAAGATGAGTGGAATTCACAAGTTATCCTTCCTTATAAATAGCCAAAGCATGGCTTGAGAATTCTTTGCTTGAGTAGGGGTTCAATAGGGCATTGCATTTGCAAAAACTCTTAAACTAATGTAATACTCGGGTTTTGGTCGGGCCTCGCTAACCTAGAGGCAACGGACCTAAAAGTCGGAAGTCGTTTTTGCGGGTGGATTTCCGTTGGAGGCTCTCGTGTTTTCAGGGCTAAGCTTTCAAGGAAGAGCCCATTTGATCGGCGAAGCACGCTCCAAAAGGTAATCGTTTTATCTTAATCTTGTGTTTAATTTAATAATGTTTATGGTTTTATTTATTGCGAGTGCGGTCTTGTTTTGGGTTTGTTTCCGTGGTGAGTCGGACTCACCAAACCCTAACAGCGGTATCGGAGCCTCGCTCGTTTATTGTTAAATCATAATATTTTTCAAGGTATTTTTAAGGCTTAATTTTTCTGGTTATAAGTTGCTAATTAGATTAGTAGCTCGTTTTATCCATTTTAACCTCGAATTAAAGCTAAATTCAGCTCCCAAACCCAGATTTTGACCCAAAAATAGTGAATTTTGGGTGGAAAAGACGTTCTGGAAATGGTTTTACCCTTTTGCGGCTCGGTTTTTTAGCCAAAAAACGATCAGAAATGCATTTTTCTAGGGGGTTTTCGTTTTTACTGAAATTTTTTTAAGTCTTTCTAACCTTGAAAATTAATTGCATATTTATGGTGGTTATGTAATTGGTTTAATACATATTTTATACGCAATTTAAAACTTCTTTAGGCATGATTACTTGGTGGTAACTTGTGTTTGAAAGCTTGGTTTTATTTTTCACATAATTGCAAATTAATTGCATTAAGTGTCAAATTGTTGTTCTTTGAGACTTCCAAGTACTAAAGTAATTAAAACTTTGAGTTACTAAATTCTATGAATTTTTGTTGAACTTTGTTGATCTAATCATTTTTTAGTTGATTGGAATCATAAAGTTAGAAACTTGTGATAGAAATTTTTTTATCTTCATAATGGAAGATATCATTTTTCAAGGATTCACAAGTATTAAACTTGGAATCTTTACTGAACTTTTGTTCATTTTTCCAACTCCATTTTCTTTTGTCCAAACTCAATATTAATTTAAATTAAGTAAATTAATAGTGAGTAATTCCCTTCATATTTTTTGTTGCAACAAGTTAAACCAATTTTATTAAAGAATGGTTCTTAGAATAATTTTGTTAAATGCACCAATTTTATTTAAGTTGGACTTGTTATAAATTTCATTTTCCTTAAAATTCATTGATTCTAAAATTAATTTAGTAATTGATTAAAAATGTCACACAAAGTCGGGATTTTTTTTCCGAAGCATGAGCACCAAATCGAGGCCTAAGAGCCCCAAGCATGCTCTCGGCCAGCCGGGTTGCTCACGCAACCCACATGGGGCTGTCGAGGCTGCTAGGCGCCTCGAAACGGTGCACATGCGCGTGGTGGCTGCTGCACGTGCAGCCCTTGCACACCATGGCAACCTTGTGGCTTGTCGTGGGTAAGCTGCCTAGGGTGCTTGCATTTGAGCTTACTTGAGGATTGTTTTTTGTGCATAGCTTGGTACATCATTAAGGGGAATATGTGTAGACATTGCTTGTGAAGTAATGTGGTACAATGAGATCGTGCGAGTTGTGTGCGAGTTGTGAGCACTCCAAATCTTAGTACTAGGCACTTGGATATTTTGGACAACGTAAAGTTTTTCTTATTTTGCCGTTTAAATTATTTTATTAATCTAATTTGGTTTGAATTATTTTAATAAATTTTGGAGGCTAGGCCTCGATTTTTATGAGCGGCATTTGCAAAATTTTATTTTGGCAAATAATTGGGTTTTACCGGCTTAATTAATTGGATTAATTGAGTTGGATGCGAAATTTAGTGGGAGCTTCAAATATTAATTGCGCTTATTTAGATAATCGGTTAAAACAACTTTGACTAGTTTTAAATAGGCGTGTTAATTGGATTAACCACCTAGATTAGGTACTAGGTATCGTGTGTTTATGTATTGTTACTTGTTTATTGTTGTAAAATGCATGGGCCATTTACAAATAGTGAATGGATGAATGGAATGTATATATTCTCTCATAGGTTTTATAAAAATGGCAACTGGTGGGGCCCGATTAGGATAGAAAATACGGACTGCGATCCATGATGTATTTTTGTAAATCTAAATATGGTTTGCGTACCGTTGAGTATTTTTGTACCTTAATATTTAGATTAATCCTAATCGTAGATGCTAATATTGCATAATTATGGTCAAGTCTTGATGATGGAGGTTCTTGGAAGACAAAGCCATGAAGTTGGAAAAGAAAACCTTTTGAAGACTTCAAGAATTCAAGGGGTCATGCTAGTTGCCAATATGCATCAAAGTGATTTTGCTTTACATATTCATGATTATTTATATATTTGAATTATATGTTAGATGCATGTTTAGGATTTCAAATGTTGTGATAATTAATTAAGTTCACTTAAATCAACCAACATAGAAACCCTTGGTCCCTAAATATTGAGTAAATTTGTCATTCCAAAACATCACTTATCGACCTATTGAGAGTAGTGATGGGCTACGCCAAAGCGGGGCATCACTACTACTCCCCAGACTCATAAGGCATACCGGGTATGTAAGTTGGTTTTGGTTGTACTCAACGATGTGAGTGATGGAGTCCTAACATGTCGTGACAAAGTGGATAAATTGTTGATAGAACATTTGATGTGACGATTTATTCAACCATGAGTGGTTTAGAGCCATTAGCAAAGCGTTGCTTACCTTGGGAGATTGAGTGCTAAGACAAGCCAAAGCATGCTTAGCCATTCTTTGTTTCCTTGGATCTTGGAATTGACTTATTCTCGCCAAATGGGGACAAATTTAATGCGTGGATAAGACGTTTAATAAGATTGAAAATTTACATGAATACCTTTTAATTTTCAAACTTATTTTATTATTTACTTGATAAATGGTTATACTTTGCACTTATATTTGAAGAATTCCTAATCAAACTGTATTGTTTTTCATGATTGGTAAAGGAAATCTTTGAGAATGGTTCTCAAAGAAAAGTTAAGCATTTCTAAAATACAATTCTCATAAATGACTTTTAACGACAGTTGGACATCATATATTCAAAATACTAGGTAGTTTTGATTAAACATGAAGTATTGAGTTGCAAACTCTAATTGTCAATATTGACAACCAACATATATTTTCTCTTAATACATAGATGAGTAGGACTCATTGATGTAGTAATTCAAGTGGGAATTAAAGAAAAAGATGGAACTTTGGTTTACGGTGCATTAGATGATTAATTATGCCTAACAAAGTATAAAAGTCAAAGACTTTTAAAGAAATGGTTCTTAAAGATTATGAGATAAAGTATGATAACAAATATAGGAAACGAGGAACAAAGAAAAGGAATGAGATTCCATTTTACTACAGAATTCATGTTATTGAAGTTACTTAGCAACTCATTATCTTCACAAAGTATCGGATACTGCTTGAGTGTTCCACTTTGAAAGTGACCTCAAAATATTGAAGATAAGCTAAGTTATCAACTTACAAGCTTAGAATGAAGCAAGTGGTGCTACATTAGTTGTAAGGTTGTATACTTCGTTTAAAGACCTTTAAGCTAAGGCTGGAACAAATAAATGGTTATTGTGTTCCATAATCAGCAATTGATCCGTTTACACACGGAAAGACTCGCATTCAAAGCAATGAGTAATAGTTCCAAATTTATTTGAATGGCATGGTTGTCTAAACCATGAGTTAAGAATGCTTGATCATAGACAAACATTTTCTTAACATGATAAATTGGCAAAAACTCAAAGTCATGAGCATGATTTGCGTTCTGAACATCTTTAGCAATGTCACATCGACAAGAACGTACTCAAGGCTCTATTAGATAGGCTCTTGATAGTTGATCGATTAGGAATCGTTCTAAGACAAGCAAGTCTTACTTGTTGAAACCGACAAAGTGTAGAGCTATTGTTCTTGGTATAGACAATTGACTCCGAAAGCTAAAGAGGATTCATTTACTTAAACGTTTCACAAAGAATTTTAAAGAATATGGCTATATTCATCAAATGTGAACAAACTTGACCTTGAATAGTTCAAGAGTTCGGTGAAGTACAAAATCGACTTGGCAAGATATCAAAACGTCTAGATTGGATAGAGCGATATTTGCTTGATCCAAGCGTGTCCATCTCAAAGTCATGAAGTTGAAATTTTCATAAACAACTCCACAAAGAACATAGCTTGTCTTCACAGAGATCTCGATGTCATTTGAAAATGACTTGAACGAAGATCGTTCACAACCCTTCCTATAAAAATTATTAAAGATTTTGTAATCCCCCGTAATTTTAAATAATTTATAAATGAAATTTTATTGCATTTATAATGTTTATTGGTATTTTTTTCCGGAATTTAATTTCAAATTTCAAAAGTTTTAAATTTTTAATTTGGGTCGAAAATTATTTTAGTACAAGTTATTATATGTACCTTCATTCTATAATTCATGTCCAAATAAATAAGACCAAACTCACTTTACTTACTTGATTGACCCATTAATTTTATGAGGCCCAATCTTAATACTTACCCTACACAACCCTCTCTCTTATAAATACCCCATTAATCCCAAAAATTTTCCCCACACTAAAAGGTTAGTAAATTCTCTTCTCTTTATTTTTTTTCCCTTATTTTTCTTTTCCTTTATTTTTCTTTTTTTTTCCCTTTTTCTTTTCTTTTTCCTTCTTTCCCTTTCCTCCTCCTTCACGTGAGAAACTGTCACTGCTGCCCTTGTTCATGGCTGCTGCCACCATCTACCACCGGCGCGCCTCCCTGCTACCACCCATCTGACGCCGGCAACCACCAGCAGCCTAGCCGTGGCTCCTCCTTCTTCCTCCTTTGTATCATTACCTTGCTTAATGTTAATTCAATTTGTTTTGGGTTTTGATTTTGTAGTATAAAGATTATATTTTTAGTATAAAAATCATGTTTTTGATAGTTTAAACTTATAATTTCATATTATAATTGTTGTTTTAATTTTCAGATTTTATGAATTATAAACCTAGGGTTTTAATTTGTTTAAATGGGGATTTTAGGGTTCTTATGACTAATTAAATTGGGGCTTTTGTTCCTATTGTATTTCTTATAATTAATTAAGCATAAAAACATGTTTTTATTGAAGTTTTAAGGACTTTTAATCAAATTTATATTGCTAGAAATTTGTTTAAGTGTTAATTTGTGATTATTGGTTGTTTTTTAGGAGGTGATTATTCTCTAGGAGACTTTTAAGTGACTAAACTTGGCACAAATGATTGTTTATACGAAGTACGTACTTGTCTACTTCTTTGTAAGTAGTATCATGTTTAGGTACCAAATAAAAGAACTTAGTTTCATGATTAGAGAACACTTGGATGAAAATTGTTTGGTTATACATTTAATTAATTCATGTGCTTATGTTTATAAGACATGTTTTGGTGAATTGATTATGTTTGTATGGAATTATGGATGCAAGCATGTTGAATTATATTGGATTAATTGTTTGTATGGAATGTTGATACAAGCATATTTTTGTTGGATTGGTTTGTTAACCACATTTGGATTATTAAAGGATTGGAATTGAATGATTTAAGTGGAATGAATTTATTAATTATTCCACAAGGTTGTTATTTATTTTATTTATTACTCAATCATGACTTGTTAGTATGTTGAGTAAAGGTGGATTAAGCCGAAATGGCTAGGTGAGTTGACTATGTTCAACAATTTTGGATAATTTGGAAGCTTAATGGAATTAAAGGTCAATTTGTGATGTGATCACCATTATCCTAAATAATATTAAAAATGAATTGATGTATGATTTTTATGTATGGTCTACTTGAATGAGTCGGCTATTAATTAAAATTGTAATCACGTAAAGTGAAACATGGATGAGCAATAAAACTCTGAAAAGCGTGCACTTCTAGAGTATTGACAATTATGGGTTGGGGTACACGGTGGTAGCCCGTGGCTTTCCGAGGCTTGTTGGATCAACATGTCCTCTTCTCTTTTGGTATTTACATTTTTATTTTATAACGCCTATTCTTGCATCGCACTAAACTTTTATTTTAAATGGACATTTGGGACCAAAATGATTTGGTGGATTGGACATCCTCGTCTATTGCTTACTCCAAATGAAATTAATTAAATTAAATATAAAGAGTCAAGTGTTTGGAATTGATTAGCAAGTATGTTGAGTCGATTGAATTGTTTAAGTGTAGGGTCTTGATTAATGAATTCGTGTTGTATGTTTATTTACTTTAATAAGTTGAGCATGCTAGGTTTTGTGATTTGTAGCTTGTATGTACTCAGCTTTGCTGATTGCGTGCTTTGTGTGTCTTTCTTTGGTCATGGCTTTCGCCTTTCAATGACCCTGTGATGATCCAATTATTATACTTGTACTATTGGGGAGCAGTATGCATAGGTTAGCTTGATGATGTGAAGTTCAGGGATTTGACATACGCATTGTCAAGGGATTGGTGTGATTGAGAGTATTCGTTCTTTGTGTTTAACTTATTTATATTTTACTATTCTAATTGTGTTTTGGGATTTTGATTATTGGTTTGGTTTTAAATAAGGGCCTTTATGGTTCCAATTTGTAAGCTTTGACTTATTGATTTTCTAAACTATGTTATTTTAAATACTTAAATTTGATTTTCCACTGCGATACTTTGATAAAGCCTTAACGTTTTAACACGTGGCGTGATTAGGGGATTTTGCTCCCACCAATCGGAATGCGCCACGTGGACCAATCAGGTCCTGCCAAGTGTCCCCTAGTTGGAACTGTCAGGGCTTGCCACGTGGCACGCACTTATTCGTCCATCTTGGACCTGTTATGTCACGACATGTGGCATACTCCATGCCTAATGGAGAAACCGGCCACCCAGGCCCAACTTCCGAGGGAAGCCCAATCGGCCCTAGGTTTACCTAAACCTAGGATGGGCACGTTTCCCAAGGTTATAAATACCTCCCTTAATCCTCATTAACGGGGATTACAAAAAAAAATTACAAAAAAAGAATACAGAAACATTACGGAAAAAACACATTAATTACACACAGTAATAACCGGCTGATCTCGCTAACAAAGCAGATTACCTTCGTTAATCACTCTCACCTAGAGAGACCTAATCACTTTAATTTCAGCGTTAATTACTCCTTAATCAGGTACTAACTTGACCGTTGGAGGCGGAGCTTCCAGGAGTCTCCGCTATTTTGCAGGTACAGGCGTCCGGTTCCAGTCTCGGAATTGTAACTCTCCCGCAGGACATCAGAAAACCCCGAAACATTTGGCGCCGTCTGTGGGGAGAGTACTTCTGAGATGGCATCCAAGTCTGTACCGACTCCTGAAGAGAGGCGTCCCCTAGACGACCCTCAAGTTCAGTCGGACCATGATACCGAAAGTGAATTTGAAGTTGAAGCTCATACAGCTTCAGACGGGACCCTAAGGGCCCGACGTACCCGTCATACCGACAGGAGGGAACGGGAGCATCTTCAAACAGGAAGCAAGCCAGCAGGCGCACCGCCTGTTCGGCAACAACCGACTGATGGGTCTGCTCCCATCACAAGGAACGAACTCATGACCTTCATGAGGGACTTCAAGGGAGAGATTCAAGAGTTGATCAACAAGAAGCCGCCTGCTCCAGTCAAGGAGCAGTCGGCCAAGAAACCCTCCACTTCACTGAAGAGGAAGCCAGTTCAAGGGCGAGAGGCGACTCCTCATCCTAAATCTATGAAGCGGGAGCCACCTGCCCTTGATTTCACAAAATTCCGTTATCCTACAGGAAATAGGAAACCTGTTTGTCATATTCAGGCGGACGGGTCGAAGCAAACATTCACAGATGCTCGGCTACTGCTAGAGCAGAAGAAGAGTGACCGATTGTCAGAGTCGGCCTCTACTTCAAACTTTCAAGACAGTTTGCAAAATGCCTCGATGAGGCATACTCAGTCGCATCATGAGAGTCAGTCAGGCGGCACCTCCCGTCAGTCCGGCTTTCATAGCGACAATGCGGTACCAAACTTACCATTTGTGCCGCAACAACAGTATTTTTTGCAGCCACCTCCGTTTGGTGGACCTGCAGCAAAAAATGTCCAACCTATGGACTGGCAGCTACGGTTGTTTAGACTTGGTGAACAGCCGTCGGCCTTCTCCAAGGAAATTACTGAAGCCGCTCAGCCGGCCAAAGTGAAAAATGTACTAGTAGGCGCCTATGACGGCACTACTAACCCAGAAGACCATCTGATGGCATTCACCAACCTGATGTACCTTCAAGGGTTGGATGATCCCACTTGGTGCAAGTGTTTCCCAGCGACTCTCAAAGGAATCGCACAGCAATGGTTCGGCAACCTGCCGGCTGGTTGTGTAAATAGTTTCAGGACGCTTGCTTACTTATTTGCCTCCAACTTCGCCATGAACATCCCTGCGAAGAAAACGACCCTTGATTTGGGAACAATTCAGCAGGGCGAGAAGGAGGGGCTACGTTCTTACATCAGGCGATTTAACCTGATGAGAATACAGATTCAAGGGTTACCGGATGAGGTAGCTTATACTAACTTTTTCAGAGGTCTCAAAGACGGGTCTACCTTCAAATTTGATTTGGTTCGAAAAAGGGTGGCGACTCTTCAAGAGGCCTTGATTGAAGCAGAAGCCTATATACAGGCGACTGATCTTTGTACGATAAAACAGTCGGACGGGAAAAGGTTCGACAAAAGAGAAGGACGACAGAAACAGTCGTCAAACAAAGATGAGAAAAGAAAAGAGGTCTGGGCGTCTGATTCCTCTAAACAGCCGGCCCAGAAAAAGAAAAAAGAATTCAAACCATACTCCCCAAAGTATGCGTTTAACAAGGATAACCAGTTTATCCTAAAAGAAATCAAGGGACGAATCTCAATTGAGAAGCCGGTCCCCATGAAGGGTTCTGCAAACAACCGAAACCAAGATAAATTCTGTGCTTATCATGATGATGTTGGTCATCACACCAATGACTGCATCAGTCTCATGCGGTACCTAAACCGCCTGGCTGAGCAAGGTGATCTTGACACTTATGTTAAGAAATCTACGGGGAACACTTCCTCAAAAAAGCAGTCGGCCAAAAAGCATCAGCAGGCCGACAGCTCTGATACAGATGATGCAGTCGTCTACACCATTGTAGGCGGCTTCTCAGGAGGCGGCCCCACTATTAGGGGCAACAAAGATAATATAAGGCGGTTAGATGTAAATTCCGTTCACCAAGAACGGTCGTCCAAATATACATTTCCTGAGATTGTCATCACTGAAGAAGATCTAGGAGGGGTAAGGGGGCCGCATGACGACCCTCTCGTTATTGAATGTAAAGTGGCCAACCAGAGAGTTGGCCGAATCCTCATAGATACCGGAAGCTCCTCAGATCTCATCAGTAGCAAATGTCTGTCGAAACTGAAATATCAGACTGATTGCATACATCCGGCCTCCCACCCTTTAGTAGGGTTTGGAGGAGGAGTCGTCCACCCATTGGGACGAGTAGATTTACCCATTCGCCTGGGCGAAAAAGGGGAAGGACGACACATGGTAGTCCGGTTCCTAGTAGTAGAGGAACTCTCGGCCTACAATATGATTCTGGGTCGACCAACCCTGAATAATTCCAAGGCTGTTATAATCTCGTCTCTTATGTTGCTCAAGTTTGAGAGGGATAATGGAACAGTCGGCTCCCTAAGGGGATATCAGAGGATGGCCCGAGAGTGCTATCTCTCGGATGTCAAGCCCACTGTTATGGCCACTGGGTCACGTGGTGAAAAAACAGACCTTGACAATGTCAAGGAGAGTGCGCCTGTTCAAGAAGCAGGCGGCAAAAAGAGAAAGGCGTCCCAGACAGGGGCCGCAAGAAAAGCAAGAAAATAGCAATCATTGGCAGAGGAGCGGCCGGATGAGTTCCGCCCTCAGCCGGCTGGTGAGCATGCGGACCTGATCTTAGACGACTCACGTCCTGACCGAACAGTCAAAGTTGGGACGACTGCTCTGAGAAACCTTGGTGACGACTTTCACAACCTATTGAAAGAATACAAGGACATCTTTGCATTCGAAGTCCATGAAATGCCAGGCATTAGTCCTGATCTGGCGGTACATAAACTCGCCGTGGATCCGAAAAAGAAGCCGGTACGACAAAAGAAGCGGAACCATGGCGAAGAAAGAAGTCAGGCGGCAGCCGCCGAAGTTAAAAAATTACTTGATGCAGGGTTCATTCGGCAATGTTACTTCCCAGACTGGGTTGCAAATGTGGTGCTTGTTAAGAAGCCGAATGGCACCTGGCGAATGTGTGTAGACTACACAGACTTAAACAAGGCGTGCCCCAAAGACAGTTACCCTCTGCCTAAAATTGATAGCCTGGTCGACTCAACAGCCGGCCATGCTTTGATGAGCTTTATGGACGCCTATTCTGGTTTCCATCAAATTCCTTTATGGAAGAAAGATCAAGAGAAGACGGCCTTCGTCACTGATCAGGGGTTATACTGTTACACGGTCATTCCGTTTGGTCTTAAGAATGCCCCGGCTACCTTCCAACGAATGATAAACACTGTGTTCTTTGATCAGATTGGGAGAAACGTCGAGGCATACATTGATGATATGATTGTCAAGACTAAACTTCAGAAAGATCATCTGTCGGACCTTCGAGAAACTTTCGCCACACTCAGGCGGCACCATGTCATGCTCAATCCCAAGAAATGTGTATTTGGAGTTGAGTCTGGGAAATTTCTCGGATTCCTTATAAATCAGAGAGGAATAGAGGCGAACCCTGAGAAGGTGCAGGCGGTCATTGACATGCAGTCGCCTCGTACCATCCGAGAGGTTCAGAAGTTAACAGGTTGTCTGGCGGCCTTGGGAAGATTTCTAAGCCGATCAGGCGACAAATGCCTATACTTTTTCCAGGCAATTAAGAAAAAGGCAAGGTTTGAATGGGGGCCGGATGCTGAGGCCGCCTTCCAGAAATTAAAAGTTCACTTGCATTCCTTGCCGAGGCTGGTCAGCCCTTTGCCCAAAGAAGTACTCTACATGTACCTGGCCGTCTCTGATCATGCGTTAAGCGCTGTTCTCCTTGCTGAAAGAGACGGCTGTCAGCTCCCGGTCTACTTTGTCAGTCACGTACTGAAAAATGCCGAGTTGAGGTATCCCCTAGTGGAGAAATTTGGTCTTGCACTCTTCATGGCTGTTAAAAAATTGAAGCCCTACTTTTTGGCACATGCAGTCGTCGTGTATACAGACCAACCTATCAAGCGGCCACTGACCATCATGGAGTCGTCAGGCCGAATGATCAAATGGGCCATAGAAATACAGAGCCTCGAAGTTACTTTCGAGCCTAGAAAAGCAGTGAAGGGGCAAGCCTTTGCTGACTTTATTGTAGAGATGACTCGTCCTCCTGATTCTCAAGTTCCAGACCAAGTATGGAAGGTATATGTGGACGGAAGCTCTACATCAAATGGTTGTGGAGCAGGCGTCATATGTCAGTCGCCAGAGGGCGACAGGTACGAGTATACTCTACGCTTCAGTTTTCAGGCTTCAAATAATGAGGCAGAATATGAAGCTTTACTAGCCGGGATCCGCATGTGCAAGGCGGCAGGGGCAAGAAAAATAGACGCCTGTTCTGATTCACAATTGATAGTGAGTCAGTACAATGGCGAATACGAAGCAACCCATCCGGCCATGATCAAGTATTTACAGGCGGTCCGACAAGCAGTCGGCTCCCTCGAGGATTTCCATCTAATCCAAGTGCCGAGATCAGAAAACAATTAGGCGGATGCCCTGTCAAAATTAGCATCATCCGCCTCCTCTGATACTCCTCAAACTTTTTTTGGGAAGTAATGGAGAAGAGAAACATCGAGGAAAACCCTATTGGAATCCTAGACAGAAGCTCAACCTGGATGGATTCAATCAGGGCATATCTGACAAACAGTACACTGCCGGATGATACTCAACAGGCGGCAGCACTGAAAAAACGAGCCACCTGTTTTGAAATGATAAAGGGAGAACTTCACAAAAAGGGGTACCTTCAACCCTTCTTAAAGTGTGTTACTCCAGAAAAGGGACGAGAGATACTAGACGATATTCACTCTGGTTACTGTGCTTCTCATATAGGTGGTAGGATGCTTGCTCAAAGGGCAAGGCGACAGGGCTACTTTTGGCCTACTTTGGAAGCAGATGCAATGGAGATGGTGAAAAAATGTGACAAGTGCCAAAGGTTTGGCAAACTAATTCACCGTCCGGCTACTGACCTCACTACCATTCACAGCCCACTACCGTTTGCTAAGTGGGGCATGGACATTCTGGGTCCATATACGCCTGCTACAGGCGGAAGAAGGTACATACTTGTTGCCGTCGACTACTTCACTAAATGGGTAGAGGCGGAGGCTGTAAAGGGAATCAAGACGAAAGATGTAATTTCATTCATTTGGAGAAATGTCATCACTCGGTTCGGGGTTCCCATGTCTATGGTTTTTGATAATGGTCCCCAATTTGAGACGCCTGTTCTCAAAAGCTGGTTGGGTGATCAAGGAATTGCAAACTACTTTGCATCTGTCGGCCGTCCACAAGCAAACGGCCAGGTAGAAGCCTTTAATAAAATCATCTCAGACGGTCTCAAGAAAAAGATTGAACGAGCAGGCGGCCTATGGGCGGATGAACTACCACATGTTCTCTGGGCCATTAGGACGACTGAAAAAGGGGCAACTGGAGAAACTCCATTCCTTCTAACTTACGGTGCGGAAGTTGTTCTTCCAATAGAACACTACGAGCCGACTCTTCGAGTAATGCTATATGACGAAGAGGCAAACTGGGAGTCCATGCGCCTGGCATTAGACTCACTTCCTCAAAAGAGGGGCAATGCTGTCTTGCGCCATGAGATCTATCGCCTGAGAATGACTAGATCATACAACAAAAAAGTACACAGGCGTCCACTCAAAGTAGGGGACTTTGTACTTAGAAAAATGGAAGCAGTTGGTAGGGCTAATGAGTCTAGCAAACTAACTCCCAACTGGGAAGGACCCTACCGAATCTATGAGGAAGTCAGGGACGGTACCTACCGTCTGGAAACACCAGACGGACAACCGTTGCCTCGAACTTGGAATGTAGATAATCTTAAGAAATATTTCTTTTGAATGATGTAAAGTAAAGAGCTACTTAATAAAAGTTTGCACTTACTATACAATTTTGTACTACGAGGGGCATGCCGTCTGTACCTTTACAGTCGGCTACTCTCCATTGAGTTTTTCACTCTATCTTCAAAGGGGCATGCCGTCTGTACCTTTACAGTCGGCTACTCTCCATTGAGTTTTTCACTCTATCTTCAGAGGGGCATGCCGTCTGTACATTTACAGTCGGCTACTCTCCATTGAGTATTTCACTCAAAATAGGGGCATGTCGTCTGGGCATATAGTCGGCTACTCTCCATAAGAAGATGGCCGACTGGTTCCAAACACATAGCCACCCCCCTAATACTTAGCTAAAAAGATTAGGGCCTGGCCGACCCTGTGCCTAACAGGCGGCTACCCTCCTTTTACTTAGCACCTACGTTCACCAAGAACTTACCAAGGCCACAGGCCGAATGATCAGAATAGGCGCCAAGCCAACTGATCAAATCTACAAAACTAATACGACCTGTCCCAACATCATAGCAGGCGTCCGACGGCATCCCTCCGGATGAAATTCGTCGCAGAGAGCAGCTCCCTTTTGGGTGGAACATTGTTCTATAAACTAATTACACGACACCTATACGACTGTCCCCAAGGGCAACCACGTAGCCGTTTTTGAGACAAGGATAACTCTATCACTAACCAAACCAGTGGTAGCAGTTGACATCTGAGTCAGATGACCGCCTGTATTACTTGGGATAAATGCAGGGGGTACCTATTGAGTTAATAGCCAACAAACATTGGCGAATCAAGGGGTCTAGCCGGCCTACGCCGCCTGGTACCTCTACTTCTCAAACAAAAGTGACGGCGACTGAGTAACTCCAACGTTAACTCATAGTCACTCCCTCAAATTTGGTATGGAACCTAAAAGGTTTGAGTCGTCCGCCTGTTTTTAACAAACAGGGGCACTCAAACCCCTATTCCTACTAGGTAACCTATTGAGTTAATAGCCAACAAACATTGGCAAATCAAGGGGATCAGCCGGCCTCCGCCGCCTGGTACCTCTACTACTCAATCTAGATTGTGACGAAGACTAAGTAACTCCTATGTTAACTTAATAGTCACTCAAACTTAGTATGGAGCCTAAAAGGTATGAGTCGTCCGCCTGTTTTTAACAAACAGGGGCTCTCAACCACTACTCTTGCTAGGTTAACAAATTATGAGTTAAAAGCCAACAACATTGGCAATAAAGGGAAACAACCGGTACCCGCCGCTTGTCATCTCTACTACTCAATTCCTTGGCGACTAGGTAATACTCTATTTACTTGGTTAGACAACTTTCCTACTTGGTTAAATTTACAAATGACAGGCCCGCCTGCCTAAAAAGGATCCAGACAAAATAGTTCGAATACCGATTGGATAAATGG
The DNA here is from genome assembly GCF_001683475.1 of Chenopodium quinoa. Lineage (NCBI taxonomy): Eukaryota > Viridiplantae > Streptophyta > Magnoliopsida > Caryophyllales > Amaranthaceae > Chenopodium > Chenopodium quinoa. Next base: position 555,868 of record NW_018742630.1, on the reverse strand, counting down.
CCGACTAATCGTCTATCCTGGAAACAGACAACCAGTCGTCCAGGGGCATAGGCGGCGTACTAACTATCCGTACCTGTCTGCAACGTTCGGCCATGTAAAACAGTCGTCTAGTAAACAATTGGATATTAGATATGGAATACTTAGACAAATTTGAAGCAAAACAAAAATTCATTAAAAATAAGCCGGTCATTAAAGACCAGCAAAATATTCAAAACCCCGGCCCCCTGGCCGGGTAATTACAAAGCAAACGGCACGCAGGCCGTGGAAAGAATACATAAAGCTTAAGAAGGGGGCAGTTCAGTATTAGCAGCTGCCGCCTGGTCAGCACTCTTCTTGCTGGACTCGGCTTCAGCTGCATCCTTTTTTGATATCTTACCCCCAAGCGGCACAAGCGCCACTACCAGCTCCTCCTCCTCCAATGCTTCCCCCAACACCTCTTCTTCAGCAGCCGCCAGGATCTCTTGATTATATGTTTCCGAACACTGGCGGTACGTTCTTTCCCAAGAGGCAAAGTCGGCACTGGGGAAGAGGCGGCCCCAGGTCGTGCGCTGGATTTGAGCGGAGTCTTCCATCATCTCCCGGACCAGCTCTTTCTTCTCTTGCTAGGCCTTTTCCGAGAGCTCTTGGGTAAGACTCTTCTCCTGGGTCACCAGGCGTTCCTTTACGCTGGCCAAGGATTTCTCCATGGCTTCGTAAGAGTACATTTTCAGGCGAAGAGGTTTCAGCTCGGCCTTGAGATTTGTGATGGTCGCCTCCAACTCGTCATTCGTCTTCAGGGCCGCCTCTAACTGAGCCCGAACAGCGGCGGTAGCCTGCGCCTGATAATAAAGAATATCAATGGTCAGTACTTCATTTTGGGCAATTTGAAACATTGCCTTATCACAGTCAGAGGCGACCATAGCTTTTGCAGCCTTTACCTCTTTGTTCTTCCGATCAAGCGGCTTGCGAAGGCCGTTAACTCGGAGCAGGGCCTAAGTACAAAAAAAAAAACAGGCGTCAGTTTCCAAACAAAAAAGAAAACAGGCGTCCAGAAATTCAAATACTCAAAAATATGCTAAGTATACCTCAGCAAGGACCCCTGCAATCTCGTCAAGGTCAAGGGTGCCGACACCCCTGACCGCCTCCCTTTCAGCTGGAGGAACTGCCCTGATCATAGACTTGGCCATCTCTACCAAGTCAGGCTCCTGGGGGCCGGCTGCATCAAGCATAAACAAACGGGTTAGACTTAGTAACAAAGGGAGCAAGTCTAAAATTTACAAGGACAACTTCATACCTCTAGGCGGCCCAGTTGGAGTTTTAGAAGAAGTGGCCGGCTGTTTCTCAGCCGCCACCTGTTTCCTGGCAGAACCAGGAGAGCTCCCAACAGTCGTCTTCCGGGCCTTGGGGTCCGGCTGTTGGGAAGATGAAGCTCTTGGAGCACCCGTCTAAAACAGAAGAAAAAAGTCAGTATATGCATAAACACTCCAAAAAGAGGGTGAAAGGTTCGGAGCTCACCAAGGGTGCCCCCTTCTTCGGGGAGTCGGTTGAAGCTTGTTGCATAATAGAGGCCCGCAACATGGCCGCCGCAGTCTTAGAGGCGGTGATTTTGCTCATGGCGTCAGCTGCAAAAACAAACAGCAAAGTTAATAAAAGATAAACAACGAATGTATGGAACAACAGAGTATTCGACAGGCCGACTACCTCTTGAGCACCGACTGCTGAGGCCGTAGGCGGCCAAAAAGTACTCGTCATAGAGCCACTTGAAGCTCGGGACGCAGTGCAGGGGTACTTGCTCTCGTACCCCTGAAGTAGAGTCGACCCTCGACTCTACTTTAAAGAGTCCTTTATCAAGGATCTCTTTCTTAGCCTTGGGGGGAACAGGCGGCATGCTACGGCCGCCTGCAAGAAGGGGCGGATTCCTGTTCCACCTATTGAAGCGCTTGTTCTGCTCAATGTAACAACTCTCAATGATGAAGAAGGTGCTCCGCCAGTCCTTCCACTTGTTTGCTTTACCTCTTGTCATGAGGTAGCCCCTGTGGCTTGTCAATTGATACCAGCCGGTACCGCCTGTCTTAGGGGTCCGGCTGAGATAGTTCATATGGGCGAAAGCCTCGAAGCTCGGCTCCACCCCGTGCAGTTCGCACCCGGCCACATAGCCACGTACGTTGACCCAGGAGTTTGGGGCTAACTGCCATAACCCCAACTCATACCCATCCAAAATCCGCTGAACAGCCGGATGTAATGGGAAGCGAAGCCCTGCCTTGATGGCCGCCTCGTAGCAGCCAAAGCAGGAGCTTTCATAACTGGAACCAGCCGGCCAGACGACTGTGTCTTCTGGATCCGGCACAAACACTAGAAAGTCGGGGCCCATGGTGTGGTTTGCAATAAAGCTCTCCACTTTCTCTTGCATGGCTGTGATTCGCCCCCGAGGTACCGTGCAGTAGTAGGGGGTATTTAGCTCTCGGTAAGAGGCGGATGGCTCCGCCCAATTGTCCCCCTTCTCAACTGCGTGAGAAAGTCTCGCCTCTTGCAGGCGGCTGTTTTTCTCTTCTTTACCCAAAGAAGCATGGCCAGAAGAGCTTGACTCGGAATCGTCCTCCGACGAGTCTGAAGAGGACGACTCCTCCCCTCTCCCGGAGGGGCCCGCCTCCTCTCTTTGAAAAGGAGCAGATTTGTTAACTGTTAAATGGGAAGGGGTCACTATGACTCCCCCCACAAAATTGCCGGCATCCAAGCCGCCTTGTTTCACTTCCACATCTGGCGCCTGGTCAGATGTTTCACTAATCGGCACCCTGTGGGAGGAGCCGTCTGAATTTGAGATCCTAGCTGTGTTTTTCGTTCTGGCCATCCTGCTCTGCATAGACACAGATACTGTCGGACTTTGTATAAAGGGCAAAGATGGGTCCGGAAAAGGGCAGGCGGCACTCCTAGTCCTAGATTCAGCCGTCCCCGATGACCGGCTGATCACTAACCTAGGTCGTGTCGTGTGCTTCCGTGGTGCCATTTCAGAAAATAAAAAGAAAATTAAGAGTAAGAGAACTGAGTTACCTGAACGAGTGACGGTTGATGAAGTTCTGGAAATCCGGTGCAGTCGGCTTGTCAGAACAGGCGGTAGGCAGAAAATGTCCAAAATGTCAGAGCAAGTTCAGGGGTCCGAATGTTCTCAAAAAGTTCTCAAAGTGTGAAAATGACTCAAGGCAACTCTCCCTTATATAGGCGAAGTGAGAAGGCGAAGGGTCACTTTCAGAATTCAAAATTTGGGCGGGAAAATCTCTCGTCCTTTCGCCGACTGACACCTGTAGCAGGCCATCGCCCGTTACAGTGCGACACCTGTCACAGGTAACACGTGACCAATCACGTGCCACCTGTGAGGGGCAAATGATTAGGGGATTTTGCTCCCACCAATCGGGAATGCGCCACGTGGACCAATCAGGTCCTGCCAAGTGTCCCCTAGTTGGAACTGTCAGGGCTTGCCACGTGGCACGCGCTTATTTGTCCACCTTGGACCTGTTATGTCACGACATGTGGCATACTCCATGCCTAATGGAGAAACCGGCCACCCAGGCCCAACTTCCGAGGGAAGCCCAATCGGCCCTAGGTTTACCTAAACCTAGGATGGGAACGTTTCCCAAGGTTATAAATACCTCCCTTAATCCTCATTAAGGGGGATTACAAAAAAAAAATTACAAAAAAAGAATACAGAAACATTACGGAAAAAACACATTAATTACACACAGTAATAACCGGCTGATCTTGCTAACAAAGCTGATTACCTTCGTTAATCACTCTCACCTAGAGAGACCTAATCACTTTAATTTCAGCATTAATTACTCCTTAATCAGGTACTAACTTGACCGTTGGAGGCGGAGCTTCCAGGAGTCTCCGTTATTTTGCAGGTACAGGCGTTCGGTTCCAGTCTCGGAATTGTAACTCTCCCGCAGGACATCAGAAAACCCCGAAATAGCGGTAGCATGCCAATTATTCTCCACTATTTTATTTAAAGTAAGTGGTTTGGAAAAGGGAGAATTATTGGGGTGGTACAGATTTGCACAAATGACTAATGTTATACTAAACAAAATGTCAAAGCTACGAAAGGACGCCATATTCAATTATGAATAGAATTATCTTCTAAATGTCTTTTCAAGTATATGTCTAAAACTCTAAGCCACAGTGGGAGTTCACTGGCTCAGTGGGAGCTAAGTGACTCACTAGGAGCTCACCGGCTTAGCAAGAGTTAGGTGGTTGAGTGGGAGCTTAATGGCTCATTAAAGGCTAAAATAGCTCAAGTAGGAGCTAACTGTTTGTTTTACAACGAACTTTTACCCAAAGATAATATACATGTCTCTTTGTCAGAATTCAAGTGAGACCACGGGCATTACCTCCACAACGTAATTGAGAACATAATGTTTGTTGCTCTAAGTTATATCTTTATGGAAAGTAACACATTTCCAAAACGACAAGTGGGAGGAAAATGAATCTCGATGACAATCAAGCTTAGCAACAAACTAGAACTAAGAATCTCGGAAGACCTTAAAAGGGCTTCGTGAGAATACTTGATCAAGAATAATCAAAAGGACTTTACAAGTGCCTTAAAAGAAAATTCATTTCTCACAAAACTAAGTGTTTGATGCAATAACCCCGTATAGGTATAGAATTCACCAAAGGCTTAGGTTAAATCCTATAAATTTTCTATTAAGTTAGAAATAAACCTTAGACTTACAAGCATACTACTTACTATTAGACAGTAAAGGAATAATGCCTTGTAAGATAGCTGCGATAAATCCAAATTCCGAACAATGGTTAGAGGCCATAAAAATCCGAAATAGACTCCATGTTTGAAAATCATGTTTGAAACTTGATTAATTTGCATAAAGGGTGAAAGACCCATCGATTACAAATAAGTTTTCAAGGAGAAAACTAACAAATGTGGAAATGTATATTCATACATAGCTAGATTGCGTTCCTTCTTGTAGCTAATGCTTTTCTGTAGCGGTTGAAAAGGATACAATTAAATTCACGGAGTTGATTTTAATAAAAACCTATTCACCAATCGGAATGCTAAAGTCTTTTCGTGATTGTTTTAGCAAAATTGCTCATATGAAATATGGAAAAATAGATACCAAAACCGCCTTCCTAAAATATAATTTTGGAAGTGACTATGAAAATAGTCTAAGGGTTTTGAAAATCTAAATAAATTCTAGATTTAAAAGCAAGCTCAAGGAATCCGTCATGGGATAAAGCATTGCATATAGGAATTGGAACATGTTTTCTCATGAAGTTAATAAGAGGATTGACTTATGGAGAAACATAGAAATTCTTATGAATAAGAAGTTTAGTGGGAGCAAAAGTAAATTATATAAAGGTCCAACGAAAAGTTTATGAACTCTATATCAAATTCTAAATGCATAGATTTGAAAGTATTTTCGACAATGGACCAAGAAAAAGACGATACTTAGTACATATTAGTATTAAGATCTATTGTATAGACTTAATAAAATGTTTGAACGTGTAAATGATTTTACCGTGTTAAACATGAATTGAAGGACTTTGAAATACTTTCGACCCTTATGTATAAAACTAAGTAAATGTTTGAACTAAGTATAAGATAGGCTAAATACTAAGTCAAACAAGAAGGACTCTAATAGAGACTTTCGACCATATCACACAGCAAACAGTTTAGTAAGACTTAGTGAAACTGAATGAGCTAAAATGTCACATGGATGGAAAAAGATTGAGAATTACTCTACAATTTAATCCATCATGTATGCTTTGATTGGAATCGTCGTAGGACTTACTTGCTTAGAGCATGTGAAGTATGTATGTAGTACCAATCAACCTGAATCTATGTAATAGATCGTTAGATTGTGGCCAAGAACATCCAAAGTACTTGGATAAGTAATAGGATGAGTTCTTGACTTGTGGAAACAAATACAATTTGAGAATTGATGTTGCAAGCACAAACCTTAACAAGGAAGTCGTTTATAAGCAAGAGCTAACAATAAGTCGTGGCTTGAGAATGGTAACGTGGACGTGCATCCATGTGTAATGTGAAGGAATTTAAGGAAAATTTCCATGATCACGAGTGATTAGGGTGTCCCAAATCATTGTGAGCCGTTTGGAGTGAAACCAAAGCAAAGAATCAGCAGGAAGTCTACTAAAATATATGTTGAGAATAATGTTGCCTTAATGGCATTAATAAAGAAGATGTTCTATGGAATGTTCGTTGCTGAACGTTAATGATTGTAGGTTGTCAAGTTGAAGGTCTCAATCATGAAAATGAGTGGGAGCCATCACTTGGACAATAAATCCTAAATCACATATAATCCATGACACTCTCAAATTATATCATCTTATTATGAAAGTGATTAGTAATGGAGATGCTATGATTAGCAAAGTAGTTATAACTAAACCTATGCAATAAGTGAACGACAAAATTCACAATTGCATGAAAGAAATCAAGCATATTAGATATGGGTGTGATTTCTATAGATGTTTTATAAAGAGTGATACTCTTAAAACATTTAGAAAAACCATTAATCATAAGATGAACCATTCAGGTTTTGGAGTAATTTAAAATTTCATACAATTTTTATCACTCCGTTTGCTATTTAATTATGGTTTAGAATTAAATAATGAGTCCATTTCAATTCTTGGAATATTCAAAATAGGGTATCAAGACCAGTCTTGGTAAGGAAACACCTATTAAGTGAACGTTGAATATTATAATAAAAAATTATCCCTAATCGAGGTCATTTAAACAATGGACAATTAATGACTAGTTGAGATTAGTGTGTAGTTTGATTTATAGCACCGTTTCATGTGCTACAAAGACATGATTATCATAAATCATTTGCACAGGTATTGGTTTAGAGCCATACTGGATTAACCTATGAGAATACTTTAAGATATTAAAAATCGTCATAAGTATACTTCTCATTATTGCTATTGGAACCCTTTTCCTTGACCATGAGTATTGTGAGCTTTCTTGTTTGAGTACTAGTCTGCTTTGATGATTGTCAAACGACTGTCGTAACTCGGGATTATAACGGAATCACTCGGGCGGCTAGGTCCTCTTAGTAAGAGAAGCTACATTACAAGATTGGAAATGTCCCCCGATTAAAATTAGGGAAGATGTCTTTGTTGTTTACAAGGCCTCTCGTAGAGCGAGACTGTAAAAATGCATTGTCGTGCTCGGATGTTTAGAAATCATTTATTTATTGAGAGTCAGACTCGGAATCGAGAAACACTTCTTGACGTAATAAGGATGACAAAATATTCTTACCTTATAGTTCATGAAGAGACATTAAGCGACATAGGAAAAAGGCTATACACTAAAAGCACACTTGCCCGGAAGGACAAGTGGGAGATTGAAAGGAATGGTGTCCTTCGAACAAGTGTATTATTTTGATAGTGGGTTCAAAATTATTAGAAAGCTAATATATTAAGTAAGGTCAAGTGATCGGAATGCCTAGGTGGAGGCCGCTTCCGATAAATAATATTAATGTAAAATTAGAATTACAGCTTAATCTTGACTGAACCCTTTGGGTCACACCCAAGCATTTAAAGAATCGACTCGACGAATTAATTCGGAAGAAATTAATGAGTCGCCCGAGTAATTAATATTTAGACGTCGGAAATTCAAGCTTGGAGCGTCGAAACCGAGCGTCGGAGCATCTCAAATGTCGAGCCAAAATTTAGGATTTGGCAAGACGGGAAAATGCTTCAAGTAACAAGTAAAATTAAAGCCACGTGAAAGGCTAGGAAAGCCACCAAAAAGGAGCGTGCACGTGGCAGCACACATGGAAAAATGTCATGTGGCAGCACGCATGGCAGCACATGTTGCAGCCACGTTTGCAGCCACCAAGTGGCAATGTGCCACGTGGCAGCGCGCCACGGTGGCAGCGCATGTTGCAATGACTGTTGACCCGGGTGATGGGTCATGGACATAGGCCAAAAGAAAGTGGCCTAACCGAACCCAACTTGGGGCTCAAGGTTGGATGACACATGGTTAGTTCACAATGCATGTGAAATGCCTTCGGGACCAAGTGAGAAAGTGGTCCTCACCGAACCATGTGAGACTTGTTACTTGTTCCTTGGTTTATTTAACTAACGGTTGAATTCATCAATCTTTCCATGTGGGATCTTTATGTGAAAAAGTCCTACATTGGAAGATGAGTGGAATTCATCAATCTTTCCATGTGGGATCCTTATAAATAGCCAAAGCATGGCTTGAGAATTCTTTTCTTGAGTAGGATTTCAATAGGGCATTGCATTTGCAAAAAACCCTTAAACTCATATAATACTCGGGTTTTGGTCAGTCCTCGCTAACCTCGAGGCAACGGACCTAAAAGTCGAAAGTCGTTTTTGCGGATGGATTTCAATTGGAGGCTCTCATGTTTTCAGGGCTAATCTTTCAAGTAAGAGCCCATTTGATCGGGCGAAGCACGCTCCAAAAGGTAATCGTTTTATCTTAATCTTGTTTTTAATTTAACGGATTATGTTTATTGTTTTATTTATTGCGAGTGCGGTCTTGTTTTTGGGTTTGTTTCCGCGATGAGTCGGACTCACCAAACCCTAATATTTCTCTACCCCTAATCTTAGTAGTTTAGTTTCCCTTTCATAATATTTTTTTTTTTACTTAATAATTTAGATTGCTTAGATTAATTAGGAATAAAAAGACGTGTTTCTCTATGGATTCGACCCTACTTCCCTACCTACATTAGTATGAGGATTTAGGTAATACTTTTTATTAGGTGATATGACACGAACAATTGATATAGGAATTTAAATTATCGATTGGTTTGGATTGTGATTCTTTTAGTTTGTGATTCGTAGAGACATTTATGATTTCTCTTATCAATAGTCTTCACAACCTTTGATTGGCATATTTGTCCCAAGTTGTTGCACTTGTCATGATTACTTGTTGATCCCCATTCCAAGTGTTTTATTCTTTTGGTTGTTTGTTTGTTAATTGTTGTAGGGAATATTTCAAACATTACCCCAAACTTGAACCCCACTGTGATCATACACTTAAGCATGTGGTGTCCAAAGGGAAAGAAGCTAGAGCAAAAGAGTCGCCAACAAGTTTTAGGAACTTGTAAACCGTTCATAGTGTGAAGGTTACACCCCTTAACGATCTAGGAGATCGTTAACTCCAATAGGTCTGGAACCAAGAATGGAAGTTCGGGGATGAAGGTACAAATCCAATCTAAAAGAGAAAGAACCTGCCCTAATAATAGGCCTCTACTTTATGCTTCTCGTATTCATATGCGCTTTCTGACTAACATGCAATCAATAAGATTAACCCTAAACCTGTTTAATCTATGTTGGTTGAATATTAATGCACAAATAAAACTTTTATTGGAGATCACTTGAATTATAATCAAATTAACCCTAAAAAATATTATTAATCATCTTATTATGCGTGATTACAAGAACCAATTCCCTTTAAACATGCATAAAAGGGGCGTGATCAAGCAATAACAATAGTGACAATCAAGCAACATAATATCAAATGATATACTCCCTCCGTTACATATTACTCGCAACAAATGGGTATTATTTGTGAGACATAACATATTCCTTTGTTGCGAATAATGTGTAAAGGAGGGAGTATAAGTTATCCGTCAATTAACAAATAATTTGAAATAATTCGTAAATTAACAAATTATGTAAAACAATTTGTAAATTAACAAATTACGTGAAACAATTCGTAAATTAACAAATTACGTTCAATTATCTAATTTGACACAACAATAATCATAGCCAGATCCTAGGCATGATAATAACAAAATTAATAAAAAAACCGTATTATGTCACTAAACATATAAAAATCAAAAATTTAACCCTAACATGATACTAACATGTTATTAAGAAAGAAATATGAAGCATTCTTTTAATCATACTTGATATTAGAAATATTAATTAACCCTAAACATGATACTAGGAATCAAAATAATAATCTAAGCATGATTTCTATATCATAATATCAATTAAACAATTAAATTACTTACTTGAATGCCTCGTATCTCTTTCTAATAACAATATACACGCATTAGAAACTTCAAGGAAAATATAAAACAAACAATTAAATTATTAAATTAAATAATTGATAGAGAGATTTGGGACCAAACCCTCAGAAATATCAAACCTTTCACGTCTAGGGCGAAGGCAACTTCAAACTTGGATAGGTGTGTCTAGTGCTAATGTATGAGGAATTGTGTTTGTAAAAGGCTAGGATAGAAAGAGGGAGAAAGGATAAGCTTTAGCTTAGAGAGAGAAGAATTAGAGAATTCTGGTTGAGAATTGATGATTGAAAACGGAGGTCCAGGGACCCTATTTATAATAAAATACTCCGGGATTTATAAAAACGATTTAGAGTATCAAAAGGAATAAAACACGCCTCTGTCGCCAGGCGACAGGGTCAGTCGTTAGGTGACAAACCTGTCGTCCGGCACTGCAAGACAGTTTTTGCGGATTTATTTTTTATCATATCTTTTGATCCATAAGTCCAAATAAGTCATATAATGTGTCGTTGGAAATCTCTTGAAGTCTAATTTTCAACCCAATTAAAATCAAATTAAAATATTTTGTAGAAAAAAGATATGGCCAAAATAGTGGAAGGGTGTCAGTTTTGAATAGAGTTTCATATTCCATTCATATCTTTTTCGTTATAGTTCGGAATTAATATTATAAAATATCATTGGAAAGATAATTTCAAGATCTATCCAACCATATAAGATTTGGATGAAGATTATGAGTCGCGAAAGTAATATCTGAACATATTCCATTTCGTACAAAACAAGGATTCTAAAAAGGAGTAGTTTTATTCAATTTCAAACTTTTTGAAACATAATTATCAATCCTAATTCCATTAGGATTTAAGAGAACCTTCTAGAGTATTCTAGAAGACTATAATAAATCCTAATAGCTTTAGGAATGATAATTAATAATAGGCCCTGCTCTAGATTATTGGGCCGTATGTAAGAACCAAACCGAGCCCAGTTTAGTATTTTGGCCATAACTTCCTCATTATTCATCGGAATTGAGCTTATAAAATATCGTTGGAAAGGTCTTTTCAAGCCCCATCCAAATACACCATTATTGGACTCATATAATGGACCAAACTAAACTGGAACGCACGTTTTTCATAAATAGGGTAAGAAAAGAAATATTTTCAAAAACAGAAAGAGATATTTTAATAAAAACATCCTCATCACTATACTTTTCACACTTTCGCTTCGTTCGATAATCAAATGACATGAAAGGTATTCATCACTAGGTTTGGTTTTGGGGAGACACAAATGGGTGTCTACAGAAGCCCCCACTTTGACTGAGTTTGGAGAAACTTATGTTTCGAAAACAAAAGTCAAAGTATCGATAGGGACGGAGAATGATTCAGAACGTTTTGCGATCCTAAATCATTCTTGTAACGGCGATACCTGCAAAATAGCGTTAGTTAAAACAAATAAGAGAGTTAAGAGACGCGTATCTTGCTCAGTTGAGCACATGCCTCTAAAGGTAACCGATTTGTTGTGACGATCTTCCTCAAGCTAGGGGATACCGCCTGAAGACTGCTACGCTTGTAACTGCCTCTATTTCCGCTGTGATAGTCTTCTACAAGCTAGAGAATACTATCAAACATTGCTTCGCTTGAAATGATCTTCTACCGCCTTTTGACCATCTTCCGCAAGCTAGGGAACATGATCAAAGATATCTTCACTTGAAATCACCTCCAGTTGTTTGTGACAACCCTCCGCAAGTTAGGGATTGCTGTCGATCAATGCTGCTACATCTCAAGCCTTTTTCTTGAATCATAGTACGACCTTCCCAATCATAGCAAAAGTCGTCGAAGACCGCCTCATCACGAATCGCTCTTCTCAAATCTTGGTTACAACCTCCACAATCGTAGCGAATGTCGTCGAAGACAGCCCATCTCATGCTATCGTCTCAAATCTAAATGACAACCTCCACAATTTTAGCGAACGCTGTCAAAGACTGCCCATCTCATGCTATCTTCTCAAATCTTAGTGACAACCTCCACAATCTTAGCGAATGTTGTCGAAGACCGCCCATCTCGTGCTATCTTCTCAAATCTTGGTGACAACCTCCACAATCTTAGCGAACGTCGTCGAAGACCGCCCATCTCGTTGTAGGGAATATTTCAAGCGTTATCCCTAGCTTGAACCCCACTGTGATCATACACTAAAGTATGGTGGCGTCCAAAGGGAAAGAAGATAGAGCAAAAGAGTCGCCAACAATTTTTTTTTGGAACTTGTAAACCGTTCACGAGGTGAAGGTTACACCCCTTAACGATCCAAGAGATCGTTAACTCCAATAGGTCTGGAACCATGACTGGTAGTTCGGGGATGAAGGTACAAATCCAACCTAAAAGATATTGAACCTGCCCTAACAATAGGCCTCTACTTTATTTTGATCGTATTCATGTTTGCTTTCTGACTAACATGCAATCAATAGGTTTAATCATAAACAGGTTTATCTATATTGGTTGAATATTAATGCACAAATAAATCTATTATTGGCGATCACTTGAATTATAATCATATTAACCCTAAACAAGATTATTAATTATCTTTATTAAGCGTGATTACAAGTACCAATTCCTTTTAAACATGCATAAAAGGCGTGATCAAGCAATAACAGTAAATAAACATCAAGCAACAAAATAATAATAATAAATTATAATCAAAATAATCATAATAATAATCAAAACAATAATCATCATAATAATAATCAAAACAATAATCATCATAATAATAATTATAATAATCATAATCATGTTAAAGCATAATAATAGCAAGACCCTAGGCATGATATTAACAAGATTAATAACAAACCCTAGCATGTCACTAAAAATTAAAAAATCAAAGCTTTAACCCTAACATGATACTAACATGCTATTAGGAAAGAAAATAGGAAGCATCACAGGAAACACAATTGTCATCTTTGATAATAGAAATTATAATTGTTACCCTAAACATGATTTTAGGAAGATCAAAACACCCTAACATAACACTAGGAATGATAATAACAAACTAAGCATGATTTCTATATCATACTAACAATAAATCAATTAAAGCACTTACTTGGATTCCTCGTACCTCTTTCTAATAACAAAATACACACGTTAGTAACTTCAAGGAAAATAATAATTAAAATAAATTTATATAAATAATTAAAATAAAGATTTGAGACCAAACCCTCAGAAATTAAAATAAACAATGCTTGGTATGTCTAGTGCTAATGTGTTTGTAAAAGGCTAAGATAGAAAAAGAGAGAGAAAATCAAGAAATCCTTGATGAGAGTTGATGAGAATTGTTGAATGAAAACAGAGTTTTTAGGAAGCTATTTATAAAGAAAATCAGCCAAACACTAGTAGAAAAATACAATAAGGCACCCCCATAAAGGCACCGATTCAGGCCAAACCAGTGCCCTAAACCGGCCCAAATTTGGGCGCCATTTTACACAAATATAAATGGCACCGGTTCAGACCAAACCGGTGCCAAAAACTAAAAGGGCACCGGTTTGAACCGGTGCCAATTGAACCTGTCCTTAATTAAAATAAAACCGGTTTTACATTATTATTATAAAAAAAAAACCCTCCCATATATAAACCCCCCCAAACCTTAAAACTCAATTCGCCGATTTTCCTCTCCTCTTCTCTCCTTCTCTTTCTCTCTCCTCTTCTCCTCTCTTCCTTTTTCGCTCATCATTCACCAGTCTTTCTCATCTCCTCCTTCCCTTTCTCATCTCCTCCTTCTCCCTCAAGACTAAGCTACCATGTCTCCTTCTCCTTCAAGCCCACCACGAAGACCACCACGGAGACCACCACGAACACCACCACGGAGACCACCACGAGCACATGCAACACCACGAACCGGTTTGATTTTGATTTATTTTTTTCGATTTTGATTTTAATACATTTTGTTTTCGATATTGATTGTAATACAATTTGTTTTCGATTTTGATTTTTTGTTTTTCGATTTCTAGGTTATTTTTTTTCCGTTTTCAATTTTGATTTTTTTTTCGATTTTTGTTTATTCGATTTTAATATATTTTGTTTTCGATTTTGACTTTTTATTTTTCGATTTCTGTAATATTTTTTTTCTTATGTTTTATTTTGAATTTTTTTTCGATTTTTGTTTTTGTTATTCGATTTTAATATATTTTGTTTTCGATTCTGTTTTTTTTATTTTTCGATTTCTAGGTTTTTTAATTTTTATTTTTTATCTGGGTTTTTTCGATTTCAAATTTTTTTCGATATCAATTTATTTCCATTTCTGGGTATTTTTTGATTTAATTTTTTTTCGATTTCAATTTTTTTTTCAGGGTTTGAATCTTAATTTTTTTTCTGGGTTTGAATCTTAATTTTTTTTCTGCGTTTGAATTTCAATTTTATTCTGGGTTTGAATCTTAATTTTCGTAATTTTAGTTTACAGTGAGTTTTTATTAATGTCGGTGTTTTAATTGATGCAGGTGAAGAATCAAGGTGTTGATTTTTGAATTTTGATTTCAATGTTGTAATTTTTTCTTCTTCGATGTGTAATTTTTTTTTCTTCAATGTTATAATTTTTTTTTCTAGATTTTGATGTTGTAATTTATTTTATTTTTTTGTATTGTAAAATAACAATTTAATCATCAATATATATCGTATTCAAGCTTGTTATATGTTTCTGATTATATTTCTTATTTAATGATCAAATTTTGATCAATATTCATTTCATTTAAGTGGATAAAATATAATGTGTCTAAGTGGATAAAGCAAACTAAAAAAAAACTAACCGGTGCCAATTGACTTCAATTCCCAAAAAAAAAAAAGAAGTTATGGCACCGGTTAACCGGTGCCTGTTTGACCCTATGGCACCGGTTTTGAACCAGTGCTAAAAATTGGGTTTTTGGCACCCCCCACATTGGCACCAATTCAAACCGATGCCTTAGGCCGGGTTTGAACCGGTGCCAAATTCGTTTTTTCACGTAGTGAAAAAGATAAAAAAATCAAAACAGAGTTCTGACGCGTAAAACGAGGTTAGCGCCAGACGCTTACATTAACGCCAGGCGCTAATGCTGGCATTTAGCGCTGACTAAAATATTGACTCATTTTCTAAAATCAGATAGAAATTGCCGTACAGGAGGATAAAATTGTATTTTCCTCAAAAACATTCTATTGTTCTGATTAAAACTTTAAAAAGTCAACAAAAGTCAATTTATCAATGCTAATTGAATTAGGAATGAAAAGAACCTTCTAGACGAATCTTGAAGACTAAAACCATTCCTCATTGCATTAGGAATGATAAATCTATATTAGGCCCTCCTCTAGATCATTGGGCCGCATATGAGGCTCAAACCGGGCCCAGTTCAGTAATTTGGCCATAACTTCCTCAATATTCATCGGAATTGGGCTTATAATATATCGTCGGAAAGGTCTTTTCAAGGCCTATCCAACTACACTATTATTGGACCCATATCATGGACCAACCAAACTGGGTTGGCTGTTTTCTTAAAATAGGTTTTTAAAAACAGAAAGGAGAGAAGAGAAAAGAAATTAAAACTATCCGCAACACTAGACTTTCAACACTTTCCCTTCATTCGATCATGATTCGACGTGTCTACAGAAGCCCCCACTTTGACTGAGTTTGGAGAAACACAAGTTTTGAAAACAAAAGTCAAAGTATCGATAGGGACGGAGAATGATTTAGAACGTTCTGCAATTCTAAATTACTCTTGCAACGCCGATACCTGCAAACTAGCGTTAGTTAAAACAGATAAGAGAGTTAAGAAACGCGTAGCTTACACCGTCGAGCACACGTCTGTAAAAGAGTAACCGATTTGATGTGACGATCTTCCGCAAGCCAGAGAATACCGCCTGAAGACTGCTACGCCTGTAACTGCCTCCAATTTCCGCTATGATAGTCTTCGAAAAGATCACTGCTTGTTGATCCTTAATGATGCGATGCCAGTACGTCGGCGCTTTGCTGCTTGTGAACTAGTATGTCAGTGCTTTTGCTGTGATGACAATCCTCTTTTATTTGGAAATAGTTGTCAACATAACTCTTGTATTATGTATGACAATCCAATCTCGTCAATGCTACGTAACAATCCGTCATTGGAAATGTTGCTACGATGAAGCGACAATCCGTATCTCGGAAAATTTTCCAAAATCCAATTTTTGGGAAAAGTTGCCACTGCTTCGTAACAATCTTCCATAAGAATTTTTCTATGATCGACAATCCACATCTTTGAATATAACTCTTGAAAGCAATCCACCTTGGAAATTTGCAAACGCTATGCGAAAATCCTTTTAGGAAAATATTGCCACAATTGACAATCCGGATCTTGGAACATTTGCTAAAAAGAGTCGACCGACAATCCACTTTGGGAAAATTTGCCACTTGCTGAAATGAATGACAATCCACGTTGAGGAACCTCTGCCGAAATTTATGATGAATAGAGTCCTACAACAATCCTTTGGGGAAATTTTGTCATAGGGAAATAGGTGTATGACAATCCAATCTCGGAAAACTTGCCAAAGATCCATGAATGTATGACAATCCGAACTTGGAAAAACTTGCCAAACAAAGAAAGAGCACGACAATCCATGCTTGGAAACTTTTCCAGGGATGACAATCCAATCTTGGAAAAATTGTCGTTCAAGAAGATGCACGACAATCCATTTTTGGAAATATTGTTAGTTAGGGATGACAATCCAATTTTTGGAAAAATTGTCGTTTAAGAAGAATGCGCGACAATCCATATTTGGAAATATTGTCGTTTAAGTGCTTGATTTTAAACCAATACATTGGTGCTTGTAATGAGCCAGTGTTTTAGGCGCTTAAGCTAAGTGAGACGATTTTTTGTCAGGTCAATCACTTACTACGATTGTAATTGAGCTGACTACTAATAATGTCAATTTTCTTATAGGGGCTAACTGGCGTACCAAGGAACCCGAAATTTCTATATGAGGTCGAAATAACCGCCCTGAGAGGCTTTGAACTCTATCGTTGCTAAAATATCTCTAGCGTCAAGAATTGGCTATGTCGCCAGACACTGGGATCTAGAGTCAGGCGCTGAAATATGTTGCCAGACGCCAGATGTTGCTGCCAGACAACATCCTTGTCGTCCGGTGCTGGAGTCGGGTCTTCCCTATTCTACTCTTGATGCCACTGTTGCTTGGTTTTGCTCTGAACTTTGAGCTTGGTCATTTCCTTTCAACCAAATTCGCTCAATCTTTTGTAAATTAAAGCTCTTCATCTCTAATTTACCGATCAATGTAACTCCTCTTATCTTGGAGGAATCTCCCATGTCATATTCGTGGTTTTTTCGAAAAAATCCGGGAATGTCCTCGCTTGCTGGGATGCACCTGTATTTATATCTTTGACTATAGGACATTGCTTATCTTTCTTAAGGGTTGACCTAAGACTTAGTCTTGACTCAACTCATTGAATTCACATGACTCAAGGTATGAACTTGACTCGCTGTGATTGACTCGAGGTTGACTCGACTCAAAGTGTAATGACACGTGTGACTCATGACCCGTGTGTGCATTGTATTGTGATCGTGTGACTCGAAAATGCAAAAAAGAAAAAATTTTCCGTCATTTTTGTGGAGGGTACCGACTTTCTCCCAAAAAAGAAAGACACGAAAAAGAATCGAAGTGAAGTTTTTTTTTTTTTTTTTGAAGATGCATGTTGAATGAGCTTAATCCGTTAACGTTGTCTCTCACAGTACAAGGATTGTAACATCTTAAACTATCTTAGTTGACTCGATAATGAAAGTATTTAGGTAACTTAGGCACGGAGGCTAAGCAATTCATACTTCGATGCAATGATGATTATGATTGATGAGTGATTTTGTTATGACAAAGTATGCTTCAGTGTTGTGTTAAGATTTCATGACAAAGGGTTCCTAAGGGAAAGACTATTTGGTCATGTATCTGTGCAGTGTGTGATAGTGACGCTAAAGTTAGGCCGCAAGAGCTAAGTGTGTGGAAAGATATTATTTTTAGAAGGGTCAAATGACGGTGACTCTTAGGCTAGGTAAGCTAATGATGTAGAGATCAAGCCCCTAAGTCTAGCTCTACATGAATAGGGATGAGCATTGGAGATCCCTTGATATATATGACCATAATGTGTGAATGTGAATATTAATGCATTTTTATTACGGCCGCACCTCGATGTGAGGTTGCCTACGTATCCATTAGGAATCAGGCCAAACGTAGCTCTAGCCAAACCTCGCACAAGTATGTGTATACCTCAAAAAGGGATTTTTAAGGGTTGTAACGTGGTTAGGCTAAAGGTTGAAGAAGAAGGGGATAAAAGGCTCAAGACCCTAGATAAGCCCCTAAGGTGTGCAACTTTGCTTTTGAATATTTGTATTTTTATGCTTGAGTTTCTACTCTTTTTTAGCTCTCTTTTCTTTTAATTTTTTTTTTTGCTTTAGAATTTATTTTATTTTTATAAGTGTGGGCAATCCCGGTCATGCGGTCTATCACTCACTTGGCATTCATGTTTCTCAAGCACGGTACCGAGCACTCGATAAGAGACGCAATCTGAGACGTGTTCATTTCGAAGACATGTTCATGTCAATGACATTGGAACACTTGCCCTTTTGTACACTTTTATTTAATTTTTTTTTGCTTATTTTTTTCTATTTTATCTTTTGAAGACGCTCAAGCTTTTTTTTTTAAAAAAAAATGCATAAGTTACACACCATCCCATCCTAAGGTTAGGTAGATATGGGTTGAAAAAAGAAAGGTCTATCGTTAGACGAGGCTAAAAGTTGTTTACCAACAAAGGATTGCATATTTGAAGGGTGAAAGGTGATATGATGTGGCTACAAGGGGTGCCTCAAATCATTGGTATACCTTTTTCTTAGTTTGACATTTTTTATTTTATTTTATTTTATTTATTAATTTTTTTTAATGCAATGTAATGAAATGATCATATGCAAGGAAATAAATACTCATTTTATTAAAAGGGAAAAATAAAGATTCTACTAAATTAATCTAAGGGAAAAGAAAGGTGCCTATGCTAGACTTATTGGGGGAAACGGTAAATAAAAAAAAAGAAATAGGAAAAAGAGGTCATGAAATCTCGTCGTTGAAGCTCGCCTTTGTCTTGTGTCGTTTGCTTCATCATCACCCAGTCTTCTCGTTAGCTAGAGGCAATGGGATCTTATTTGCTTCTATGAGATCTTGAATGAGATTTTGAAACCTGTAGCATTCATCAGTAGTATGACCGCGTCCTCGATGGTACTTGCAATAACAGTTGGGATTCCATCTCGAAGATCGATTTTTTGGCGTTGGATCCTCGGTAGGGCCAATAGGTTTGATTAATCCTCGATCGTAGAGACGGTCGAAAGCAGCATCATAGGTCATTCCAATGGGTGTGAGTTCTCTCCTGGGTTTCTTTTTATATCCTTGATTGTCCATGGCTAAGACACCATTATGGTCAAAGGTACTAACATTATTACTAGAGTGGGCGTTTTCGGAAGAAGAAGGATTGTCGTTCTTCTTTCCTTTCCAGCCACCGTGGTTACTATTGTTAGTAGCTTTTTGCTTTGCGAGGTCGTCTTCGATCTCGATACCTATGTCAAAGACGGCTCTGAAAGTATTCAAGTTGTGTTGATATTTTTAAATGCCTTGAATACTTTTCTTGGAGATTCTTGATAAACATCCTCACGGACTCTTTTTCGGTGGGGACCTCAATCACCTTAGCGGAAGTTTCTCTCCACTTATTGAAGAAAGAAGTAAAGCCTTCATTCTCTTTTTGTCTTAGCATTTCAAGTTGTCTATAAACGGTTTCAACTTGAATATTGCACTTGTACCTATCAATGAAAGCGTTTACTATCGATTCCTAGGTAGAGGTTTTCTCTTTGTCAAGGGAGAATAACCATTGCTGGCAAACGGTTTCAAGAGATAGAGAAAATATAGAGGGAAACACTTTCTTATCAATACCCTTAATACTCATTATTGTTTCAAAAGCTCTTAGATGAAAATAAGGGTTGTCAGTTGCCTTGAATTTTGGGATGTCGTTGGCATTGAACTTCTGCGGAAGAAGATCCTTGTCCACCGAGACCCCTTGTGAACTAATGCCTTGAAATTTGTAGTCACTAGATAGCTTTCTCAAGCTTTCTTGCATGAGGTTCATTTGTTGTTGCTTCACAGGGTCATCAATTTTGAGGGTTAAAGCCTTTAACACCTTAGTCACGTTAGTCAATTGACTCCTAAGTTCATTAACTTCCTCTTGAGTTGCCATTATCTTTTTAGCCTTCCTCTTTTGACGAATCAGTTTATCAAATAGTAAGACTTGAATAAAGAGGTTATCCTTGATTAATCGCCCTTCTCTCCTCGACCAAGTACTGTGGAAAGGGAATTTGGGGATATTCATTGTTAATTGTTTGACTCAAACTTTATTCAACATGCAATGGATAGAAGAAGGTAGAAAAATGAGGGTGGTGATATGGAGAAAGCATGTAGATGGAGAGATGTGGAAAATTAGGAATAGAATGTACCCCCAACTCAAATGACGGAAAAAAACCGACTCATGCATGAACCTAAGACATGGTCATGGTGATATTTACTCAAAGTGTGTGCTAAGACTAGTGAGTGTAGGTGACATGTTAAGACTCGTGTCATGACCATGTGGCTAGACTATGTGACTAGACTCAATTAATGACTTAACAAGGTATAATTAACAGAATTAATTAGCAAACTGTTTAATTAGATACAAGGTGATGACTCGAGCAATAAACCGAACTGTCGCCAAAACGACAGGACTGGCGCCGCACTGTATAGTGTAGCGCCGGACGGCAGGACTATCGCCAGGCGCTACACTCCACAGAGTGGTGCTGCAGTCCAAATCTCGGCGCCAGTGCTGGAACGTTGATCTGGAACTGCTTTCGGTATTATTACTCTACAGGGTATGCCTAAAGTCGTATAAGTCAACTCTGATTAGATTATTAGACTCTAATTATCAAAATTAATTAATTAATTAAGCAAAGTCTTTTTAGCCATTAAGCAGTTTATTTTGTCTTAACGCAAGTCAAACAAACGGTTAGGAAAAATCATATAGAGTATGCACAACAAATAATGCACAATTAGTCAAGTAGGTAAAATATGATGCAATGAGTTTGCAACCTAACCATGGCTCTAGTTCTCTAAAGTTTGGGATATGGGTTAGTCAATAGAGGATCCATTGTTAATTATCTGGATGCACCGCGTGGAAGCCTAACTGTGAAGGGTTGGCACGAGTGGATGGGACACCGCGAGTTAAGAAAAACTCGCTT
This sequence comes from Chenopodium quinoa, assembly GCF_001683475.1. Classification (NCBI taxonomy): domain Eukaryota; kingdom Viridiplantae; phylum Streptophyta; class Magnoliopsida; order Caryophyllales; family Amaranthaceae; genus Chenopodium; species Chenopodium quinoa. The sequence goes on along the minus strand of NW_018742630.1, from coordinate 534,586 downwards.
CCATGGTTTGGTGAATTCAACATTCTGGGATGTACCTTTTGTTGCTCAGAGCGTTCAATCAGGTAGATGGAGCATGAATTCCCAGGAGGTTATGTCAATATGTAGAACACATATGGGTTTCAAAAAAGTGAGAAAAACTCAATCAGGAAGTAGGATCGAGCAAACAGTGCTAAAAACTGGTCAAAATTAGAACGCATATTTCTGGCTCGCTATTGGAAGAACTTGGCGCCAGCAAACAGAGGCTAGCACCACTATTTGAATTTAGCGCTTGGCGACAGAAGTTGTCGCCTGGCGCTAAAGTCAAATAATTGGCACTAGACTTTGTTTCCTGACGCTAGTTCCTACATACTTCAGCAGCTTTCTGTGCTCGATAAAATTTTCCAGTTTCGTGCAGCATTATTTCGGTCCTAGTTGTGAAAGATATTCCTCAAATTTTCTACGTGTAAAAATCCTATGTTTTAACACATTACGGATGGTCTTTCCAATGAAATCTTTTTTATGCATATGACGATAATGTTAATCAAAATTACGCACATGAAATACTTAGCACTTTTTGAGTCTCATCCACTCATTCTAAATCATTGCCGAAATAAATTTCAGGAATTACAATAGAAATCTTCCCCAGTGGAGTCGCCAAAAACTGTAGGGAATATTTCAAGCGTTATCCCTAACTTGAATCCCACTGTGATCATACACTAAAGTACGGTGGCGTCCAAAGGGAAAGAAGATAGAGAAAAAGAGTCGCCAACAAGTTTTGAAGGAACTTGCAAACCGTTCACGAGTTGAAGGTTACACCCCTTAACGATCCAAGAGATCGTTAACTCCAATAGGTCTGGAACCATGACTGGTAGTTTGGGGATGAAGGTACAAATCCAACCTAAAAGAGATTGAACCTGCCCTAATAATAGGCCTCTACTTTATTCTGATCGTATTCAAGTGCGCTTTCTGACTAACATGCAATCAATAGGTTTAACCCTAAACCTGTTTATCTATGTTGGTTGAATATTAATGCACAAATAAATCTATTATTGGCGATCACTTGAATTATAATCAGATTAACCCTAAACAAGATTATTAATTATCTTATTAAGCGTGAGTACAAGTACCAATTCCTTTTAAACATGCATAAAAGGTGTGATCAAGCAATTACAGTAAATAAACATCAAGCAACAAAATAATAATAATAAATTATAATCAAAATAATCATAATAATAATCAAAACAATAATCATCTTAATAATAATTATAACAATCATAATCATGTTAAAGCATAATAATAGCAAGACCCTAGGCATAATACTAACAAGATTAATAACAAAGCCTAGCATGTCACTAAACATTAAAAAATCAAAGCTTTAACCCTAACATGATACTAACATGCTATTAGGAAAGAAAATAGGAAGCATCGCAGGAAACATAATTGTCATGTTTGATAATAGAAATTATAATTGCTACCCTAAACATGATACTAGGAAGATCAAAAAAACCCTAACATAACACTAGGAATCATAATAACAACCTAAGCATGATTTCTATATCATAATATCAATAAATCAATTAAAGCACTTACTTGGATGCCTCGTACCTCTTTCTAATAACAAAATACACACGTCAGTAAATTCAAGGAAAACAATAATTAAAATAAATTAAAATAAATAATTGAAATAAAGATTTGAGACCAAACGCTCAGAAATTAAAACCTTTCACGTCTAGGGCGAAGGCAACTTCGAACAATGCTAGGTATGTCTAGTGCTAATGTATGAGGAATTGTGTTTGTAAAAGGCAAAGATAGAAAGGGAGAGAGAAAATCAAGAAATCCTTGATGAGATTTGATGAGAATTGGTGAATGAAAACGGAATTTTTAGGAAGCTATTTATAAAGAAAATCAGCCAAAAAGATAAAAAAAAATCAAAATAGAGTTATGTCGCGTAAAACGAGGTTAGCGCCAGGCGCTAACGTTAGCGCCAGGCGCTAATGCTAGCGTTTAGCGCTGACTAAATTATTGACGCGTTTTCTAAAATCAGATAGAAATTTCCGTACAGGAGGATAAAATTGTATTTTCCTCAAAAACATTCTATTGTTTAGATTAAAACTTTAAAAAGTCAACAAAAGTCAATTTATCGATGATAATTGAATTAGGAATGAAAAGAACTTTCTAGAAGAATCTAGAAGACTAAAACCATTCCTAATTGCATTAGGAATGATAAATCTATATTAGGCCCTCCTCTAGATCATTGGGCCGCATATGAGGCTAAAACCGGGCCCAGTTAAGTAATTTGGCCATAACTTCCTCCATATTCATCAGAATTGGGCTTATAATATATCGTCGGAAAGGTCTTTTCAAGGCCTATCCAACTACACTATTATTGGACCCATATCATGGACCAACTAAATTGGATTGGATGTTTTCTTAAAATAGGTTTTTAAAAACAAAGAGAAGAGAAAAGAAATTAAAACTATCCGCAACACTACACTTTCCCCACTTTCACTTCATTCGATCATGATTCGACGTGAAAGGTACTCAACACCAGGTTTGGTTTTGGGGAGACACAAATGGGTGTCTACACTCGTGCTATCTTCTCAAATCTTAATGACAACCTCCACAATCTTAGCGAATGTCGTCAAAGATAACTTCTCTTGAAACCATCCTTAGTGTTCTGACAACCTTCCATATCCTAGGGAACGCTGTCAAAGATAACTTCGCTTGAAGTCATCCTCAATTGTTACGATAATGTACCAAAGAAAATTACCGAAGACCAACGCTTGTCGATCTTTAAAGCTCGCTTGAACATTGTTGTTGCAATTTTTTTGCTGTAATTTTTACGCTGCCAATATGTCGGCGCATTTTTGCTGTTTGTGAACCATTACGTCGGTGCTTTTTACTACTTGTGAACCAATATGTCGGTGCTTTTACTACTTGTGAACCATTATGTCGGTTCCTTTGCTATGAGCCACAGTTTAGGTGCTTTAAGCTAAGTGAGAAGGTCTTTTATTAGGTCGATCACTTTATGAGGTTGTAATCGAGCCGATTACTAAATCATGTCAAATTTCTTAGAGGGGCTAACTGGCGTACCAAGGAACCCAGAAATTTCTACACTAGGCCCGCATAATCTAATATGGGGAGCACGCATTGTGTCGCCGCACTTTGCCTGTGCCGCCAGGCGACAGCCTAGTCATCAAGCGCTGGAGTCGGGTCTTCCTTATTTTTGGTCTTGCTGCAGCTGTTCGTTGCTCGGTTTCGCTCCGAACTTTTAACTTGGTAGTTTCCTTTCAACCAAATCCTCTCAAATCTTTTGTAAATTAAAGCTCTTCATCTCTAATTTACTGATCTATGTAATTTTGCTCAAACTTCTCTCATCTTGGAAGAATCTCATGCGGTCATGTTCGCGGTTTTTCAAAAAAAAATCCGGGAATGTTCTTGCTTGTTGGGATGCACCTGCATTTATATTTTGGACTATAGGACTTTGCGTATCTTTGTTTAGGGTTGACCTAAGACTTAGAGTTGCTTGACTCATTGACTTGAGATTGGCTCAATGTGACTAACTGACTTGAGGTTGACCCAAGGTGAGTTGACACGTGTAACTCATGACTCGTGTGTGCATTGTATTGTGATGTGCTTAACTCAAATTTAGAAAAAGCAAAAATTTAAAATTTTTCCGTCATTTTTGTGGAGGGTACCGACTTTCTCCCGAAAAAGAAAGACACAAAAAGGAAGAAGTTTTTGATGGTGCATGTTGAATGAGCTTAGTCAAATGTTGTTTGATACTATCTCTCAAGGTGCAAGGATTAATTCATCCTAGGCTATCTTTGATGAAAATATTTAGGTAATTTAGGCACGGAGGCTAAGCACTTCATACTTCGTTATGCAATGATGATTGATGATGATATGACAAGGCATGCTTCAGCGTTGTGTTAAGATTTCATGACACAGGGTTCCTAAGGGAAGTATATTTGGTCATGTATCTGTGCAGTGTGTGAAAGTGACACTTAAGTTAGGCCGCATAGGCTAAGTGTGGAAAAATATATATTGACAAGAGTCAAATGGTGGTGACTCTTATGCTGGGTAGGCTAATAATGTAAGGATCAAGCCCCCAAGTCTAGCTCTAAATGGATAAGGATGATCGTAGGGGATCCCTTGATATGATCATGGTGTGAGTGTGTGAATGTGAATATGAATACATTTTTATTACGGCCGCACCTCGATGTGAGGTTGCCTACGTATCCGTTAGGAATCAGGTCGAACGTAGCTCTAGCCGAACCTCGCACAAGTGTGTTTATACCTCAAAAATGTCTTTTTAAGGGTTATAACGTGGTTAGTCTAAAGGTTGAAGAAGAAAGGGATAAAATCTCAAGACCCTAGATAAGCCCCCAAGGTTTGCAACCTTCCTTTTGAATCTTTATATTTTTATGCTTGAGGCTTTTAACTCTTTTTTAGCTCTCTTTTCTCTTTTTTTTTTTGTTTATATTTTTCTCTCTCTTTTGCTTTAGCATTTATTTTATTTTTATAAGTGTGAGCAATTCCGGTCATGCGGTCTATCACTCACTTGGCATTCATGTTTCTCAGGCATGATACCGAGCACTCGATAAGAAACGCAATCTGAGACGTGTTCATATCAATGACATTGGAAAACTTGCCCTTTTGTACACTTTTTATTATTTCTATTTTTGCTATTTTAATCTTTTGAATCGCTCAAGGTTTTGAAATTGCATAAGTTAAACACCATTCCATCCCAAGGTTAGGTTGATGTGGGTTGAAGAAAGAAAGATCAATTGTTAGATGGGGCTCAAAGTGGTTTATCAAGAAAGGATTGCATATTTGAAGGGTGAAAGATAATATATATGATATGGCTACAAGGGCTACCTCAAATCATTGGTATACCTTGTGCTTAGTTTGGCGTTTTTTTTTTTTTTTGGAAATGCACTGATCATACCCAAGGAAATAAATTCTCATTTTATTTAAAAAGTGGGTAAAAATCAACTCTAAGAAATAAATTCAAGGAGGATGAAGGGTGCCTATGCTAGACTTATTGGGGAAGGGTTTGAAAAAAGAAGAAGTAAGCATGAAATCATGGTGAGAAGCTTGCCTTGTTCATTTGTTTCATCATTATCCTTATTTTTTTGTCAATCACATGACTCAAACTCGATTCAACATGCATAGATGGGAAGCGAACGTGGAGAGAATAGAAATGGAATTGACCCTCAACTCAAATGACGGAAAAACGACTCATGCATGAACCTAAGACATAGTCATGGTGACATATACAAAGTGTGTGCTAAGACTAGTGAGTGTAGGTGACATTTTAAGACTTGTGTCATGACCATGTGACTAGACTCAAGCAAAGACTAAGTTAAGACCTCACATATATGCATTAAACTTGGCTGTGGTATTTTAGGCATAACTTTTAATCTGTGACTCTTATTGGGACGAAACCAACGCCAAATTAAATATAAAACTCGGGGCTACAGATGCATAGGTTATACGACTCGTAACTCTATCTAGAACTCCGGCTATGACCAAAATAAGTTGACGTTTGTGCAGTATACGTGAATTAAAATCCGGGTTGACTTAAAGGAACTATGACTTGATTTTAGACATATTTATTAGTTCAAATTAATTAATTAAATAATTAAGCAAAGTCCTTTAGTCATTGATTAGTTTATTTAAGCATTTTTATGATCACAAGTTAAACCAAACAATTAGTTTAGTATCACAATTAATTTGGTTAGTTCACAAATCAACCAAAATTGTCGATTAGGTCGGCTTGTATAGTTTCCTAATCTAAGAAGATTTATCAATTTCTTTGCATATTGAATTAGGGAAAATTTTCTTAATTTTGTGAGGATTCCAAATGAGGCTCTCTATTATTAATAGCGGCTTAACATTCCTTGTAAAGATCGAATATAATAATTGAAATAAAAATTTCAAATTTTGTTTTTGCTTATGCAATCACAATTCTTTGCATGAGCTATTTTTATGTAATCATAGTATTTAACTGATACGGATTTGTAGTGAAGATTAATAGGTCGAAAAACTTAGTTCCAAGAGGTGGTCTAAGTAATTTGACAATTCAAAGTGATCATTACATGAGGTGGTCATACTTATTTGAAATATCGGTTCGTTTCTTCACACTTGTGCTTCAATAACTCTTCAAGGAAAGTTAAAAATCAAAGCTTTATTTCAAGATTGTTGAATTTCTAAAACTTAACTAAATAGCAGGTTAGGATACACATCCAAGTGCTGTCGGGTTGTTGCTTAAGATTTCTTATTATCTCCCATGCATTTCTCTTGATTTCAATATCAGTCTACACATACAAATTTCTTTACTGTATGATTTTTGTATTTATTATTTTACTTGTTGACACACTAAAGATTATGATAGGAGAAAATCTAAGTTCAATAAATTAACGAAAGTAGTTTGCCTTAAGTTCGGTTTTATAAAAATATTACACCACTATTTCTTCTCCATAATTTTGTATGCACGTACAAACCTACTTACACCATACTCCGTATTTTACACCATTCAAGGTCAACTTCAAAAACTATGTGAAGTCAAATTGATGCAATTAAAATTAAACCAATGCCCCAAGAAAATTAATTAAAAAAAAAAAACCCTTAACTGATCTAATGAGTCATAAAGCCTAATCAAATTAATCAAGTCCTACCTCTGATCCTTAAAAATTTGGAATTCCAATCCCTTTTTGGACCATTGCGCAGTCCTAGCAATAACCCAATAAGGCCATGTTCTTTTGAACTTTTGGGCAGAGTAGAGCAGAGCAGGGGTCAACAAAGCAGAGCAGATTTTAGGATAGCAGAGCAGAGCCGAGCAGAGCAGAGCCGAGTAGAGCAGATTTCAACATTATTGTTATTGTTATTGTTATTGTTATTGTTATTGTTATTGTTATTGTTATTGTTATTGTTATTGTTATTGTTATTGTTATTGTTATTGTTATTGTTATTGTTATTGTTATTGTTATTGTTATTGTTATTGTTATTGTTATTGTTATTGTTATTGTTATTGTTATTGTTATTGTTATTGTTATTGTTATTGTTATTGTTATTGTTATTGTTATTGTTATTGTTATTGTTATTGTTATTGTTATTGTTATTGTTATTGTTATTGTTATTGTTATTGTTATTGTTATTGTTATTGTTATTGTTATTGTTATTGTTATTGTTATTGTTATTGTTATTGTTATTGTTATTATTAAGTGCATATACGATTTAGGTGAGCGAAAACATAAATATATGTGTACCATATTTAACATATGTTAATAGTAGAAAGATAAAAGACAACGGTTTACTTGTATTTATTTCACAAAAATTTTAAAATAAAATTATTTAATGAGTACTAATGATTTTACTTATAAATTTGTCTTAATCATATATTTTTTACCTTAAAAAAATAATAAACAAAGTACTACTTGAAAACAACCTCTTTTGTTTTTAGAATCTTAAAATGTATGGAAAGATTTGAAAAATAATTCAATTCAATGAACTAACAATCAATACTCACATAAAATGTTTCTACACATTGTGATTCTAATATCAGATGTTTATAAAATAAATTCTTATTAATTGTTATTATTATTATTTTTTATTTATTTTAAAGAATTGTTATAATTATTATAAATTATCAATTAATAATATTATTAAATATTAATTCTTAATAGTTTGAATTATTATTATTATTATTGATAATTATTATTATTAATTATTATTACGATTAATAAATATTAATTTTTATTAATATTAATAATTATTAAAATTATTTTTAATATTAATAATTATTATAATTATTCAAAATAATAAATTAATATAATCAATACAATATTAATTATTATTGTTGTTATTATTAATTATTATTTGAAAATAGAGCAGAGCAGAGCCGAACACTTCTTTTGAGCAAAGCAGATTTGATTTGAGCAGAGCAAAGCAAAGTAGAGCAGAGCAAAGCCGAACACTTCATTTGAGCAGAGCAGATTGGATTTGAGCAGAGCAGGGCTGAGCAGAGCAGAGCAAAGCAAAGCAAAGCAGAGAAGCTCTAAAGAACAGAGCCTAAGTCCCGTGTTAATTGGGCAAACGAGCTGCACTATTTTTTGGCCTTCCGACAATAGTTTTGATTATTATCAGTTAAATTGATCATTTTTATGCTTTCAAAGTCAAATTTCCCCACTTTGACTTTTCTGGACAAAAGTTCGTTGGAAAGCTCCTTATATTAGGAAACTATACAAGCCGACCTAATCGACAATTTTGGTTGATTTGTGAACTAACCAAATTAATTGTGATTCTAGTCAAATCACTTGCATTGGTTAGATGACGTCCCGAGCTTTCAAAAGACATATTATGAAGCATATATTTCCTTGATGTTCAAGGTAGTTTTTCGCCCTTGTCTAAATGTAATTTCCTTGACTAACAAGCTTTGAAAACCTTTAAAAAATAGCAAGAGAAACATAGCAAGTTCTCCTAAAAACTGAAGGCTGGAATTGTGTTATTTAGGGGTAGTGTTTAGGCTTATATTCTCTTATTTTCTTGGGTTTTTCTGTCTCATTTTCTCTTGTGGCTTTCTTGTGTGTTTGATGAAAGATTTACTTATCTACATTTTTTAAATGATTTTGATGTATTCTTTCATCGTTCCCTCGCTTTTGTAATCTTTATTGTCTCATTATAGGTTCCATGGTTATCCGAAGCACTTAGAGGGCTCCTTGGCCGAGCTTAGAAGCATAGATGAAGACAAAGGGGCAAAGAGAAGAGGATAAGATTAGACGGGAAGCCTCATGCATGAGCTTCTACCGAACTTCTCAATAGTTCGCCGGACCATGAGGTCCGAATGAAGTGTTGAAAAGTTTGGTCAGACGGCCAAAAAGGGAAGAAACTTAGGAAGTTTTCTTACATTTATAGTTTTTATCAAACTTCTTAGAGTTCGTTCGAACCAAGTGCAGGGGAGTCCGATTGAATCTACCCACGGTTCGGTCGAACCTACCCCTTTTTCAACCGAACCTTTGCTTGATTTTAGCAGCAATTTCTACAGGCTATAGAAGCCTTAAGTTAGAATGTTTTTGTAAATTCTTGTTAGTTTAGCTTAATCTAAAGAGAAGTATTTTGGGGAAAATTACCCAAGAAGCGTGGCCGTATCAGAAGGTGACACATGTCATCCATGAAAGGTCTAAATGGATCAATTACTTCATGATAGTTGTCTATTCAAACAATTGGGAGAAACGGCTGCCATCCTGGCCTAAATCCCAAGAAAGCTGTAATACGACGCAACCCACAAAACTTGGGTCAGAATGACCTAAGAAAGAACACCTTTTCTAATGACCCTATAAATAGAGAGATTTCCCCCATTTTTGGGATATATTCAATTATTACAACATACCTACATTCTCTTACATCAGATAAACACCTAATCTCAGAATTCAAAAAGATCTCATCTTTACCTTTTTCGCATCTTTTCATCTTCCACGACCAATACTAACTTGATCGTCGAAGGCGGAGCTCCTACAACCCTTCGTCTTTTGCAGGTAACGAGCGCGCCGAACCAGTTTTGGTGACGTAACTCTCCCGAGGGACCAGAAAACACCCAAAACATTTGGCGCCGACTATGGGGAGAGTACCTCTAAGATGGTTCAATATTCTATACCGCCACCTGAACCCAACATTTCTGGAGCCGAGGGGGTGGTCTATTTTGATCATGATGCAGACAACGACTGTGAAGTCGAAACCCATGTGGCCCCTAATGGGTCACTAATCTCTAAGAGAACCCGTACCAGGGATAAACTAGAACAGAGCAACGTTGATGCTGGTCCTAGTAAATCTACTAGACCACCGCTTGGGGAAACCCAGACCGCAAGGGGTCAGGCTCCAGTCACCCGAGATGAACTCATGAAATTCATGACCAGTTTCAAGGGTGAAATCAAGGACCTGATCAACAAAATGTCGGCTGACTCTAGCAAGGGTCAGTCGGCCCAAAAGACTCCTCTAGTTGAGAGGAGAAAGCCAATCAGAGACAGGAAACCTAATCCACATCCAAAGGAGAAGGCTACCCTTGCCATTGAGTGGTCTAAGATACTTCTGCCTCAAACAGGAAAAAGGAAGGTTATCCGGGTTGCCAGCCAGATGGCAGCACAAAGACTTTCTCTAATGTTGGACACATCATCTAGCGTAATCAGAGCTAGCAGCTATCTGATTCAGCCTTTCAATCAAGTTTTCCAGACAGCTTCAAAAACACTTCAGCAAGGAATTCTCAATCCTTGCATGAGAGCCATAAAGGAGGCAAGTTCGTCCACACTGGCCCTCAAATGTTGGGTCAGCCCCCTATGTGCCTTCGGTGCCATACGGGCAATACACCCCTCCTTTCATGCAGTCGGACCTCTTTAAAGGACAGACAACATATATCATCCAACCCTTGGACAGGCAGCTCCGTCTACTCAAACTTGGTGAACAAACTTCTGCGTTCACCAAGGAGATAACTGAGGCGGCACAACCAGCCAAGGTTAAGAATTTGTTGGTTGGTGCCTATAATTGTACCACCAACCCTGAAGATCACCTTATGGCCTATACCAACCTCATGAACGTGTAGGGGTTGGAGGATGTCATGTGGTGCAGATGCTTCCTGGCTACATTGAAGGGCATAGCCCAACAATGGTTTGGAACTTGCCAGCCGGATGTGTTGATAGCTTTAAGAGGCTTGCCTTCTTGTTTGCTTTAAACTTCTCAATGAACATCCTTGCCAAGAAAACAAGTCTCGACTTAAGCACCATTCGGCAGGGGGAGAGAGAGGGACTCCCTTCCTACATCAGGCGTGAAGAAGGGTGAACCAAGGTCGTTTACTAGTCCTCCCTCGGTCAAACTAAATTTATAAACACTTAACAAACCTAAATACAAGTATAGAGGCAAGTCAGGGGTCGAACCCAAAGGAACGGTAATGTTCAAGTGGTTTCAATTTGGGCGCCTAAGTTAGGTCAAAGCCAAAAGTAAAGAGAGAACACTAACAACTGTAGACACCTGTAGGCGTCGTTCGAAGTGCGCCTACGTTAAAGCATGTGTGAATATGCTTGGCAATCATAGAAAGTGGGAATTGACATTACGATTAGGGACAAAGCAAAGTAGGAAGCCGCCAACAAGTTTTTAAGGAACTTGTAAACCGTTCACGGATCATAAAAAGAAACCACGATTAAGGGACAACGATAGGCAACAACGATTGACCCGTGAAGGTTACACCCCATTCATAATCAATGAGATTACTAACTCCATATAGTTTGGAACCACGAAAGGAGGATCGGGGATGATGGTACGAAGTGAGTCATGGAGTCACATTCGCCCGTATTGGCCTCTACTCGATTCTTATAATGAAAAGTGATTCCTGCGATCTCAAAGGCATACAAACAAAATATTCAAATTGCTCCAAACTATTATTAGGCTAAATTGGTTAAATATTAATGCAACACATAATTCTAAAATTAGTGATCACTTCAATTAACAACAAGATTAAAAAGGAACCATGAAAAGAAAGAAAAATAAGATGATGAGTTTCAATGAAAAAGTTCAAGTGTGGAAGTTAAAGTTTGTTATTCACTTAAGTTTACATTGTTATATTTGTGTGAGTGAAATTATAAGGATTGGGATTTGTTTGATATGATTGGAGTTGTTTTGTGAATTTTTGGTGGAGTTGAGTTGTGTTGGTGATGATATGGTCATTACTTTTTTTAACCTTGGGTTTTGATAGGATATGGATCCCTTAAGCATAGCTTTACTCTAACATTTTACCAAATTTATCCTACCTTTTACCCTATCCTTACATTACAAGCTTTAAAGACCTCCCAACCATTGTGCATAGAGTTGTATGAATGTGAAATTAGTTGTTTATCAATGCAGAGAATGACTTCACATATTCCGAGTCGACTATTAGGTTGAGTGTATATTTTTTTAATCACACTAGAGTGTGAATTGGGAGGGCATTGTTCACATTAAAGGGGATGGGATGGAGAGCGATCAAGTACATCTTTTACTCTCCACATAAATGAGATTTGAGTGTGTGAGCACTAGTCATGAACTCTATATGCTCTTTTGGTTTGCTCTATTTGACAATTGTTAGGGTGGATGAATGATTGGATGGATGAGATTGGTTGATGTTGATGCATGCTTGTTGGATTTTCCTTGAATTGGTTATTTTTTATTTTGACTATTTAGGGTGAGGCATGTTTTATTTATTCATTGATAAGCTCTTTGCTTAGGGACAAGCAAAGGTTTGGCTTGGAGGAGTTTGATATGTCTATTTTATATAGTATTTTATCCTCGTCCCTTGGCCGTGATTGGTAGTGTTTTTTTCTCTTTTGAGCCATTTTTATTACTAATTTGTGTTTTCCAGTGTTTTCGTAGTTTTGGTTGACTTTTGTAGGGAATTGCACTTTTGGATCATTTTCCTGGGATTTTATGGAGCGACTATGAGCATTGGAGAAGCAAGACCACTTTTCGTAGCCCAAGGCCGGTTAGAGTCATTAAACTGGTGATTAAGGGCTCGATATATGAGATACCAAGGCATTTAGACCGATTACTCAAGAACTGAAGAGGAAATCCAGATTGGGTCGAAGAATCGGAGACCAATCGAAGTGCAAGAATTAGCCCAAGTGGCCTTGCTCGGCCAAAGATGGTCTCGCCCGAAAGCGCGCCCGACCAGGCGAGGCGGAAGAAGAAAAGAAGTCCTTCGTCCGAGCTCGCGCCCGACCGAGCGCGAGAGAAGACCACTAATGGAAAAAGGTGGGCCCGATCAAGTGCGTGTCTCGAAGAACTTGTTTCCGGCGATTTTTACTTAGTTTCTAATTAGGATTTTAGGAGCTTAGTATAAATACGTTTTGGGTTGTTTTTATACGACGACTCTCGATTATTCTCTTTTAACTTCTTTTATCTCTTCTTTTAGACTTTCTCTCTCTACTTAGTTTTATTTCCTCTCTTATTTCCTCTCTCTAAAACTTTACACTTTGTTCTTGATTCAACTCATTATTTTCGTTAACTTTGGTAACGATTTCTTCTCTATTAATTTCAGTAATTCTATTTCTGTAACTCATTATGTCTTGTTTAACTGCTTTGATTAGTTTAGATTTAATTATACGTGAGTAGTTTTCTTTCTAGGATTTTTAGGGATCCATAATTAATATGAAGGGGTAATTTATTGTTCTTGATTGTCAATGGTTAATTAATTTTCTATTGATTGTTTTAATGCTATGCAACAAGACTTGCGCATGTCTTTTATGTATGGGTTTAGCAATATTGATTCGAGATTCGAGAGATGAGAATTGATGTTTAGGCTTAGTTTCAATAGGCATGTTAATTTATAAGTGGTTAAGTCGAGATTCGAGAGATGATATTTAATACCGGTAGATTAATTCTGTGATTGTAATACGTAGTGAAAGCCTTTTATGATATGATTAATTGATGCATTAATGATTAATTATTATGTTTTACCCTAGAATATTATTTATTTGTGAACCTATTCCCTAGGCCTTTATTCCTAGAATTTCTTGAAAGGAATGGTGTCCTTCGAACAAGTGTATTATTCTGATAGTGGGTTCAGAATTATTCGAAAGCTAATATATTCAGTAAGGTCAAGTGATTGAAATGCCTAGGTGGAGGCCGCTTCCGATCAGTAATATTAATGTATAATTAATATTACAGCTTAATCTTGACTAAACCCTTCGGGTCACACCCAAGCAATTAACGAACCGACTCGACGAATTAATTCGGAAGAAATTAATGAGTCATTTGAGTAATTAATATTTAGAAGTCGGAAATTCGAGCTTGGAGCATCGAAATCGAGCGTTAGAAAATCTCAAATGTCGAGCCAAAATTTAGGATTTGGCAAGATGGGAAAATGCTTCAAGTAACAATTAAAATCCTAGCCACGCGAAAGGCTAGGAAAGCGCGCCAAATAGGAGCGTGCCACGTGGCAGCACACATGGAAAAACGTCATGTGGCAGCACGCGTGGCAGCACACGTGGCCGCCACGGTGGCAGCACATGTGGCAAGGACCGTGGACCCGGGTGATGGGTCATGGACACGTGCCAAAAGAAAGTGGCCTAACCGAACCCAACTTGGGGCTCAAGGTTGGGTGACACATGCTTAGTTCACAATGCATGTGAAATGCCTTGGGACCAAGTGTGAAAGTGGTCCTCACCTAACTATGTGACACTTGTTACTTGTTCCTTGGTTTTTTTAACTAAGGGCTTAATTCATCAATCTTTCCATGTGGGATCTTTTTGTGAAAAAGTCCCACATTAAAAGATGAGTGGAATTCATAAGCTATCCTTCCTTATAAATAGCCAAAGCATGGCTTGAGAATTCTTTGCTTGAGTAGGGGTTCAATAGGGCATTGCATTTGCAAAAACTCTTAAACTAATATAATACTCGGGGTTTGGTCGGGCCTCGCTAACCTCGAGGCAACGGACCTAAAAGTCAGAATTCATTTTTGCGGGTGGATTTCCGTTGGAGGCTCTCGTGTTTTAAGGGCTAAGCTTTCAAGGAAGAGCCCATTTGGTCGGCGAAGCACGCTCCAAAAGGTAATCGTTTTATCTTAATCTTGTGTTTAATTTAATAATGTTTATGGTTTTATTTATTGCGAGTGCGGTCTTGTTTTACGTTTGTTTCCGCGGTGATTCGGACTCACCAAACCCTAACAGCGGTATCGGAGCCTCGCTCGTTTATTTTAAAATCATAATATTTTTCAAGGTATTTTTAAGGCTTAATTTTTCTTGTTATAAGTTGCTAATTAGATTAGTAGCTCGTTTTATCCATTTTAACCTTTAATTAAAGCTGACTTCAGCTCCCGAACCCAGATTTCGACCCAAAAGTAGTGAATTTAGGGTGGAAAAGACGTTCTGAAAATGGTTTTACCCTTTTGCGGCTCGGTTTTTAGCCAAAAAACGATCAGAAATGCATTTTTCGAGGGGGTTTTCGTTTTTACTGAAAATTTTTTAAGTCTTTCTAACCTTGAAAATTAATTGCATATTTGTGGTGGTTATGTAATTGGTTTAATACATATTTTATACACAATTTTAAACTTCTTTAGGCATGATTACTTGGTGGTAATTTGTGTTTGAAAGCTTGGTTTTATTTTTCACATAATTGCAAATTAATTGCATTAAGTGTGAAATTGTTGTTCTTTGAGACTTCCAAGTACTAAAGATTCAATCTTTTCATTATGTTAAGTAATTGAAACTTTGAGTTACTAAATTCTATGAATTTTTGTTGAACTTTGTTGATCTAATCATTTTTTAGTTGATTGGAATCATAAAGTTAGAAACTTGTGATAGAAATTTGTTTATCTTCATAATGGAAGATATCATTTTTCAAGGATTCACAAATATTAAAGTTGGAATCTTTACTGAACTTATGTTCATTTTTCCAACTCCATTTTATTTTGTCCAAACTCAATATTAATTTAAATTAAGTAAATTAATAGTGAGTAATTCCCTTCATATTTTTTGTTGCACCAAGTTAAACCAATTTTATTAAAGAATGGTTCTTAGAATAATTTGGTTTAATGCACTTTGATGAATTTATTTAAGTTGGACTTGTTATAAATTTCATTTTCCTCAAAATTAATTGATTCTAAAATTAATTTAGTAATTGATTAAAAATTTCACACAAAGTCGGGATTTTTTTTCCGAAGCATGAGCACCAAATCGAGGCCTAAGAGCCCCAAGCATGCTCTCGGCCAGCCGGGTTGCTCACGCAACCCACATGGGGCTGTCGAGGCTGTTAGGCGCCTCGAAATGGTGCACATGCGTGTGGTGGTTGCTGCACGTGCAACCCTTGCGCACCATGGCAGCCTTGTGGCTTGTCGTGGGTAAGCTGCCTAGGGTGCTTGCATTTGAGCTTACTTGAGGAATGTTTTTTGTGCATAGCTTGGTACATCATTAAGGGGAATATGTGTAGACATTGCTTGTGAAGTAATGTGATGCAATGAGATCGTGCGAGTTGTGTGTGAGTTGTGAGCACTCCAAATCTCAGTACTAGGCACTTGGATATTTTGGACTACGTAAAGTTTTTCTTATTTTGCCATTTAAATTATTTTATTAATCTAATTTGGTTTTAATTATTTTAATTTCGATTTTTATGAGCGGCATTTGCAAAATTTTATTTTGGCAAATAATTGGGTTTTACCGGCTTAATTAATTGGATTAATTGAGTTGGATGCGAAATTTAGTGGGAGCTTCAAATATTAATTGCGCTTATTTACATAATCGGTTAAAACAACTTTAACTAGTTTTAAATAGGCGTGTTAATTGGATTAACCACCTAGATTAGTTACTAGGTATCGCGTGTTTATGTATTGTTACTTGTTTATTGTTGTAAAATGCATGGGCCATTTACAAATAGTGAATGGATGAATGGAATGTATATATTCTCTCATAGGTTTTATAAAAATGGCAACTGGTGGGGCCCGATTAGGATAGAAAATACAGACTGCGATCCATGATGTATTTTTGTAAATTTAAATACGGTCTGCGTACCGTTGAGTATTTTTGTACCTTAATATTTAGATTAATTCTAATGGTAGATTCTAATATTGCATAATTATGGTCAAGTCTTGAAGATGGAGGTTCTTGGAAGACAAAGCCATGAAGTTGCAAAAGAAGACCTTTTGAAGACTTCAAGAATTCAAGGGGTCATGCTAGTTGCCAATATGCATCAAAGTGATTTTGCTTTACATATTCATGATTATTTATATATGAATTATATGTTAGATGCATGTTTAGGATTTCAAATGTTGTGATAATTAATTAAGTTCACTTAAATCAACCAACATAGAAACCCTTGGTCCCTAAATATTGAGTAAAATTGTCATTCCAAAACATCACTTATCGACCTATTGAGAGTAGTGATGGGCTACGCCAAAGCGAGGCATCACTACTACTCCCCAGACTCATAAGGCATACTGGGTATGCAAGTTGGTTTTGGTTGTACTCAACGATATGAGTGATGGAGTCCTAACATGTCGTGGAAAAGTGGATAAATTGTTGAGAGAGCATTTGATGCGACGATTTATTCAACCAAGAGTGGTTTAGAGCCATTAGCAAAGCGTTGCTTACCTTGGGAGTTGAGTGCTAAGACAAGCCAAAGCATGCTTAGCCACTCTTTGTTTCCTTGGATCTTGGAATCGACTTATTCTCGCCAAATGGGAACAAATTTAATGCGTATATAAGACGTTTAATAAGATTGAAAATTTACATGAATACCTTTTAATTTTCAAACTTATTTTATTATTTACATGATAAATGGTTATACTTTGCACTTATATTTGTAGAATTCCTAATCAAACTGTATTGTTTTTCATGATTGGTAAAGGAAATCTTTGAGAATGGTTCTCAAAGAAAAGTTATGCATTTCTAAAATATAATTCTCATAAATGACTTTTAACGACAGTTGGACATCATATATTCAAAATACTAGGTAGTTTTGATTAAACATGAAGTATTGAGTTGCAAACTCTAATTGTCAATATTGACAACCAACATATCTTTTCTCTTAATACATAGATGAGTAGGACTCATTGATGTAGTAATTCAAGCGGGAATTAAAGGAAAAGATGGAACTTTGGTTTACGGTGCATTAGATGATTAATTATGCCTAACAAAGTATAAAAGTCAAAGACTTTTAAAGAAATGGTTCTTCAAGATTATGAGATAAAGTATGATAAGAAATATAGGAAACGAGGAACAAAGAAAAGGAATGAGATTCCATTTTACTAAAGAATTCATGTTATTGAAGTTACTTAGCAACTAATTATCTTCACAAAGTATCGGATACTGCTTGAGTGTTCCACTTTGAAAGTGACCTCAAAATATTGAAGATAAGCTAAGTTATCAACTTACAAGCTTAGAATGAAGCAAGTGGTGCTACATCAGTTGTAAGGTTGTATGCTTTGTTTAAAGACCTTTAAGCTAAGGCTGGAACAAATAAATGGTTATTGTGTTCCATAATCAGCAATTGATCCGTATACACACGGAGAGACTCACATTAAAAGAAATGAGCAATAGTTACAAATTTATTCGAATGGCATGGTTGTCTAAACCATGAGTCAAGAATGCTTGATCATAGACAAACATTTTCTTAACATGATAAACTGGCAAAAGCTTAAAGTCATGAGCATGATTTGCGCTCTGAACATCTTTAGCAATGTCACATCGACAAGAACGTACTCAAGGCTCTATTAGATAGGCTCTTAATAGTTGATCGACTCGGAATCGTTCTAAGACAAGAAAGTCTTACTTGTTGAAACCGACAAAGTAAAGAGCTATTGTTCTTGGTATAGACAATTGACTCCGAAAGCTAAAGAGGATTCATTTACTTCAACGTTTCACAAAGAATTTGAAAGAATATGGCTATATTCATCAAATGTGAACAAACTTGACCTTGAATAGTTCAAGAGTTCAGTGAAGTACAAAATCGACTTGGGAAGATATCAAAACGTCTAGATTAGATAGAGCGATATTTGCTTGATCCAAGCGTGACCATCACAAAGTCATGAAATTGAAATTTTCATAAACAAATCCACAAAGAACATAGCTTGTCTTCACGGAGATCTCTATGTCATTTGAAAATGACTTGAACAAAGATCGTTCACAACCCTTCCTATAAAATTCTTAAAGATTTTGTAAACCCCCATATTTTTAAATAATTTATAAATGAAATTTTATTGCATTTATAATGTTTATTGGTATTTTTTTCTGGAATTTAATTTCAAATTTCAAAAGTTTTAAATTTTTAATTTGGGTCGAAAATTATTTTAGTACAAGTTATTATATGTACCTTCATTCTATAATTCATGTCCAAATAAATAAGACCAAACTCACTTTACTTACTTAATTGACCCATTAATTTTATGAGGCCCAATCTTAATACTTACCCTAGACAACCCTCTCTCTTATAAATACCCCATTAATCCCCAAAATTTTCCCCACACTAAAAGGTTAGTAAATTCTCTTCTCTTTATTTTTTTTCCCTTATTTTTCTTTTCATTTATTTTTCTTTTCTTTTCCCTTTTTCTTTTCTTTTTCCTTCTTTCCCTTTCCTCCTCCTTCACGTGAGAAACTGTCACTGCTGCCCTTGTTCATGGCTGCTGCCACCATCCACCACCGGCGCGCCTCCCTGCTACCACCCATCTGACGCCGGCAACCACCAGGCAGCCTAGCTGTGGCTCCTCCTTCTTCCTCCTTTGTTTCATTACCTTGCTTAATGTTAATTCAATTTGTTTTGGGTTTTGATTTTGTAGTATAAAGATTATATTTTTAGTATAAAAATAATGTTTTAGATAGTTTAAACTTATAATTTCATATTATAATTGTTGTTTTAATTTTCAGATTTTATGAATTATAAATCTAGGGATTTAATTTGTTTAAATGGGGATTTTAGGGTTCTTATGACTAATTAAATTGGGGCTTTTGTTCCTATTGTATTTCTAATAATTAATTAAGCATAAAAACATGTTTTTATTGAAGTTTTAAGGACTTTTAATCAAATTTATATTGCTAGAAATTTGTTTAAGTGTTAATTTGTGGTTATTGGTTGTTTTCTAGGAGGTGATTATTCTCTATGAGACTTTTAAGTTACTAAACGTGGCACAAATGATTGTTTATACAAGGTACGTACATGTCTACTTCTTTGTAAGTAGTATCATGTTTAGGTACCAAAGAAAAGAACTTAGTTTCATGATTAGAGAACACTTGGATGAAAATTGTTTGGTTATACATTTAATTAATTCATGTGCTTATGTTTATAAGACATGTTTTGGTGAATTGATTATGTTTATATGGAATTATGGATGCAAGCATATTTTTATTGGATTGGTTTGTTAACCACATTTGGATTATTAAAGGATTGAAATTGAATGGTTTAAGTGGAATGAATTTATTGATTATTCCACAAGGTTGTTATTTATTTTATTTATTACTCAATCATGACTTGTTAGTATGTTGAGTAAAGGTGGATTAAGCCGAAATGGCTAGGTGAGTTGACTATGTTCAACAATTTTGGATAATTTGGAAGTTTAATGGAATTAAAGGTCAATTTGTGATGTGATCACCATTGTCCTAAATAATATTAAAAATGAATTGATGTATGATTGTTATGTATGGTCTACTTGAATGAGTCGGCTATTAATTAAAATTGTAATCACGTAAAGTGAAATATGGATGAGCAATAAAACTCTGGAAAGCGTACACTTCTAGAGTATTGACAATTATGGGTTGGGGTACACGGTGGTAGCCCGTGGCTTTCCGAGGCTTGTTGGATCAACATTTCCTCTTCTCTTTTGGTATTTACATTTTTATTTTATAATGAAAGTTAGATGGGATCCTAGACTAACTTTGTGAGAATGGAGTCGCGTCTATTCTTGCATCGCACTAAACTTTTAATTTAAATGGACATTTTGGACCAAAATGATTTGGTGGATTGGACATCCTCGTCTATTGCTTACTCCAAATTAAATTAATTAAATTAAATATAAAGAGTCAAGTGTTTGGAAATGATTAGCAAGTATGTTGAGTCGATTGAATTGTTTAAGTGTAGGGTCTTGATTAATGAATTCGTGTTGTATGTTTATTTACTTTAATATGTTGAGCATGATAGGTTTTGTGATTTGTAGCTTGTATGTACTCAGCTTTTCTGATTGCGTGCTTTGTGTGTCTTTCTTTGGTCATGGATTTCGCCTTTCAATGACTCTATGATGATCCAATTATTATACTTGTACTATTGGGGAGCAGTATGCACAGGTTAGCTTGATGATGTGAAGTTCAGGGATTTGACATACGCATTGTCAAGGGATTGGTGTGATTGAGAGTATTTGTTCTTTGTGTTGAACTTATTTATGTTTTACTATTCTTATTATGTTTTGGGATTTTGATTATTGGTTTGATTTTAAATAAGGGCCTTTATGGTTCCAATTTGTAAGCTTTGACTTATTGATTTTCTAAACTATGTTATTTTAAATACTTAATTTGATTTTCCACTGCGATACTTTGATAAAGCCTTAACGTTTTAACACGTGGCGGTAGCATGCAAATTATTCTCCACTATTTTATTTAAAGTAAGTGGTTTGGAAAAGGGAGAATTATTGGGGTGGTACAGATTTGCACAAATGACTAATGTTATACTAAACAAAATGTCAAAGCTACGAAAGGACGCCATATTCAATTATGAATAGAATTATCTTCTAAATGTCTTTTCAAGTATATGTCTAAAACTCTAAGCCACAGTGGGAGTTCACTGGCTCAGTGGGAGCTAAGTGACTCACTAGGAGCTCACCGGCTTAGCAAGAGTTAGGTGGTTGAGTGGGAGCTTAATGGCTCATTAAAGGCTAAAATAGCTCAAGTAGGAGCTAACTGTTTGTTTTACAACGAACTTTTACCCAAAGACAATATACATGTCTCTTTGTCAGAATTCAAGTGAGACCACGGGCATTACCTCCACAACGTAATTGAGAACATAATGTTTGTTGCTCTAAGTTATGTCTTTATGGAAAGTAACACATTTCCAAAACGACAAGTGGGAGGAAAATGAATCTCGATGACAATCGAGCTTAGCAACAAACTAGAACTAAGAATCTCGGAAGACCTTAAAAGGGCTTCGTGAGAATACTTGATCAAGAATAATCAAAAGGACTTTACAAGTGCCTTAAAAGAAAATTCATTTCTCACAAAACTTTTGAAAAGTTGGAGTAAGATCAAGAAAATCAAAGGGCTTTGGAAGCGCCTTGAAACTCAGTGTTTGATGCAATAACCCCGTATAGGTATAGAATTCACCAAAGGCTTGGGTTGAATCCTATAAATTTTCTATTAAGTTAGAAATAAACCTTAGACTTACAAGCATACTACTTACTATTAGATAGTAAAGGAATAATGCCTTGTAAGATAGCTGTGACAAATCCAAATTCCGAACAATGGTTAGAGGCCATAAAAATCCGAAATAGACTCCATGTTTGAAAATCATGTTTGAAATTTTATTAATTTGCATAAAGGGTGAAAGACCCATCGATTGCAAATAAGTTTTCAAGGAGAAAACTAACAAATGTGGAAATGTATATTCATACATAGCTAGATCGTGTTCCTTCTTGTAGCTAATGCTTTTCTGTAGCGGTTCAAAAGGATATAATTAAATTCACAGAGTTGATTTTAATAAAAACCTATTCACCAATCGGAATGCTAAAGTCTTTTCGTGATTGTTATAGCAAAATTGCTCATATGAAATATGGCAAAATAGATACCAAAACCGCCTTCCTAAAATATAATTTTGGAAGTGACTATGAAAATAGTCTAAGGGTTTTGAAAATTTAAATAAATTCTAGATTTAAAAGCAAGCTCAAGGAATCCGTCATGGGATAAAGCATTGCATATAGGAATTGGAACATGTTTTCTCATGAAGTTAATAAGAGGATTGACTTATGGAGAAACATAGAAATTCTTATGAATAAGAAGTTTAGTGGGAGCAAAAGTAAATTATATAAAGGTCCAACGAAAAGTTTATGAACTCTATATCAAATGCTAAATGCATAGATTTGAAAGTATTTTTGACAATGGACCAAGCAAAAGACGATACTTAGTACATATTAGTATTAAGATCTATTGTATAGACTTAATAAAATGTTTGAACGTGTAAAGGATTTTACCGTGTTAAACATGAATTGAAGGACTTTGAAAGACTTTCGACCCGTATGTATAAAACTAAGTAAATGTTTGAACTAAGTATAAGATAGGCTAAATACTAAGTCAAACAAGAAAGACTCTAATAGAGACTTTCGACCATATCACACAGCAAACAGTTTAGTAAGACTGAGTGAAACTGAATGAGCTAAAATGTCACATGGATGGAATAAGATTGAGAATTACTCTACAATTTAATCCATCATGTATGCTTTGATTGGAATCGTCGCAGAACTTATTTACTTAGAGCATGTGAAGTATGTATGTAATACCAATCAAACTAAATCTATGTAATAGATCGTTAGATTGTGGCCAAGAACATCCAAAGTACTTGGATAAGTAACAGGATGAGTTCTTTACTTGTGGAAACAAATACAATTTGAGAATTGATGTTGCAAGCACAAACCTTAACAAGGAAGCCGTTTATAAGCATGAGCTAACAATAAGTCGTGGCTTGAGAATGGTAACGTGGACGTGCATCCATGTGTAATGTGAAGGAATTTAACGAAAATTTCCATGATCACGAGTGATTAGGGTGTCCCAAATCATTGTGAGCCGTTTGGAGTGAAACCCAAGCAAAGAATCAGCAGGAAGTCTACTAAAATATATGTTTAGAATACTGTTGCCTTAATGGCATTAATAAAGAAGATGTTCTATGGAAAGTTCATTGCTGAACGTTAATGATTGTAGGTTGTCAAGTTGAAGGTCTCAATCATGAAAATGAGTGGGAGCCATCACTTGGACAATAAATCCTAAATCACATATAATCCATGACACTCTCAAATTTTATCATCTTATTATGAAAGTGATTAGTAATGGAGATGCTATGATTAGCAAAGTAGTTATAACTAAATCTATGCAATAAGTGAACGACAAAATTCACAATTGCATGAAAGAAATCAAGCATATTAGATATGGGTGTGATTTCTATAGATGTTTTATAAAGAGTGATACTCTTAAAACATTCAGAAAAACCATTAATCATAAGATGAACCATTCAGGTTTTGGAGTAATTTAAAATTTCATACAATTTTTATCACTCCGTTTGTTATTTTATTATGTTTTAGAATTAAATAATGAGTCCATTCGATTCTTGGAATATTCAAAATAGGGTATCAAGACCAGTCTTGGTAAGGAAACACCTATTAAGTGAACGTTGAATATTATAATAAAAAATTATCCCTAATCGAGGTCATTTAAACAATGGACAATTAATGACCAGTTGAGATTAGTGTGTAGTTTGATTTATAGCACCGTTTCATGTGCTACAAAGACATGATTGTCATAAATCATTTGCACATGTATTGGTTTAGAACCATACTGGATCAACCTATGAGAATACTTTAATATATTAAAAATCATCATAAGTATACTTCTCATTATTGCTATTCGAACCCTTTTCCTTGACCATGAGTATTGTGAGCTTTCTTGTTTGAGTACTGTTGTTTTAATGAATACTACAAGAAGGGGGGGTTGAATTGTAGTATGAGAATTTAGCCAAAATTTTTGCGGAATTAAACTTAAGTTCGCTAAAGGAACTGAGAGATTAACTAAAGGAACTAAAGAATGCAAGAGAGATTTTACGTGGAAAACTCCTTGGCCCTAACAAGGAGAAAAACCACGACCACTTGGGATTTTGGGAAAAGAATCTTCACTATAATAGGGCAAATGATCCTATTACAAGCTAAAGACTCAAACTCAAGTTCCTCTACAAACTTGAGACCTTGAGGAACAAGTCACCCAACTTGTTACTCTTCTCTTCTCTTTCTCTCTTCTCACTTCTCTGTTCTCTCTTCTCTTTCTATTCTCTTTCTCTTCTCTCTCTCTCTTCTCTTTCTCATACATAAACGTTCACTCGAACTTCCCCATTCCCAATTACTACTCGAAAGAAAAACAAACTCTAGTATAAGAACATTTAGAACACTCTAATAGACTTGTATGGAATTGGACTCTTAACTCGAATAAAAGATGAAAACTTATGTGAGAAAAGGGTGAGATTTTCCATCTGAAATCAACAACTATTTATAGACCAAAATTTGTTTAGGAAAAACTTCTTTGTGGAGCAAATCCATTACGCCACTTCTCATACCCACTAAGAAGATCATGTCCCTAAAATTAAGGGACCATGAACACCTCAATGTGCAAGACCATGTCTAGAAGAAGAACATGGGAGAGTAGGCCACAAGTTTAGAGAAAACGTGGAGATTTTATTTTGTCAAAAACATTTTCCAAAAATCAGAAAAAGAAAATAAAATCTTTTTAATTTAAGAAAAAGATAAAATTTAAATTGCAACAGTTTTCTTAAAAACTAGCATGCACAATATTTTATCCTAAGACCAATTCCATACTGATTTTTTCGAGTGTAACTAACTTTCTTATACTTACATAAATCCTAAGATATATAAAATATTTAGTCTTCATGTTTCTCTGATGAAGCTTCTACTCCGAGTCTTCTGTTCCTTGGAAGGAACTTCTCTTCTCCAGTCTTCATTTCTGAAGCGCCAGTTCCTGTGAGGGAACTCTTCTCTATGGCTAGCTCTGCTTCTGGCCTTCTTGTTCCTCATGGTATTTTTACAAGACACTTCATTCTCCTAGTCTTCGTAAATGAGTACACACTTAAACAATCAAGCTCTTATTAGTTTGTAAGTAAGTGAGGTTATGTCATCATCAAAATCATTAAGTCCAACAATATTCCCCCTTTTTGATGATGACAAACAAACCAAACTTACTTACAAGGAAACAGAGATAAACCATTTTATTCCTAAAGAAAGAAAATGCAAAAGTAAGATACAATGCAGAATAGAAACTAAGTTAAGAAAATAAAAACAATGCATAAATAAATAACTTAAGGAAAAACTGAAAAGCTTGAAAAAACTTGTATATACATTATACCTGCTTGTAGAGATTTGGCAGCTTGTGAAGATTTCGAACAGAGACCATAGAATGATTAAGTTTCCTTGATAGTTTGCATCCTCTTCCCCCTTTTGGCATTATCAAAAACTAACTCACAAGTATATAGTATACCATAACACAACACCATCTAGTGGTTTAGTGTTAAGACAAGAAGCATGCATAGAGAGAAAACATTCACAAAGCATATAGGCAAAAGCATTATAGACATTCATCATCCAAAACCGATTTAAAAACATCGGCCAATGTACCAAATTTGCAAGTTCAACAAAAGAAATTAAAGTGCCCAAAATATTACAGACCAATTTTAAAAATTGTTTTCCAAAAGAAAATAAACAGAAGTTTCATCAACATAAAAAGGCTGCAAGGAAAGAGAGATTAGGAAGCAGTGCTGTGGTCATCATCAACAGCAAGATCCTCCAGCTTCTTGCTGATTTGAGACACAATGTCCCTCACTGTGGACTGTTGACGGGCGTTAGAACGGTCGCACATTCCACACTCAATCAAATAAATTTATAAATCCTAAAACTAACCCCTAAACAAGTCTAGTGGTAAGTTCGGAGTCGAACCACAAGGAACGGTAATGCTAGATTGTTCTTAATCTAATGCCTAAGCTATGCCGAAGTCGATTTACGGATAAAGGACACTACAACTACACTAAAACACATATAAAGAACAAGGTATGATAAAGTCTACTAGGGGAAAAGATCCACTTAGAACAATTAATAAGCTAATGAGAATCCATTTGATAATCAATCATGCAAAGAAAGAATTATAATGAGAATTAACTACACTCAAAAGTAATCTCTCAAATTCCTAGCCTAGATCCCTCATTGACTAGGTGCATAGAAGAAAATTACCCAAAATGCAATCAAATATATCAATTCTAATTCACAATCCCTTGTCAAACTAAAACCAATATGCAATTAAGTGTGCTATCATTGGAGATCAATCCAATCTAAAACAAACAACATGCCAACATCAATTCAATCAATTTAATCACACAATTATCATCAAATTTATCTCAAATAACTCAAATAATCATTACAAAGCCTCACTCAACACCTAGTAGAAGGGAAACTACTCAAGCATAATGAAAGCAACTAAATAAAGCAATAAGAGAAGAGAAAGTAAGAAATGCTCATTGATATAAGGTGGAGATCTTCAAATTCCTCATTTGATTATCCAAAATCCATGAAAACCATTGTGCTCCTCACTTTCTCTCTCTAAAATTTTGAGAGTTTCTCTCTCTAAAACCTAAAACTAACCTAAAATCTATTCTAAACTGAAAAAAAAATCTTTTTCTTTAATGAGCAAAAAAATCTATTTATACCCCTTACAAAATTGCTTAGGAAGCTCCGCAAAAAGTCAGCTGAAACGGAAAAAGGTCCGACCGAACTCTGGGTAGGTTCGGTCGGACTCAGGGTAGGTTCGGTAAAACCTCCCTGATCCTTGTTTGGTCGAACTTTCCTGGTTCGACCCCTCCTGTAAACATGCTGAAAACTTGGTTGAAACTGCCTTGGAGGTTCGGTCGAACTTTTCAAAAGTTTAACCACACCTTGGTTCGACCGAACCTCTTAGAGGTTCGGCCACACCTCCTCTTGAACTTCCTCTTCTTGCTTCATCTCCTTCCCTTTTGCTCCTCTTGTCTTTGTCCATGCCTCCATACTTGGCCAAGGGGCCTCCTACCGTGCTTAGGACCGCCATGGAACCTGCAAAAGATAGCAAAGATCACGAGAGCATGGGGATGATAAAATTATGCATAAAGATTATCAAAACAAGCGCAAATAAGCATACTTTTCATCCATAAAAAAAAGGAAGCCATAAGAGGAGAAAAGAGGTAGAAAAACCTAAGAAAAACAGGAGAAAAGAGACCAATACACTACCCCTAAGGGTAACATAAATGTCACTCATCAACTGTCTCCCTTGTTTTGAGCTCGTGACCAGTTTCTTCAGATCAGCATCAAGAGTGAGCACACTCTTCTTCAGTTCCTCCATCTTCACCTTTGTGTGCTCTTGTTCCTTCATCACCCTCTGGAGCATCTCCTTCAACTCCTTCACATCCTCGCTGGGAACCTTAGGTGGGGAACTAAATGCTGCAAAACCTGAAGTAGATGCACACTTGCCCGAAGTAGGAGAGGTGGTAACTTTCTGCAGTTCCTCCTGTACCCCAGTTATATCAATGCAGATAGGTGCTGGGGCCTCCTTTTTCTTCATCAACCTCAAACTCTTCCTCTTCTTTCTTCCCCCTGTCTCAATAACCTCTTCCACCTACCTTTCCTCTACCTCCTCTTGTTTCTGCAACTCTTGAACAACATTCCCTATGACCTCTCTGATGAGTGTCATTTATGGCACTCATAGGGTAGTCTTTTAGGGTTATTTCTTTCCCCTTTTCATGCTTTCTTCTCTTATTTTTGGTCCATTTTCCTTTAGTTTCTCTTTTTCCTATTTTCTTTATGATTCTCGTGTTTTTATCGTGTTTTCCTTTATTTGTCTCTTTTTCCCTTTTATTTCCTTTCTTTGTGTACTTGTGTAGGTATTGTGAAAATCACTTTGGCAAAGGATTCAATTTGGGACTTTAATGATCAAGCAAGGAAGAAGCATTTGGCTAGAGAGGGCTTAGAGAGGGCTTGGAGAGGCCTCGGAGAGGTTTCCAAGGCAAATCCAGCAGGCCGCGGGCGCTGGTAATCTTGCCGCGGGCGCGGGGCCCATGTTACTCAAAATTTCCAAAACTTGGCGGGAACTTGTCGCGGTTACCCCGCGGGCTCTCCGCGGGCGCGGGTAAAATGGAGAGGCCGCTCCATTCAGAGAGACCGCGGCCCCCTGATCAGGCTTTGGGAGCAGGGGATTATCCGCGGGCCCAGGTTTCACTGCCACGGGCGAGGATCTCTGTTGCCGCGGGCGCGGGGTCTGCCCAGATAGCCCGCGGAGGGTTCCACACCCATTTTTCCTCGGGCGCGGGTCTATCAAGAGAGGGCGCGGGAGCTGCCAATTTTTTCTTTGCTTATAAATAGTTGTATTTCCTTTTTGAAGGGGACTTTTGATAATTTTCATTAGCTTAGTTTTAGAGAGAGAAGTTAGAGAGAAGTTCTTGGTTTTGGATTTTTAACTCAACATTTGATCAATCAAGTTTGGATTCCTTCATTTTCAATCATCAATATTAGTGAGAATCTCTTCCTTCTTTCATCTTTTACTTACTTGCTATTTGGTTTTTGCTTGTTACTTGTTCTTCTTTGGATTTTAATTTGATAGTGTTGATTATTTTTTATTTCTCTTAGATTTTGATATAGAAATGAAGATTAAAGCACTTTCTAGTTATTTGTTCTTGAATTTCACCATGATTAGTGAGTAGATTAGTTGCTAGGGAAAGGGGGAAGCATGTTTGATTAATGAAATTGCTAGTTGATGCTCTTTGATTGATTGGTTTCTTGCAATTAAATTGGTTGACATAGTTTTGCATGTGATTGATTAGACTAGGAGTGATCAACCTATAAGATTAATCTAGATTGCATTGCAACTCTTAATGACATGAACAATCGAATTGAAAGTTGCTCTAATTGATTGGGTTTGCTTGTGATTCTTCTTGATTTGCCTTTCATAGTGACACCTAGTTTGGCCTATAGAAGACAGCATTTGAACTCTCTTGATTGCTACTATTGTTTGTCCATTGCAATACTTTAATTAATTGATTGAGCTCTAAACTAGCATTATCATTGCACTTTCATGTGGAACCCATATCCCTAGTGTTTAGACCTTTGTTTTACTTGATTAGACTTGCATTATTTTACCATAGTGCCAACCATAATATCAACTCCATCTTCGAGGTAGCTTGACTTAGACTCTAGTTTTCATCATTGCATTCCCTAGGGATCGACCCTTAACTTGCCCTATATTCATATAAGGTTGGTTAGGTGTTTACAAATTTTGTTTGACTTGGGGAAAAGGTAGATAACGACATACATTTTCCCCCTCGTCAAAATGGCGTCGTTGCCGGGGAATGCTATTGGTGCTTAGCTTTTGTTGTTGAGTCTACTTCATTTTAATTGAAAAAATATATACAAAAAGATTTTGTTTCTTTAGGCTACACTTGTAGCCGTGCTACTAATATTTTCTTTGAAGTTTTGCATGCATAGAGCTCGTGATCGATCCATTGTGCCTTTTGACCCGGAAATTGAGAGGACTCTCTCAAGAAGAAGAATAGCTAATCGATTCTCCTTGGGGTATAGTTCTTCAAGTGAAGAAGAGATTGAAGAAGAGCAAGGCATGGGAGAAAATCCGAGAGTGGCCTTGAAGGAGCTAGGAATACCCGGTGCTTATAGGTTTGAGAGCGGCATAGCTCCGCCTACAACACCGGCAAATGATTTTGAGATTCGGCCGGCCATGATCACCTTAATTGAGAGGAGGCAATATAGTGGGGCTAAGAATGAGAGCCCGTTGAACCATCTTAAAGAATTTGAAAAATATTGCAACACCATCAAAGTCAACGGAGTTTCTCAAGAGTTCATACGCCTCAAGTTGTTCCCCTTCTCTCTCATAGGAAGATCCTTAGAGTGGTTAGATAAAGAGGTGAAGCCCAATTCCTTGAGAACATGGGATGATGTTACAAAGGCCTTCTTGTCCCGTTTTTACCCTCAAAAGAATACGGCAGAGGCAAGAGCCTTGATTCAAGGGTTCAAGCAAAGGCCAAATGAAAGCCTTTACGAAGCATGGGAGAGATACAAAGATTATCAAAGGGAGTGCCCTCACCACGGAATCCCAACATACCAAGTGGTCCAAATCTTCTATGGCGGTTTAAGTCCCCAAGGCAAGTCATGCCTTGATGGGGGGGCCGGGGGTCCTATCATGAACAAGAACGAAGAAGAAGTGGTGGACATCATTGAGGACGTGGTGACGTACTATAGAGATTGGCAAGATGGGGAGAGAGACTCTTCTAGCAAGCAATCTTCTTGGTACTCGGTAGACCATCTAAACGCGATCAACAACCTTTCCTCCCAAATGACAAACTTGGGAAAGGAGATGACCGCAATCAAAGCTAAATTGGAGAGCACTTCTACTTCATCCCAAGCTACGAATCTTCCCTCCCAATTTAAAGGGAGAGGTACTTCTTCTAACTCTCAACCCCTTTCCTCTTCACATAATATGCCTATGGGTTGTTTGTTTTGTGATGCATGTGGATCATATGATCATGACTCTAGTAATTGTCCTAATGAATGTGTTGATGAGTTTGATAACAATGAGAGTGAGCATGTGAATTATGTGTCAAATAATAATGCTAAAAGGTTTGATAATCAAAGAGGTCAATGGAATAGGAATAGGAATTACCAAAACCAAGGCAACTTTGACAACTATAATCAAGGTGGTGGTTATAGAAACCAAGGGAACCTAGGTTCCCGTGGTAGCTATAATAATCAAGGTTATAGTGGCCAAAATCAAAGCCAAAATTATGGTAATCAAAACCAAGGTTATGGAAATCACAACCAAGGTAGTGGTAACCATAATCAAGGTGGTGGTAACCAAAATCAAGGTTATGGACAAAATCAAAATAGGGGTACTTGGAACAATCAAGGGAAGGACAATTTTCAAAATAATGCTCAAAGAGGTCCCCCACCCGGATTTGTTCCAAGGACTCAAGGAGAAAATTCCTATTCCCAACCTTCTTCACCTAGGACCAATTTGGAAGAAATAATTGAGAATCAAACCAAGTTGTTGAACACATACATGGCCGTTAGTGATAAGAAGTTCAATGAAATGATGACCCACAATAAAATGCTTGAAAATCAAATTTCTCAACTTGCTAATGCTTTGAAAGATCATGCAAGCCCTTCTTCTTTACCTTCTCAAGGTCTTGATCCCAAGAAACACGTGAATGCTATTGTTACTAGGAGCGGTAAGGTTCTTGAGGAGAGATTGCCTAGGAAGGGTGAGGATAAGGAGATTCCTAAGAAAGCCTTGGTTGAGAATGAGGGGGTTAGGGCATCATTGGATGAGGTTGTGGTTGAGACACCTAGAGAGGTAAGAGTAGAGAAAGAAATTGTGAAACCAAAGCTCCCTTACCCACAAAAATTCATGAGACACAAATTGGATGAGCAATTTGGGAGATTCATTGATATGCTAAAACAACTTCATCTTTCTCTACCTTTTACCGATGTGATCAACAAAATGCCGAATTATGCCAAATTCCTCAAGGACATTTTGAGTGGGAAAAGGACTTGTGAGGTTGTGGAAACTATCAATTTGACCAAAAATTGTAGTGCTATCATCATGAACAAAATGCCACCCAAATTGAAAGACCCCGGAAACTTCTCCATCCCTTGTGTCATTAACAAGATGCAAATTGATAATGCCTTATGTGACTTGGGAGCTAGTGTTAGCATAATGCCATATTCGGTTTATCAAAGGCTTGAACTAGGGGAACACTTACCTTCTAACATTACTTGCAATTAGCCGATAGGTCAATCAAGTTTCCAAAAGGTAAGGTAGAAGATGTTCCATTGAGGGTTAGGAAGTTTTTGATCCCGGTGGATTTTATTGTGCTTGAAATGGATGAAGATGCTACTATTCCAATCATTTTAGGTAGACCCTCTCTTGCTACCTCGAGTGCTATGATTGATGTGAGGAGTGCAAAGATTTCCCTTAAGGTAGGAGATGAGGTCATTGAATTTGATTTGAATGAAAGCATGAAATATCCATCTTCTTCTCTAGAAAATTGCATGATGATTGATTCACTTGATCATGTTGTGTCTTCCATGCATGAGCACTTTCTCACCTCTAACGATGCTCTTGAGAATATTTTGTTGAACAAGGACAAAGTAGGTACACCATGAAAGGAAGTGGAATTCTATGAAGAATTGCTTAACGAAAGCATGGAAGAAGTGGATGAGAAAATGTGCTTGAAAATCTCAAGCCAAGAGGCTTAGCAAGCGGCCACATCAAAGGAAGGTAATGGTGTGCCTATGGTAGAGCTCAAACCTCTACCATCACACCTTAGGTATGAGTTCTTGGGCCCTCATTCCACTTATCCCGTGATAGTTAGTGCATCCTTGAACGTGAGCCAAGCTCAAGCGTTATGTGGTGTTTTGAGAAAGCACCAAGGTGATTTGGGGTACACAATTGATGATCTTAAAGGTATAAGCCCCGCCTTGTGCCAACACCATATAACACTTGAGGAAGGCGCCCTTTCTTCTATCGAACGACAAAGAAAACTACATCCCCAAATGGGAGAAGTAGTTAAGAAGGAGATCACCAAGCTATTGGATTCGAGAATCATATTCCCCATCTCTAGCTCAAGGTGGGTCTCCCCCGTGCATGTCGTTCC
The DNA here is from genome assembly GCF_001683475.1 of Chenopodium quinoa. Classification (NCBI taxonomy): domain Eukaryota; kingdom Viridiplantae; phylum Streptophyta; class Magnoliopsida; order Caryophyllales; family Amaranthaceae; genus Chenopodium; species Chenopodium quinoa. The sequence goes on along the minus strand of NW_018742630.1, from coordinate 501,670 downwards.
AAAGAAGGGGGGCATGACCGTGGTTGAGAATGAGAAGGGTGAGCTCATTCCAACTAGGACGGTCACGGGTTGGCGGATGTGTATAGACTATAGACGTCTAAACACATCCACCAAGAAGGATCATTTCCCTCTTCCATTTATTGATCAAATGCTTGAAAGACTAACAAGGCACAAGTTCTATTGTTTCCTCGATGGATATTCGGGATTCTTCCAAATCCCCATTCACCCCGATGATCAAGAGAAAACTACCTTCACATGTCTTTATGGGACCTTTGCCTATCGAAGAATGCCCTTTGGGTTATGCAATGCTCCCGCTACATTCCAAAGGTGCATGATGAGTATCTTTGGGGATATGTTGGAGGAGGAAATTGAGGTTTTCATGGATGACTTTTCGGTGGGGGGTGTCTCATTTGAGGAGTGCCTTGTGAACCTTGAGAAGTGTTTGGAAAGATGTGTTAAGGTCAATCTTGTTTTGAATTGGGAGAAATGCCACTTCATGGTGGAAGAAGGTATAGTTCTTAGGCACAAGATTTCAAATAGAGGCATTGAGGTGGATAAGGCTAAAATAGAAGTTATTGAGAAACTTCCACCTCCGGTGAATGTCAAGGGTGTGAGATCGTTCCTTGGTCATGCGGGTTTCTATAGAAGATTCATCAAGGATTTTTCACTTATTTCTAAGCCCCTAAATGACCTTCTTCAAAAGGATGTTGAGTTCATTTTTTATGACAAATGCTTGAAGGCATTTGATAAATTGAAGAAGGCCCTTATCTCCACTCCTATTGTTCAAGCCCCAAGGTGGGATCTTCCTTTTGAATTGATGTGTGATGCAAGTGATTGGGCTATTGGAGGTGTTTTGGAACAACGTGTAGAAAAGAAGCTTCATGTGATCTATTATATGTCCAAGACACTCAATGGGGCTCAAAAGAACTACACAACAACGGAAAAAGAATTTTTAGCAATTGTGCACTCTTTTGAGAAATTTTGTTGTTACTTGTTGGGTTCCAAGACCATAGTCTTCACGGACCACGCGGCCCTCAAGTATCTCTTTGCCAAGAAAGAGTCCAAGCCTAGGTTGATTCGATGGGTGCTTGAATTGCAAACTTTTGAGATTGAGATTAGGGATAAGAAGGGTGCGGAGAATGTTGTGGCGGACCATCTTTCTCGCCTTGAGGGTGATCACATTCATGATGATGGTTCACCAATTGAGGATAGAATGCTTGATGACTTCTTATATGCCATAGAGGTGAAGGAACTCCCATGGTATGCCGACTTGGTGAATTTTCTAGCATGTGGGGAGTTTCCACCCTTTTTCTCAAAGAACCAAAGGAAGAAAATCAAAAGGGAGGCAAGACATTACTTGTGGGATGATCCCATCCTATACAAACGAGGGGTTGATGGCTTACTTAGGCGTTGTGTTCCGAATGAAGAGGTGCCTAGTGTTTTAAGGATGTGCCACTCGGACCCTAGTGGTGGGCATATGGGTGTTTCCAAGACCGCTACCAAGGTTCTTCAATGTGGTTTGTGGTGGCCGCACCTCTTCAAGGACTCATGGGGCTTTGTGAAGTCATGTGACCGATGTCAAAGGGTTTGGAATATCTCCAAGAGGAATGAGATGCCTCAACAACCCATTCTTGAGTTAGAGGTGTTCGATGTTTGGGGGATTGACTTCATGGGACCGTTCCCATCTTCATATGGTAATCAATTCATACTTGTGGATGTGGACTATGTTTCTAAATGGGTTGAGGCCATTGCCTCCCCTACTAATGACCACAAAGTATTGATGAAGTTGTTCAACAAAATCATCTTCCCAAGGTTTGGTGTGTCTAAGGCTGTGATAAGAGATAACGGATCTCATTTTGTTCACAATGCTTTCCAAAAGATGTTGAGGAAACATGGAGTGCATCAACGGTTCGGCCTTCCATATCATCCTCAATCGAGTGGCCAAGTCGAGGTCTCCAATCGTCAAATAAAGCTCATTCTTGAGAAGACGGTTGCAAGGAATAGAAAGGATTGGTCTTTGGGCTTATAGAACGGCTTTTAAGACGCCTATTGGTACCACTCCATATCGCCTTATGTATGGCAAATCGTGCCATCTCCCGGTAGAGCTTGAACATCGTGCCTTATGGGCTATCAAGAAGATAAATTTTGACTTAGCTAGTGCGGGGGAGAAGAGGTGGTTGGATCTTCATGAGCTAGAGGAACTTCGACTTGATGCTTACGATTGTGCTAGCACCTACAAGGCTCGCTCCAAAGAGGTTCATGACAAGTTGATTGAGAAAAAGGAGTTTTGTGTAGGTGACAAAGTCCTCCAATACAATTCAAGGATGAAGTTGTTTCCCGGAAAGCTCATGTCAAGATGGAGTGACCATTCTTGGTGAAAGATGTTTTTGATGATGGTGCCGTGGACATTTCTCCTTTGAACTCCTTATCTTCATTCAAAGTTAATGGTCATCGGCTCAAAAAGTACTATGAGGGAGTGTTTTTTGGACTTTTTCACAAGATGATTCTTTTCAGGCCACCTTGAAATGGTGGTGCACGTCGAGCTAACGACGTTAACCAACATCGCTTACGGGAGGCAACCCGGATTCTCATCCCATTTCTTTTTCCTTTCTTTTCTTTTATTTTTTTTTTTTAATTTTTTTTTTCCTTGATGGGTTTTTGATTTTATTTTTGAGTTAGTTTTGTGTTTGTCTTGTAGGTCGGGCATTATCATCGCTTGTTGAAAAACAAAGGGGTTTGAAGAAAAGTTAAGAGTGCTGGGGAGAGGGCTCCCCGAGGGCAAGGAGAGACCTCGGGGGCAATTTCTCCTCTTGAGGCACATTTATAATGTCATTTCCAGGGACTTCCCGCGGTTGCCCCGCGGTCTCTCCGCGGGCGCGGGAGATTCTGGAGAGGGCGCCCCCTGTTGGAGAGGGCGTGGGCCTCAATTCGACCAAATTTGAAGCTTCATTCCAAGAAGTCCCCGCGGTTGCTCCGCGGTCTCTCCGCGGGCGCGGAAGGTTTTGGAGCGGGCGCTCCATATTTGGAGAGGGCGCGGCCTAAATTCAAGCAACTTTGGAACCCAATTCCAGGGACTTCCCGCGGTTGCCCCGCGCTCTTTCCGCGGGCGCGGGAGGTTTTGGAGAGGGCGCGGAAAATTTGGAGAGGGCGCGGCCCCCATCAGGTACTAAAATTCTGAAATTCTAGGAAGTCCCCGCGGTTGCCCCGCGGTCCCTCCGCGGGTGCGGGAGTTTTTCGCGGGCGCGCCATTTTCGGGAGAGGGCGCGGCGAACTGGGTTTTAACCCGGGGCACGCCTCTCTTCTCCTTCTCTCCTCTCTTATTTTCTCCTCTTCTCCTTATTTTTCCCCTTTCTCTCTATACCTCCTCTCAAACCCTAACCCCAAAACATCAATTTCCCACAAATTTCTTCACCTTTTGCCCAAATTTTTCACAATTTCTTCCATTTTCCTCCATTTTCAACACTCCTCATCTTCTTTCTCGTGCTTCTTCGGGAAATTTCGGGTCTTTGAAGTGCTTTGAGTTTACTTTGTGTCTCCAATCTTGGTATACTTCTAACCTTTGTAATATTTTTGTCAATTTCAATTGATTTCTTTACATTGGTTTGTTTACCTTGAATTTGAGCATGATTTTTGTGTTTTATGGTTGATTTATGGGAAAATTGGTATATTTGGGTGATTGTTACTTTTTCTTGTTGATTCATGATTATATTGTTGAATGATTGTTGATATTGTAGTTTGTTGTTGGATTTTGGTTGTTGTGTTGATTGGAACAGGTACCTTGTAGTTTATGGTGGTTTGGTTGGATTTGTACGGAGGTTTGTGAGTAATTTTTGGAGGAAGTTGATTTGTTTGAGGGAGTTTGTTGTGTTCTTGTGACTTGTGTGAATTTTGTTAAAATGGATTTGATAAGAAAAGTCAAAAGTAGCAAGAAGCGCTCAAACAAATCCCCTGGCCAATCGCCTCAAGGCCGCTCCTCAAACCCTCAACCCCAACCGCATTCCACAACTCAAGATGATGCTCCTCCTCCTCCTTTACCCCCTCTCAAATTTTGGAACCGGTCTAAACAAACCCCCATCTATAACAAAATGAAAGACCGGAAGTTTAGACCCTCCCGGCATTACTTTCTTGAGGATATGGCCAAGTTAGGAATTGAAAATGACCTTGACATCCTCCTAGATAACCTTAGCTTGGGTGAGTTTCTAAAATCGGCCCCTAGAACCTGTTTGGAGCCTTCCATTGAATTTTTCTCCACATTTGAGTTCAATAAGGTGGGGGAAACCGATTTTATTATTTCCTTCCAACTCTTCAATGTCAAACACACCATGAACCTTGCCGAGTTCAATGTAGCCCTTGGTTTCAACCCCAATGGTGATATCTTCGAGCCCCTTATCTCCCTTGTCCAATCTGAGTATAATGAGGTTTCTTGGTGGAGAACCATAGCCAACAAGAGGGAGTTTGATTCGGAAAAGTCTCTTGCTAGTGAGATTATCCATCCGGCCCTTAGGATCCTTCATAGAATTCTTGGATATTCGGTTTTTAATAAGCAAGATTTGGGGAAGTTGTCTAGGGAGGAGATTTTGGTGTTATGGATGGCTTCCAAGCCGGAGTTAGGGTCAAGGATTAATTTTGGCTATATCTTCATGAATTGTTGCAAGGATATAATGCATGGGGTCAAAACGGGGGAAATTCATTGTGGGGGCATGGTGACACGTCTTGTGTCGTATTTTAAGCAAGAGGGGTTCTTGAAGTCTTGCACTCCGGTTGGAAGGAGTGAAGACGTATGGATTAGTTTGAAGCAAGTTAACACTTTACGTTTCATAACTAGCACTAGGAGAACCGGCACCTACTCTTGGCTAGTGAGAAATACCCACCATTGCCTTCTCCCTAACCCGGCCGCCACCTCCATCCTTCGTGAGGCTAGGAACATTTGGATGGTCCCTAGGGACAATGGGAGGATTGAGGATGAGATGGAGGAGGATGATGAGATTGATGGGGGTGATGAGAATGATGAAGAAGAGGAGGAAGGAGGAGGTGATGAATATGATGAAGAGCAACAACAACCGCCACTACTACAACAACATGAGCATTTTCATGATGATGCTCAAGGAAGAAGAAGAGAAAGAAGACGACAACAACAACAACAGGGTTTCCAAGGGGATGCTTATCTCCGAGAGATGGAGGCCATGAGAGACCAAATGGAGCGCATGCAATTGAGCATGCAAGGTATGTACTCGGACCACCAAACTTTGTCTTATCAAACTAGCGCATTGTATGACGCTAGTGTGCGTAGGGGGGAGGTCACACCTCTGGTCAACTACCCTTATGTGCTGCCCCAACAAGGGCCGGTACCTTCATGGGGTGGTAACAACCTCCCTACGTACCCATATTGGCCCGGGGTGGAGGACCCCGATGTGCCAAGGCGCGATTTCCCACCTTATGATTATAGGGTCTCGGGGGGGAGTGATTATCGGGGTGATCCCGCATATTACTATGTTCATCCCCATCACCCCGAGCCCCTTGTTCAGCCTGAGCCCTATGACCAATTAACCCAATCCCAACTTGACCTATTCCAGGGTTACTATGGTTTTCCTCCCGGTTACACCGGAGGTTGGGATACGGGTGATGATGGTGCCGGCCCTAGTGGCCAATAGTCCCCTTATGCATGTTTGTTCCCTTTTTTGTTCTCCCCTTTCCCTATTTTGCATGATTATAGGCATCGCGGTCGATGCCTTCATTTTGTGAGGGGGGAGGGCCAAAAAAAATGTTTTATGTTGGTTTGGGGAAGCACCTGGGGCTCGGTGGGAAGTCTTTGATAAGGCTTTTGGTGGATTTTTGCTAATGGTCTTGTTGGTCTGTTGCTTGTTGTTTTGGTTCATTTCTTAATGTTTTTGGGAGTTTCTTGAGACCAAAAAAAAAATATAGAAATTTTAATGATGATGGTTTCTCTAGGTCTTTGTATATAATTTGTATCTAAGTGTTATATTGGTAGCTTCTGTTTGGAAGTTACTAACAATTTCATTTTGTATATATAGCCTTTTTCTTTAACTCACCTTGCTCGTAGCCTATGCTTTGGATTGCGGAACCTTTTGGAGATGCACATTCCTACTCCTTGGGTACTTTTATTTAGAGCGGATGCTTGGTGAGGCCTTTCTTATTTTACCTTTTTATTTTCACTTCTTCATTTTCTTGGTTGCTTAGTGTGTTTGGGGTCTTTGGCGATGTGGCCATTAGACCGCTTGTATGTCGATTGGGATAAACGTGTTATGATTGCATCTTTGCTCTATTCCTCTTTCCCTTTCTTGTCCTTGTCTAACTTTCCCATTCTTTTCTTTTCTTTTCTTTCCTTTTCTTTTAATCTTGTTTGTGTGCATAACTTTTTGAGGATTTATTTTCACTCTTTCTCTTTTTGAAAATTGGACTTGTATGCACTGGCCTTTTTGCTTTTGAATAATGGTCTTCTTAGGTAATAATGGTATGCACGGTTTGAGATTACGTTTGGTTGATTCTAGGATAAAGCATGCTAAGATAGTTGTCTAGAACTAGGGGGATCATGAAACCGGATTCTACTCGTTTGTGGCATGTTGGTAGTTTCTCCCTATCTTTGATTTGACACCCTTAGTGAGTCTTTGCTACAACCATGTGAGATTTATATTTGTTCAAGCTTTCATCATACTCTTGCATGAGCGGCATGGATCCTTGATTTTCGCAAACCTAATCTAGAATCTTAGCGTATGATTCCTAAGACCGTGACCGAACTACCTAGGGAGGACAAAGGCAAGTTTTTCGGGGAGGTAATTTTCTCTTTCTAGGATAGTCACTTTTTGGTTTGGGATACATTTGCCTACTTGTTACCCCTTTGAACCCTTTTCCCTCTTTTCAAGCCGCATAATTAGATATCTTGAGCCTTTTGTTTCGTTCTCCTTCTTTTTGGTTTTTGTGAAGCAAGGGTGAATGTTTGGTGATTGTGGTCTATGAAGTTGGGGTTTGGTTCGAATTGGTACACATAATTGAGTTGTTTATATTTGGTAAATAATGGCAAATGCTTATGTAAAACCCGTCCTTAGTAAAAAAGGGCAAGGAGTAATACTTTTAAGGAGTTCAAGGAAATTCAAACAATTTTATTAATGAGAAAATTCAAAAACAAAAAAAAAAAAAAACAAAAAAAATTGAAGTGTCTTTCTCCTCTCTATGCATTGTGGACAATGTTTCTTTTAGCTTGGGGGGAAAGCGCTTGCGCTTTTTGTTCTAATGATTGTAGATTGTTGCTTTGAATAAGCTTGGGGGTGTTAATACGTTTTTGTTTGGTGATTACTTAAGTTTGGTGTTGAGATTTGGCCGGTCTTTGCTTCACAATTTAGGATAACCACCAAATTTTAAATTTGAAGCCTACCTTAACCCTTCTTGCCTTACGTTACAACCTTGGGGAAGACCTTTGGACCTAGGAGTTGAGTCTTTCATCGGTGGAGGGAATCATAGGTTGTAGACTAAGGAAAGGGGATGCGAAATTAAGATGTCGAGTAGCCCAAAAATTTGATCCTTTTCCGGTTCCTTCGCGGAATCTATTAGATGCTCACTAAGTGGAGACATGAGATTAGTAGGGATGAAAGTGGAATGTGATAACTAGTTCCTATGCTTAGCATATTTATGTTTCAATCAACCTTAGGTATCTTATAACGCGCATACCATAATTCTCTTTAGAAAGGTTGTTATTCATTTGAATTATAGTCTCTTTGTAAAGTCCATTTCGTAAGATTTTGTTTCCTTTTTCCTCTTTCTTTTCCTTCTCTGGTTTGGCTCTTGGGGGTTTGGTGGAGATTTATGGGTAAACTTTTAGGATACCCTTACGAGAGCATCACTCGTCCTCTAGAGCGATCTAGGGTTTTAAATGGCTTGTTGTAGCTAAAAACAACCGTGATTCCTACGGCAGTGAGTCTTAGTTTAAATTCTCGCCCCTCTTTTTCTTTTTGCTTCGAATAAGCCCTTCTTATTCCTTTTAGCCTTTGTTTTGCTCGGGACGAGCAAAGTTCTAGCATGGGGGAATTTGATGAGGGTCATTTATGGCACTCATAGGGTAAACTTTTAGGGTTATTTCTTTCCCCTTTTCATGCTTTCTTCTCTTATTTTTGGTCCATTTTCCTTTAGTTTCTCTTTTTCCTCTTTTCTTTATGATTCTCGTGTTTTTATCGTGTTTTCCTTTATTTGTCTCTTTTTCCCTTTTATTTCCTTTCTTTGTGTACTTGTGTAGGTATTGTGAGAATCACTTTGGCAAAGGATTCAATTTGGGACTTTAATGATCAAGCAAGGAAGAAGCATTTGGCTAGAGAGGGCTTAGAGAGGGCTTGGAGAGGCCTCGGAGAGGTTTCCAAGGCAAATCCAGCAGCCCGCGGGCGCGGGTCATCTTGCCGCGGGCGCGGGCCCATGTTACTCAAAATTGCCAAAACTTGGCAGGAACTTGTCGCGGTTGCCCCGCGGGCTCTCCGCGGGCGCGGGTAAAATGGAGAGGCCGCTCAATTCAGAGAGACCGCGGCCCCCTAATCAGGCTTTGGGAGCAGGGGATTAGCCGCGTGCGCGGGTTTCACTGCCGCGGGCGAGGATCTCTATTGCCGCGGGCGCGGGGTCTGCCTTGATAGCCCGCGGAGGGTTCCGTACCCATTTTTCCGCGGGCGCGGGTCTATCGAGAGAGGGCGCGGGAGCTGCCAATTTCTTCTTTTCTTATAAATAGAATTGTATTTCCTTTTTGAAGGGGACTTTTGATAATTTTCATTAGCTTAGTTTTAGAGAGAGAATCTAGAGAGAAGTTAGAGAGAAGTTCTTGGTTTTGGATTTGTAACTCAACATTTGATCAATCAAGTTTGGATTCCTTCATTTTCAATCATCAATATTAGTGAGAATCTCTTCCTTCTTTCATCTTTTACTTACTTGCTATTTGGTTTTTGCTTGTTACTTGTTCTTCTTTGGATTTTAATTTGATATTGTAGATTATTTTTTATTTCTCTTAGATTTTGATATAGAAATGAAGATTAAAGCACTTTCTAGTTATTTGTTCTTGAATTTCACCATGATTAGTGAGTAGATTAGTTGCTAGGGAAAGGGGGAAGCATGTTTGATTAATGAAATTGCTAGTTGATGCTCTTTGATTGATTGGTTTCTTGCAATTAAATTGGTTGACATAGTTTTGCATGTGATTGATTAGACTAGGAATGATCAACCTATAAGATTAATCTAGATTGCATTGCAACTCTTAATGACATGAACAATCGAATTGAAAGTTGCTCTAATTGATTGGGTTTGCTTGTGATTCTTCTTGATTTTCCTTTCATAGTGACACCTAGATTGGCCTATAGGAGACAGCATTTGAACTCTCTTGATTGCTACTATTGTTTGTCCATCGCAATACTTTAATTAATTGATTGAGCTCTAAACTAGCATTATCATTGAACTTACATGTGGAACCCATATCCCTAGTGTTTAGACCTTTGTTTTACTTGATTAGACTTGCTTTATTTTACCATAGTGCCAACCATAATATCAACTCCATCTTCGAGGTAGCTTGACTTAGACTCTAGTTTTCATCATTGCATTCCCTAGGGATCAACCCTTAACTTGCCCTATATTCATATAAGGTTGGTTAGGTGTTTACAAATTTTGTTTGACTTGGGGAAAGGGTAGATAACGACATACATTTTCCCCCTCGTCACTCTCCTGCCTGATCTTCTCCTACTTCCCCCTCAACTGGTCCACCTACTTCTTTTGGCCTCTTATCTTCCTGCACAACTTAAAAATACCCATCTACAACTTTCATCTTATGGTTTTCAAGGAAAATGGGTTGTATATATTCGGTGTTTTTGAGGGGAAGGGGTTGTTTGTTAGCAAAGGAAATGCTAAAACTTTCAAACACATAAGTAAGCAGGTTACCATATCCAACCTTCCAACCTTTAGGAACACAATGAGACAGGTGTTGGATCATGATAGAGGGGAAATTTATTTGGATCTTTTTGGCTAGACAGTAAATTAAGACAGAGTCAAGCTTGTTGGCACTGTCTCTCTTTTGAGAACGAGGGATTATGTCATTGAACACAAATTTCAGCAAGATTTTGTCAAGAGGGGTTAGGTCATTGTGGTTTATGTAGGTTTTCTCCGGGTCTCCTCCTAAATACTCCACTATTTCATCAATATTAGCATCAGGAATCGGGTTCCTTATCACATTATTTTTGAAATAAATATCATATCCAGTATTAGGCACATCAAACAGTTTAGCCAGATACGTAGCATCAAACTCAATAGCCTTCCCATATACACAACAGTGAATAGTACCCTTAGAGTACTTAAAGCTTTTGCAAAAATTTCTCATAGCATCAACATACAAACATCGATCAAAACACTCACCCAACAGATTCACCCAATTTTGAGCTTTAAACAAATCCAACAATTCATAAAGCTTAACAAATTTACACCAAGGTAAATTAAGTGCCAAACCTGTCACGAAGTGGTCACTGATTTTCTCCTGTTTCTTCATAGAGGCAGGCTTATCTCGATAGTTGACACCCATCTCCAAAACGCTTTCCTCCTCTTCTTGCATGTCCTCGATTTTTCTTTTTTGGGAAGAATTAGACTCAGTAGGAGATTCCTTTTTTTGAGGCTCAGGATTTTGAGGCTCAGGATTTTGAGTTTCGGGGATGATTTCCATGGTGATTTCTGGAATAGGGTTTGTGTGTTCTTCGGCTTCAGTTTGGGTTTTTGGTGAGACAAACATTGTGAGAAATTTTGATCGGAGTGATGAGAGAGAGGGTAATTTTTGAGTGGTGTAAATTTTGGTGAGGCTGACATGTTTTTATGGTGGAGGTAACTTGAGGGAGTGAATAAGTGAGGTTTCGTTTGAGAGGTGAGGTGAATTTAGTTGATTAGACACTCCTATTTAACACTTAGGGAAACGCAAACCGTGTTTCAAGATAGTAATGGATGTGGGCAACTTTTTGAACAAAAGATAATGATGAATTTTGATATATTCATCTGAATTTAGTGTTTAAAAAAATTGGAATTTTGAAGATAAGATAAACACAATAATTTTATCTTTTGAATTCAATTAATAAACCACTTGCAAATACAACTTGATACACGGAAAAATTCAACAAGGCTCATGCAATCAATTTTGGATTTCTAATATCTATGACTTTCAAATTTACATGCCCTTAGTAAATGTTACTCTTGCTCACAACTTGCCTTAACTATGTAATTAAACATATAACACTTGTGCACAGTATACAATAGTTTAAGCACGTCAGTTTGAGTTTCATACCTGAGGGAACTTGATGCATTTTTCTTAGTATAACTTAATCATCCCAATTTTCCATTCTCATCTTCTCATGCCTTTCTCTATTCAAGGGTTTTGTTAATATATCTGCAATTTGATTGTCAGTTTGGCAGAAATCTAATTTAATCAAACCCTTTTCAACATTATCCTTAAGGAAATGATGCCTTATATGAATATGCTTGACTCTTGAATGATGGACAGGATCTTTAGATATGCAAATTGCACTAGTGTTATCACAGTAGATAGTAATGCAATTAAATTTAATACCAAAGTCACGTAACTGTTGTTTTATCCAGAGGACTTGAGAGCAACAAGCAGCTGCTGCTACATACTCAGCCTCTGCAGTAGACAATTCAACAGTATTTTGCTTCTTGGAACCCCAAGAAACTAGACAAGATCCAAGGAACTGAACCATACTTGAGGTGCTTTTCCTATTGACTAGGTCACCTGCATAGTCAGCATCTGTGAATCCTCTAAGCATAAAGTCAAGGATAGAACAGACACAGGTCATCTGTTCCTTTGAGGTATCTCAAAATTCTCTTAAATGCCGTTAGATGTGATTCTTTAGGATTAGACTGAAATCTAGCACACAATCCAACACTAAAGGAAATGTCAGGCCTACTAGCTGTTAGATATAACAATGAAGCGATCATACCTCTGTAAGTGGTTTGATCCACACTTGTTCCTTGTGGATCCTCATCAAGTCTTGTTGTTGTTCCCATAGGAGTATGATTTGTCTTAGCATTTTCCATGTTGTACTTCTTCAGAAGTTCCTTGACATACTTCTGTTGGTGAATCAGTATTCCTTCAGTTGTTTGCTTTATTTGAAGTCCAAGGAAGAAATTTAATTAACCCATCATGCTCATCTCAAACTCACCACCCATTAGCTCAGCAAAGTAATTGCACAAATCATTGTTAGTAGCACCAAATATAATATCATCTACATAGATCTGTACAACTAACTAATCAGTTCCTCGAGATTTAAGAAAAGGAGTTTTGTCTACTTTTCCTCTTTTGAAATGATTTTTCAGTAGGAACTTTGAAAGCCTTTCATACCAGGCTCTTAGAGCTTGTTTAACCCCATAGAGAGCGTTATCAAGCTTAAAAACATGATTTGGAAATTTAGGATTTTCGAAACCTAGAGGTTGTTCAACAAACACCTCCTCATTTAAGAAACCATTTAGAAAAGCACATTTCACATCCATTTGATAGAGTTTGAAACCCATAAAAGAAGCAAAAGCTACTAGGATTCTAATAGCTTCTAATCTAGCTACAGGAGCAAAGGTTTCTTCGAAATCAATACCTTCCTGTTGGTTGTAGCCCTTCACAACCAATCTAGCCTTGTTCCTTACTATGGTGCCATGTTCATCAAGCTTGTTCCTGAACACCCATTTGAGCCCAATTATTTTCTTTCCCTTAGGCTTTGGCTCAAGGTGCCAGACCTTGTTCCTTTCGAACTCATTGAGTTCCTCTTGCATGGCCACTACCCAATCAGCATCTCCCAAGGTTTCTTGATGATTTCTTGGTTCTAGAATGGATAGAAATGCATGGAATGCGCAGTAGTTCCTCATTTGTGATCTTGTTTGAGTTCCTTTTCCTATATCACTAATAATTAGATCAGTTGGATGGGAACCTCGATACCTGAATGGCTTGGGTTGGAATTTCCTTGCTGAAACTCGAATTTGAGGAGCTTCTGTTTTTGTTCCTTCTGCTTCTTCTGCTTGTTCCTCATTCACCTGTTCATCTGGTTGAGGAACCTCTCCATTTTCTTGATGTTCCTCTGCAATCCACTTGCAATCAGCATCGTTCTAGCCATTTCCTCAAGGGTTCGATTCTTCCTTTCTACAACTCCATTCTGTTGGGGAGTCCTTGGAGCTGAGAAGTTATGATTCATGCCATTTTCCCTGCAAAACTCATCGAATCTTGAGTTCTCAAATTCAGTTCCGTGATCTGATCTGAGATGGACTATGGAGTGACCACTGATTTTCTGTATTTTCTTGGAAAAGGCAATAAACTCGTTAAAAGTTTCATCTTTACTAGCAAGACATATAACCTAAGTGAATCTAGAATAATCATCAACAATAACCAAAACATATTTCTTTCCACTCCTGCTTTGAATTCTCATGGGACCACACAAATCCATATGGATTAATTCCAAAGGCTTTGTAGTGCTCACCATTTTCTTCAATTTAAAAGATGAGCGAACATGCTTGCCTTTCACACATGCATCACAAACTTTGCTCTGTAGGAACTTAATAATAGGAAGTCCCACAACCAAGTTCCTTGACCTTAGCTTGTCCAGTAATGAAAAGCTAGCATGTCCAAAACGTTTATGTCATAGCAAGGGATCATCTTCAACAACACTCAGACATGTAAGATTATTCCTTGGGATTAAGTTGAGGTCAACTGTATAAGTGTTCCCTCTTCTTGTTCCTTCTAGAACAACCTTTCCTGACTTGTTATTGATGATGTTACAAGAATTAGAAGTAAAACTTACAGAGTTTCCTTTGTCACAAAATTGTGATATAATGAGCAAATTGTGCATTAAGCCCTCGACCAGGAACACATTATCAATGGAATGAGATTTTGATCTACCAATTTTGCCTTTTCCAATGATCTCGCCCTTCTTATTATCCCCAAAGGTTATTGTTCCTCTAGGGTAGTCTTCTAGTGAGAGGAATTTTGATTTATCACCTGTCATATGCTTTGAACAACCGCTGTCGAGATACCACGAGTTGATTTACGACGGATTTTTAATCCGTCAAAAATTATACCATTTACGACGGAAAATTCCGTCGTAAATGGTATAATTTCCGACGGAATTTAATTCCGTCGGAAATTTGCGACGGATTATAACCCGTTTCCGACAGAATTTAATTTTTTAAAAAAAAAAAGGAAAAAACCCCAAAACCCTAATGCTAAAACGGCGCCCCAACCCCCCTCATTCACAATCCGCCTCTCTCCTCCCTTTTCTCTCTCCTCACGCTCTCTGTCTCATCCCTTTCTCTCTCCTCACGCTCTCTCTCTCCTCCTCCTCCTTCTCTTCTCACGCTTTCTCTCTCCTCTCCTCCTCCTTACTCTCTTCTCAAGCAAGCTCTCCTCCTTTTATGTCGTTTATGGTGATGTTAGTCAAATTAATGGTTTTTAAGGTCAAATTTGACCATGAAAATCCTAGATCTAGGGTTTTCGTGGTCGAATTTGGCCTTGTTAAACAAAGTTCGTGGTTAATTTTGAAGTTTTTTTTATCTTAAGGTACGTTCTAATATTTAATTTTGATTTTTTATTTAATTTTTGGATGATTTTCGGTGGTGGTGGATCTAAATTTAGGTGATTTTCGATGGTGGCTGTGGTCTGGGTTGTATTATGGTGATTTTCGTGGTGGTTGTGGCTTGATTAGTGTATTCGGTCAGGGTAGTGGGGGTTTTGGTGAGGATTTGTTAGGGGTGGGTAGTGTGGGCTCGGTTAGGGGTGGCTGGGTTTTGGGTTGGTTTGGGTTGGGTTTTGCGAAGTTTGGTGTTTTGGGGTTATTGTGTGCGTGTGGTGGTGTCGGTGTGAGTGTGGTGGTGTGTACTGGGGTGGTGTCGGTGTGAGTGTGGTGGTGTGCAGTGGAGTGGTGTCGGTGCGAGTGTGGTGGTGTCGGTGTGAGTGTGGTGGTGTGTAGTGGGGTGGTGTCGGTGCGAGTGGGGTGGTGTCGGTGTGAGTGTGATGGTGTGCGGTGGGGGCTGGTTGGGTGGGCTGGTGGTATGGGGTGGTAGCTGGTGGTGGGGGTTGGTGGTGCGGGCTTTTTTTTTGTTTTTTTTTAATAAATTTCCGACGGACTTTTCCAGACCAGAAAAACCTCTTCCGACGCTAAATTCCGTTGGAATTTCCGTCGGAAAAGTGTTTCCGATGGAAATTCCGTCGAAAATGTACAAATACTTTTCCGACGACACCTTCCGACGGAATTCCGTCGTAAACACGGTTGGAAAACATGGTGTTTCCGACGGAATTTTTCCGTCGGAATTAAGCTGTTTTCTAGTAGTGTCCCCTCACTAGGACCTGCAAGAAAACTAAGCATTAGGATCAGGAACCAAGGTTTCCTTGGGTTCCTTAGACGTGGATGCAATATCAGTTTTCTTGACCCACACTTGTTTTACATTTCTTTTATCTGCCTCTTCTCTTATCCTACACTGTCCATAGAGATGTCCAGTCTTACCATAAAAAGTGCATACCTTCATGCTAGGAAGCTCAACATATTTCTTTTGCTTACCTTTCTGGGTCATATAACCAAGACCTTTAGTTCTTTTTCCTTGAGCTTCAGCTATCCACTTAGGTATGACTTTTGGGTCAATACTTCTATCCTTTCTAGCATTCAGTTCCGATTCAAGTTGATCCTTTGGGGTTTTTTAAGTAGAAAGCTCATTTTTCAAATTTTCAAAATCAACATTGAATTTAAGCAATTGATCGCTTGAGGAACTGCTAGAACTGATATCAGAATTTATGAGCTTATACTGAGTTAATTCAACATTCAGAAGAATACTTTCATTCTTAATCCTATCAGCTATCTCAGTTATGTGTTTGTAGTTAAAATCAAGCTCTCTTAATTTGCTTTGAGACTTGGCATAGGTTGTTTCCAACCAAGCACCATGTTCTTTGCAAACCTTAAGAGCTTTTTCACATTTGTTCAACTTTACACATGTATCTCTAAAGAATTCTTCCTCTTCAAGACATATATCTATTAAGACATCTTTAGAGAGAGTATTAAGCTGTTTAGGATCAAGAAATACCTCTTTCTGGAGTTCCCAAAGGTAAGCTTTTTCATCATCTGATTTGGCCATCAAACAAAGATTGGTCGTCTCCTCTTCTGGCTGGTCATCATCTTCTTCTTCACTCTCTGAGTCTCCCCAAGCTGCTATCATGGCCTTCCTCATGTCTGACTTCTGATAGTTTTCTTTGCTGAATTTTTCTTTTCCCTGTTCCTTAGCCTTTCCTTTTCCTTTATCATTTTCCCAAAGGGGAGAGTCTCTGATAAAGTGATCTGGGGATCCACACTTGTGGCAGCTGTAGTCAGGCTTTAGATTTGAGGTCTTTTTCCCGAAGTTCCTTGAGGTTTCGGCCTTTCTTGAACATCTTTTTGAATCTTCGCACAATTAGGGCAGCCTCATCCTCGTCCACTTCTGAGTCTTCCTCCTCATCCGCCTTAAGAGCCAATCCCTTGTTCCTCATGGGTTCATTGTTGACTCCAAGGTGTAGCTCATGAGTCATGAGAGAACCTGCTAGTTGTTCAATATTGAACTTGGTAAAGTCCTTCGTTTCCTGAAGGGCTGTCACCTTAGCTCTCCACCACTCATCTTGTGGAAGACTTCTAAGAATCTTCCTAACCTGCTCATCTGTAGGAATCTGTCTACCAAGGGAAACCAACTCATTTATGATGTTAGTAAAACAGATTAGCATCTCTTGAATGGTTTCCTTAGGCTGCATTTCAAATCTTTCATACTTGGACATAAGTAGATCGATTTTTGAGCGTTTTACCTCATTAGTTCCTTCATGAGTAATTTGCAGCAAATCCCAGATTTCCTTAGCGTTCTTGCACCCCATTACACGATTGTGTTCGTGAGGTTCAAGTCCACAGTGGAGCAATTTCACAGCCATAGCATTTATTTCCATTTTATCAAAATCCTCTTTTTCATATTCAGACATAGGCTTAGGGATTACCTCATTCTGAGCATTAGTTTTGGTGACTTCGAAATCACCAACCTCGATGACCCTCCAGACTTGGTAGTTCTCTGCCTTGATAAAGATCTCCATGCGGTTCTTCCAGTAAGTATAGAACTTGCCGTTGATTATAGGAGGCCTCTGAGTTGAGTATCCTTCCTCGAGCTTCTCATGAGTATTCATTTTCTCCAAGACCTTTCTTCTTCAGGGTTTCCTGATTTTCCTAGAAGTTAGGCTCTAATACCAATTGTTGTTTTAATGAATACTACAAGAAGGGGGGGTTGAATTGTAGTATGAGAATTTAGCCAAACTTTTTGCGGAATTAAACTTAAGTTAGTTAAAGAAACTGAGAGATTAACTAAAGGAACTAAAGAATGCAAGAGAGATTTTACGTGGAAAACTCCTTGACCCTAACAAGGAGAAAAACCACGACCACTTGGGATTTTGGGAAAAGAATCTTCACTATAATAGGGCAAATGATCCTATTACAAGCTAAAGACTCAAACTCAAGTTCCTCTACGAACTTGAGACCCTGAGGAACAAGTCACCCAACTTGTTACTCTTCTCTTTCTCTCTTCTCACTTCTCTGTTCTCTCTTCTCTTTCTCTTCTCTTTCTCTTCTCTTTCTCTTTTCTCTCTCTCTTCTCTTTCTCATACATAAACGTTCACTCGAACTTCCCCATTCCCAATTACAACTCGAAAGAAAAACAAACTCTAGTATGAGAACATTTAGAACACTCTAATAGACTTGTATGGAATTGGACTCTTAACTCAAATAAAAGATGAAAACTTATGTGAGCAAAGGGTGAGATTTTCCATCTGAAATCAACAACTATTTATAGACCAAAATTTGTTTAGGAAAAACTTTTTTGTGCAGCAAATCCATTACGCCACTTCTCATACCCACTAAGAAGATCATGTCCCTAAAATTAAGGGACCATGAACACCTCAATGTGCAAGACCATGTCTAGAAGAAGAACATGGGAGTGTAGGCCGCAAGTTTAGAGAAAACGTGGAGATTTTATTTTGTCAAAAAAATTTTCCGAAAATCAGAAAAAGAAAATAAAATCTTTTTAATTTAAGAAAAAGATAAAGGAAATTTTGATTTTTACCACCTTCAAATAATGACTTTATTGAATTTACCACCTCCAAAAAAAAAAAAGATTTACTTTACCACCTCATAAAAAAATAAAACATCAGTTTTACCACCAATCACCTCCAACTAACGGATTCCTTCCATAAATCCGTTAGTGGGGCCTACCTTGCACACGTGTCGCCATATTATTGGGTAAGTTTAAAAAAAATTAAACAAATCCCCATTAATCAACCAGTGTTGCTGCCACCGTCAGGACCCCCACCGCCGACCGGCCACGACCAGCCCCCACCACCTAACCGCTACGACCAGCCCCCACCACCTAACCGCTACGACCAGCCCCACCACCGCACCGCATAGCCACAACCACCTTTCCACCAATTTTTATTTATTTTTTTGCTTTGTTTTCTCGAAAGCCACAATAATGGCGTCTCTTCCAATGGAGTTAATCACCTCCATTCTTTTCGATTACCCACTAAATCACTACTTCGCTTCAAATGCGTTTCCAAGGCTTGGCATTCCTTAATCAATCAGCAGCACCCATTTAATCAGACTTCATCTCGCTCATTCTCTCTCCTCTGACCGTCGTCTTCTTATCCTCAACCATGGAAGTCACCTGGAATCGACTCCATTGAAGTGGGGTTCTGAGCTTGATGCTAAAAACGATTGACAAGGTTTGATTTACCCAATTCTTTTTCTGGTTTTGAGGTTTCGATTTGTGGGTGTTGTAATGGATTAATTGCTTTGGTTTGTAGAAATGTTGATGATAATCGATTTGTATCCCTGTTGTTGGTGATTTGGCTTCTTAGTTTTTGGCAGCCACCAAATCCCGACCACCCATAAATCCCCTTCTAATTCCGACCACTCTAAAAACCCTAGCCACCACCAAATTTTGCACTCCTAAAACCCTAACCACCACCTAATTCCGACCACCTCCCTAACCCACACACCAAATTCCGGCCCCTCCTTAGTCACACACGAAATTCCGACCAAACGAGGTAGTTGATTTCGTTGCTGGTTGGTTTACACAGACGATCGGGGAAGATGAAGAAGAAACGTCAAAAAGGCGGGCCCTACTAACGGATTCGTGGACGGAATCCGTTAGTTGGTGGTAAAATCGATTTTTTGGAAATTTTGTTGGTGGTAAAGTAATCTTTTTTTTTGGAGGTGGTAAATTCAATTAAGTGGTTATTTGAAGGTGGTAAAAGTCAAAATTTCCAAAGATAAAATTTAAATTGCAACAGTTTTCCTAAAAACTAGCATGCACAATATTTTATCCTAAGACCAATTCCATACTGATTTTTTCGAGTGTAACTAACTTTCTTATACTTACATAAATCCTAAGATATATAAAATATTTAGTCTTCATGTTTCTCTGATGAAGCTCATATCAGATCACGGAACTGAATTTGAGAACTCAAGATTCGATGAGTTTTGCAGGGAAAATGGCATGAATCATAACTTCTCAGCTCTAAGGACTCCCCAACAGAATGGAGCTGTAGAAAGGAAGAATCGAACCCTTGAGGAAATTGCTAGAACGATGCTGATTGCAAGTGGATTTCCAAGGAACTTCTGGGCTGAAGCCGTGAATACAGCATGTTTCATCCTTAACCGGGTAACAATCAGAAGTATCATCAACAAGACTCCCTATGAACTATTCAGGGGAAGAAAGCCAAACATATCTCATCTTAGAGCCTTTGGTTGTAAGTGCTTTGTACATAACAATTGTAAGAAAAACCTAGGGAAATTTGATGAAAGAAGTGAAGAGGCTATATTTCTAGGATATGCCTTTGATAGCAAAGCTTATAGAGTCTACAATAAAAGCTCAATGTGTGTTGAAGAAAGCATTCATATAATCTTTGATGAAGTTAACCAGTTTGTGAGTGTACAGGAACAAGAAGATGATAATGATTTTGAAATTGGATTGATAAAAGACAGGGATGAAGAGGAGACTCAAAAGCAAACCTAGGAAAAGCAGCCTGCTCTAGAAGAGGAACATCAAGAAAATGGAGAGGTTTCTCAACCAGATGAACAGGTGAATGAGGAACAAGCAGAAGAAAAAGAAGAAGCAAAAGGAACAGAAACATAAGCTCCTCAAATTGGAGTTCCAGCAAGATAATTCCAACCTAGGACATTCAGGTATCGAGGTTCCCATCCAACTGATGAGGAACTCAAACAAGATCACAAATGAGGAACTACTGCGCATTCCATGCATTTCTGTCCATTCTAGAGCCAAGAAATCATCAACAAGCCTTGGGAGATGCTGATTGGATAGTGGCCATGCAAGAGGAACTCAATGAGTTCGAAAGGAACAAAGTCTGGCACCTTGAACCGAAGCCTAAGGGAAAGAAAGTAATTAGGCTCAAATGGGTGTTCAGAAACAAGCTTGATGAACATGGCACCATTGTAAGGAACAAGGCTAGATTGGTTGTGAAAGGCTACAACCAACAGGAAGGTATTGATTTCGATGAAACCTTTGCTCCTGTAGCTAGATTAGAAGCTATTAGAATCCTAGTAGCTTTTGCTTCTTTTATGGGTTTCAAACTCTATCAAATGGATGTGAAATGTGCTTTTCTAAATGGTTTCTTAAATGAGGAGGTGTTTGTTGAACAACCTCTAGGTTTCGAAAATCCTAAATTTCCAAATCATGTTTTTAAGCTTGATAAAGCTCTCTACGGGCTTAAACAAGCTCCAAGAGCCTGGTATGAAAGGCTTTCAAAGTTCCTACTAAAAAATGATTTCAAAAGAGGAAAAGTAGACAAAAATCTTTTTCTTAAATCTCGAGGAACTTACTTGTTAGTTGTACAGATCTATGTAGATGATATTATATTTGGTGCTACTAACAATGGTTTGTGCAAGTACTTTGCTGAGCTAATGGGTGGTGAATTTGAGATGAGCATGATGGGTGAATTAAATTTCTTCCTTGGACTTCAAATAAAGCAAACAGCTGAAGGAATAATGATTCACCAACAAAAGTATGTCAAGGAACTTCTGAAGAAGTACAACATGGAGAATGCCAAGACAAATCATACACCTATGGGAACAGCAACAAGACTTGATGAGGATCCACAAGGAACAAGTGTGGATCAAACCACTTACAGAGGTATGATAGGTTCATTGCTATATCTAACAGCCAGTAGGCCTGACATTTCTTTTAGTGTTGGATTGTGTGTTAGATTTCAGTCTAATCCTAAAGAATCACATCTAACGGCTGTTAAGAGAATTTTAAGATACCTCAAAGGAACAGACGACATGTGTCTGTTCTATCCTAGAAGTGATGACTTTATGCTTAAAGGAGTCACAGATGCTGACTATGCAGGTGACCTAGTCAATAGGAAAAGCACCTCAGGTATGGCTCAGTTCCTTGGATCTTGTCTAGTTTCTTGGGGTTCCAAGAAACAAAATACTATTGCATTGTCTACTGCAGAGGCTGAGTATGTAGCAGCAGCTGCTTGTTGCTCTCAAGTCCTCTGGATTAAACAACAGTTGCGTGACTTTGGTATTAAATTTAATTGCATTACTATCTACTGTGATAACACTAGTGCAATTTGCATATCTAAAGATCCAGTCCATCATTCAAGAGTTAAGCATATTCATATAAGGCATCATTTCCTTAAGGATAATGTAGAAAAGGGTTTGATTAAAGTGTATTTTCAAGTGTTCTTTACTGATAATATTCAAAGGATAAAATTGTTGTGTTTATCTATCTTTCAAAATTCCAAATTCTTTTTATCTAAACACAAATAAATCGGATGAATGCATCTAATTTCATCATTATCTTTTGTTCAAAAAGTAGCCCACTTACACTACTCTCTTGAAACACGGTTTGCGTTTCCCTAAGCAATAAATATGAGTGTCAAATCAACTAAATTCACCTCACCTCCCAAGCGACACCTCACTTCACCAATTTACCTCCACCATAAAAGATGTCAGCCTCACACAAATTTATACCACACAAAAATTACCTTCTCTCTCATCACTCCGATCAAAACTACTCTCCAATGTCTACCTCTCCAAAAACCCAAATTGAAGCCGACCTTAACACAAACCCAATTCCAGAAATTACCATGGAAATCCCACCGGAAATTAACCCCATTGATGACCAAGAGCCTCCAAAAGTGGATTCAACTACCGAATCCCAGTCTTCTCGAAAAAGGAAGTCAGATGACATGCAAGAAGAAGAAGAAAGCGCTCCGGAACTAGGGGTCAATTACCGTGACAAGCCAGCGGCCATGAAACGACAAGAGAAGATCAGTGATCACTTTGTGACAGGTTTGGCTATTAATCTTCCTTGGTGTAAGTCTGTTAAATTGTATGAACTGCTTGATTTGATTGAAGCTCAAAATTGGGTGAATTTGTTGAGTGAATGCTTTAATCGGAGTATGTATGTTGATGCTATGAGGGATTTTTTCAAAAGTTTCAAATACTCTAAAGGTGTTATTCGCTGCTGTGTATATGAAAAAGAAATTGAGTTTGATGCAATGTATCTGGCTGAGTTGTTTAATGTTCCTAATACTGGATATGACTTGTATTTTAAGAGTAATGTGATAAGGAACCCTCTTCCTGATGCAAATATTGATGAGATAGTAGGGTTTCTAGGTGGAGACCCGGAGGAAACCTACATAAATCACAATGACCTAACCCCTCTTGACAAAATTCTGCTAAAATTTGTTTTCAATGAAATTATCCCTCGCACCCAAAAGAGAGACAGTGCCAACAAGCTTGACTCTGTTCTCATCTATTGCCTAGCCAAAAAGATCCAAATAAACTTTCCCTTTATCATGGTTCAACACCTCTCTAACTGTGTTCCAAAAGGATGGAAGGTGGGATATGGTAACCTTCTCACCTACGTCTTTGAAAGCTTTGGCATTTCCTTTGTTGATAAAGAACCCCTGCCCCTCAAAAACACCGAGTACATGCAGCCCATTTTCCTTGAAAACCATAAGATGAAGGTTGTAGATTGACGTTTTGAGGTTGTGCTGGAAGAAAAAGATAAGAGGCCAAAGGAAGTAGGTGTTGTAGCTGAGGGGGAAGAAGAGAGAGCTACTGGGATCATAGAGGGAGTGGTACAAGACATTCAGGAGGAGGAAGAGGAAAAGGTGGTTGAGGAAGTGACTGAGACAGGGGGAAGGAAGAAAAGGAAGATCTTGAGGTTGATGAAGAAAAAGGAGACCTCTGCCCCCATTTGCATTGATATCTCAGGGGTGCAAGAGGATTTGAAGAAAGTCACAAGCTCTCCTATTTCGGGCAAGTATGCATCTGCAGGTACAGGTTTCGCAGCTTTCAGTTCCCCATCAAAGGTTCCCAGCCAGGATGTTAAGGAGATGAAGGATATGCTCCTGATGGTGTTGAAGGAACAAGAGGATTCAAAGCAGAACATGGAGGAACTGAAGAAGAGTGTGCTCACTCTAGATGCTGCCATAAAGGAACTGGTCAAAAGCTCAGAACAGGGGAGACAGTCCACTGTCAATGACATAGTGTCTCAAATCAGCAAGAAGCTGGAGGATCTTGCTGTTGATGATGACCAGAGCACTGCTTCCTAAACTATCCTACCTTGCAGCCTCTTTATGTTGATGAAACTTATGTTTATTTGCTTTTGGAAACAATTTTTTTTGGGTCTGTAATATTTTCGGCACTTTTTAATTTCTTTTGGCAAACTTGCGAATTTGGTACATTTGGCCGATGTTTTTAATCGGTTTTGGATGATGAATGTCTATGTTTCTTTTTCCTATATGCTTTTTGAATGCTTTCTCTCTATGCATGCTTCTTGTCTTAACACTAAACCACTAGTTGGTGTTGTGTTATGGTATACTATACGTGTGTGTGTTAGTTTTTTATAATGCCAAAAGGGGGAAAAGGATGCAAACTATCAACGAAACTTAATCATTCTATGGTCTCTGTTCGAAATCTTCACAAGCTGCCTAATCTCTACAAGCAGGTATAATGTATATACAAGTTTTTTCAAGTTTTTTAGTTTTTCCTTAAGTTATTCATTTATGCATTGTTTATTTCCTTAAACATTAGTTTCCATTTTGCATTGTATTTAGTTTTTGCATTTCCTTTCTTTAGGAATAAAATGGATTATCTATGTTTCCTTGTAAGTAAGTTTGGTTTGTTTGTCATCATCAAAAAGGGGGAATATTGTTGGACTTAATGATTTTGATGATGACACAACCTCACTTGCTTACAAACTAATAAGTGCTTGATTGTTTAAGTGTGTACTCAGTTATAAAGACCAGGAGAATGAAGTGTCTTGTAAATATACCATGAGGAACAAGAAGACCAGAAGCAAAACTAGCCATATAGAAGAGTTCCCTCACAGGAACTGGCGCTTCAGAAATGAAGACTGGAGAAGAGAAGGTTCCCTCAGGGAACACAAGCTTCAGAGAAGAAGCCTCATCAGAGAAGAGAAGTTCCTTCCAAGGAACAGAAGCCTCGAAGTAGAAGCTTCATCAGAGAACATGAAGACTAAATATATTTTTATATTTTAGGATTTATGTAAGTATAAGATATTAATTTGCACTCGAAAAATCTGTGTGGAATTGGTCTAAAAGATAAAATATGTGGATGCTAGTTTTTAGGAAAATTGTTATCATTTAAACAGTTATCTTTTTTTGTCAAATTAATAAGATTTTATGTTATTCCTTTTTCTGATTTTCGGAAAATATCTTTTAAATAAAATCTCCCATGTTTTCCAAAACTTACGGAGTACTCTCCCATGTTCTTCTTCAGTCATGGGTTTGCACATTAAGGAGTTCATGTTTCCTTAATTTTAGGAACATGATCTTCTTAGTGGGTTAGAGTAGTGGCGTTGTGGATTTGCTGCACAAAGAAGTTTTTCCTAAACGTATTTTGGTCTATAAATAGCTGTTGATTTCCATTGGAAAAACTTACCCTTGCTCACATAAGTTTTCAAGCTTCAAATCGAATCAAGTGTCAATTCCACACAAGTTCATTAGAGTGTTCTTAATGTTCTTATACTAGAGTTTGTTTTTCTTACGAGTTGTAATTGGGGAATGGGGAAGTTCGAGTGAACGTTTGTGTATGAGAAAGAGAAGAGAGAGAGAGAAGAGAAAGAGAAGAGAAAGAGAAGAGAGAACAGAGAAGTGAGAAGAGAGAAGAGAAGAGTAACAAGTTGGGTGACTTGTTCCTCAGGGTCTCAAGTTCCTAGAGGAACTTGAGCTTGAGTCTTTAGCTTGTAATAGGATCCTTTGCCCTATTATAGTGAAGATTCTTTTCCCAAAATCCCAAGTGGTCGTGGTTTTTCTCCTTGTTAGGGCCAAGAGTTTTCCACGTAAAATCTCTCTTGCATTCTTTAGTTCCTTTAGTTAATCTCTCAGTTCCTTTAGCTAACTTAATTTTAATTCCGCAAAAAGTTTGGCTAAATTCTCATACTACAATTCAACCCCCCTTCTTGTAGTATTCATTAAAACAACACTAGGCATGATACTAACAAAATTAGTAGAAAAAACCCTATCATGTCACTAAACATATAAAAATCAAAACTTTAACCCTAACATGATACTAACATGTTATTAAGAAAGAAATATGAAGCATTCTTTTAATCATACTTGATATTAGAAATATTAATTAACCCTAAACATGATACTAGGAATCGAAATAATAATCTAAGCATGATTTCTATATCATAATATCAATTAAACAATTAAATTACTTACTTGAATGCCTCGTATCTCTTTCTAATAACAATATACACGCATTAGAAACTTCAAGGAAAATATAAAACAAACAATTAAATTATTAAATTAAATAATAGATAGAGAGATTTGGGACCAAACCCTCAGAAATATCAAACCTTTCACGTCTAGGGTGAAGGCAACTTCAAACTTGGATAGGTGTGTCTAGTTCTAATGTATGAGGAATTGTGTTTGTAAAAGGCTAGGATAGAAAGAGGGAGAAAGGATAAGCTTTAGCTTAGAGAGAGAAGAATTAGAGAATTCTGGTTGAGAATTGATGATTGAAAATGGAGGTCCAGGGACCCTATTTATAATAAAATAGTCCAGAATTGATAAAAACGAATTAGAGTATCAAAAGGAATAAAACACGCCTCTATCGCCTGGCGACAGGGTCAGTCGCTAGGTGACAAACCTGTCGTCCGGCACTGCAAGACAGTTTTTGCGGATTTGTTTTTTATCATATCTTTTGATCCATAAGTCCAAATATGTCATATAATATGTCTTTGGAAATCTCTTGAAGTCTAATTTTCAACCCAATTAAAATCAAATCAAAATATTTTGTAGATAAAAAGATATGGCCAAAATAGTGGAAGGGTGTCAGTTTTGAATAGAGTTTCATATTCCATTCATATCTTTTTCGTTATAGTTCGGAATTAATATTATAAAATATCATTGGAAAGATAATTTCAAGATCTATCCAAACATATAAGATTTGGATGAAGATTATGAGTCAAGAAATAAATATCTGAACATATTCCATTTCGTACAAAACAAGGATTCTCAAAAGGAGTAGTTTTATTCAATTTTAAACTTTTTGAAACATAATTATCAATCCTAACTCCATTAGGATTTAAGAGAACCTTCTAGAGTATTCTAGAAGACTATAATAAATCCTAATAGCTTTAGGAATGATAATTAATAATAGGCCCTGCTCTAGATCATTGGGCCGTACGTAAGAACCAAACCGGGCCCAGTTTAGTATTTTGGCCATGACTTCCTCATTATTCATCGGAATTGGGCTTATAAAATATCGTTGGAAAGGTATTTTCAAGACCCATCCAACTAAACCATTATTGGACCCATATAATGGACCAAACTAAACTGGAATGCACGTTTTTCATAAATAGGGTAAGAAAAGAAATATTTTTAAAAATAGAAAGAGATATTTTAGTAAAAACATCCTCATCACTATACTTTTCACACTTTCGCTTCGTTCGATAATCAAATGACATGAAAGGTATTCATCACTAGGTTTGGTTTTGGGGAGACACAAATGGGTGTCTACAGAAGCCCCCACTTTGACTGAGTTTGGAGAAACTTATGTTTCGAAAACAAAAGTCAAAGTATCGATAGGGACGGAGAATGATTCCAAACGTTTTGCGATCCTAAATCATTCTTGTAACGCCGATACCTGCAAAATAGCGTTACTTGAAACAGATAAGAGAGTTAAGAAATGCGTATGTTGCTCCGTTGAGCACACGTCTCTAAAGGTAATCGATTTCTTGTGACGATCTTCCTCAAGCTAGGGGATACCGCCTGAAGACTGCTACGCTTGTAACTGCCTCTATTTCCGCTGTGATAGTCTTCTGCAAGCTAGAGAACACTATCGAACATTGCTTCGCTTGAAATGATCTTCTACCGCCTTGTGACCATCTTCCGCAAGCTAGGGAACATGATCGAAGATATCTTCATTTGAAATCACCTCCAATTGTTTGTGACAACCCTCCGCAAGTTAGGGAACGTTGTCGATCAATGCTGCTACATCTCGAGCCTTTTTCTTGAATCATAGTGACGACCTTCCTAATCATAGCAAAAGTCGTCGAAGACCGCCTCATCACGAATCGCTCTTCTCAAATCTTGGTGACAACCTCCACAATCGTAGCGAATGTCGTCGAAGACAGCCCATCTCATGCTATCGTCTCAAATCTAAATGAAAACCTCCACAATCTTAGCGAACGCTGTCAAAGACCGCCCATCTCATGCTATCTTCTCAAATCTTAGTGACGACCTCCACAATCTTAGCGAATGTTGTCGAAGACCGCCCATCTCGTGCTATCTTCTCAAATCATGGTGACAACCTCCACAATCTTAGCGAACGTCGTCGAAGACCGCCCATCTCGTTGTAGGGAATATTTCAAGCGTTATCCCTAGCATGAACCCTACTGTGATCATACACTAAAGTACGGTGGCGTCCAAAGGGAAAGAAGATAGAGCAAAAGAGTCGCCAACAAGTTTTATAGGAACTTGTAAACCGTTCACGAGGTGAAGGTTACACCCCTTAACGATCCAAAAGATCGTTAACTCCAATAGGTCTAGAACCATGACTGGTAGTTCGGGGATGAAGGTACAAATCCAACCTAAAAGAGATTGAACCTGCCCTAACAATAGGCCTCTACTTTATTCTGATCGTATTCATGTGCGCTTTCTGACTAACATGCAATCAATAGGTTTAACCATAAACATGTTTATCTATATTGGTTGAATATTAATGCACAAATAAATCTATTATTGGCGATCACTTGAATTATAATCATATTAACCCTAAACAAGATTATTAATTATCTTATTAAGCGTGATTACAAGTACCAATTCCTTTTAAACATGCATAAAAGGCGTGATCAAGCAATAACAATAAATAAACATCAAGCAACAAAATAATAATAATAATAATAAATTATAATCAAAATAATCATAATAATAATCAAAACAATAATCATCATAATAATAATTATAATAATCATAATCATGTTACAGCATAATAATAGCAAAACCCTAGGCATGATACTAACAAGATTAATAACAAACCCTATCATGTCACTAAAAATTAAAAAATCAAAGCTTTAACCCTAACATGATACTAACATGCTATTAGGAAAGAAAATAGAAAGCATCGCAGGAAACACAATTGTCATCTTTGATAATAGAAATTATAATTGTTACCCTAAACATGATTTTAGGAAGATCAAAACACCCTAACATAACACTAGGAATGATAATAACAAACTAAGCATGATTTCTATATCATACTAACAATAAATCAATTAAAGCACTTACTTGGATGCCTCGTACCTCTTTCTAATAACAAAATACACACGTTAGTAACTTCAAGGAAAATAATAATTAAAATAAATAATTGAAATAAAGATTTGAGACCAAACCCTCAGAAATTAAAATAAACAATGCTAGGTATGTCTAGTGCTAATGTACCAATTAAACCGGTCCTTAATTAAAAAAAAAAAACCGGTTTAACATTATTATTATAAAAAAAAAACCCTCCCATATATAAACCCCCCCAAACCCTAAAACTCAATTCGCCGATTCTCCTCTCCTCTTCTCTCCTTCTCTTTCTCTCTCCTCTTCTCCTCTCCTCCTCTTTCGCTCATCATTCACCAGTCTTTCTCATCTCCTCCTTCTCCCTCAAGACTAAGCTACCATGTCTCCTTCTCCTTCTCCTTCAAGCCCACCACGAAGACCACCACGAACACCACCACGGAGACCACAACGAACACCACCACGGAGACCACCACGAGCACCTGCAACACCACGAACCGGTTTGATTTTGATTTACTTTTTTCGATTTTGATTTTAATACATTTTGTTTTAGATTTTGATTGTAATACAATTTGTTTTCGATTTTGATTTTTTGTTTTTCGATTTCTGGATTATTTTTTTTCCGTTTTCAATTTTGATTTTTTTTTTCGATTTTTGTTTATTCGATTTTAATATATTTTGTTTTCGATTTTGACTTTTTATTTTTCGATTTCTGTAATATTTTTTTTCTTATGTTTTATTTTGAATTTTTTTTCGATTTTTGTTTTTGTTTATTCGATTTTAACATATTTTGTTTTTGATTTTGTTTTTTTGTTTTTCGATTTCTAAGTTTTTTAATTTTTATTTTTTATCTGGGTTTTTTCGATTTCAATTTATTTCCATTTCTTGGTTTTTTTATTTCTGGGTATTTTTCGATTTAATTTTTTTCGATTTAATTTTTTTGCGATTTTAATTTTTTTTTCTGGTTTTGAATCTTAAGTTTTTTTCTGGGTTTGAATCGTAATTTTTTTTCTGGGTTTGAATTTCAATTTTTTTCTGGGTTTGAATCTTAATTTTTGTAATTTTAGTTTACAGTGAGTTTTTATTAATGTCGGTGTTTTAATTGATGAAGGTGAAGAATCAAGGTGTTGATTTTGGAATTTTGATTTCAATGTTGTAATTTTTTTTTTCTTCGATGTGTAATTTATTTTTCTTCAATATTATAATTTTTTTTTTCTGGATTTTGATGTTGTAATTTATTTTATTTTTTTGTATTGTAAAATATTCAATCATCAATATATTTCGTATTCAAGCTTGTTATATGTTTCTGATTATATTTCTTATTTAATGATCAATTTTGATCAATATTCATTTCATTTAAGTGGATAAAATATTATGTGTCTAAGTGGATAAAGCAAACTTAAAAAAAAAAAAAAAAAAAAAAAAAAAAAAGACATGAATTGTAACCAGTTAACCGGTGCCAATTGACTTTAATTCCCAAAAAAAAAAAAAAAAAAAAAAAAAGTTATGGCACGGGTTAACCGGTGCCTGTTTGACCCTATGGCACCGGTTTTGAACCGGTGCTAAAAATTGGGTTTTTGGCACCCCCCACATTGGCACCAGTTCAAACCGGTGCCTTAGGCCGGGATTGAACCGGTGCCAAATTCGTATTTTCACGTAGTGAAAAAGATAAAAAAAATTAGAACAGAGTTCTGACGCGTAAAACGAGGTTAGCGCAAGACGATGACATTAGCGTCAGGCACTAATGCTGGCGTTTAGCGCTGACTAAAATATTGACACATTTTCTAAAATCAGATAGAAATTGCCGTACAGGAGGATAAAATCTTATTTTCCTCAAAAACATTCTATTGTTCTGATTAAAACTTTAAAAAGTCAACAAAAGTCAATTTATCAATGCTAAGTGAATTAGGATGAAAAGAACCTTCTAGAAGAATCTAGAAGACTAAAACCATTCCTCATTGCATTAGGAATGATAAATCTATATTAGGCCCTCCTCTAGATCATTGGGCCGCATATGAGGCTCAAACCGGGCCCAGTTCAGTAATTTGGCCATAACTTCCTCAATATTCATCGAAATTGGGCTTATAATATATCGTTAGAAAGGTCTTTTCAAGGCCTATCCAACTAAACTATTATTGGACCCATATCATGGACCAACCAAACTGGATTGACTGTTTTCTTAAAATAAGTTTTTAAAAAACAGAGAGAAGAGAAGAGAAAAGAAATTAAAACTATCCGCAACACTAGAATTTCAACACTTTCACTTCATTCGATCATGATTCGACGTGAAAGGTACTCATCACCAGGTTTGGTTTTGGGGAGACACAAATGGGTGTCTACAGAAGCCCCCACTTTGACTGAGTTTGGAGAAACGCAAGTTTCGAAAACAAAAGTCAAAGTATCTATAGGGACGGAGAATGATTCAGAACGTTCTGCAATTCTAAATTACTCTTGCAACGCCGATACCTGCAAACTAGCGTTAATTAAAACAGATAAGAGAGTAAAGAAACGCGTATCTTACACCGTCGAGCACACGTCTCTAAAAGAGTAACCGATTTGATGTGACGATCTTCCGCAAGCCAGAGAATACCGCCTGAAGACTGCTACACCTGTAACTGCCTCCAATTTCCGCTGTGATAGTCTTCGAAAAGATCACTGCTTGTTGATCCTTAATGCTGCGATGACAGTACGTCGGCGTTTTGCTGCTTGTGAACCAGTATGTTAGTGCTTTTGTTGTGATGACAATCTTCTTTTATTTGGAAATAGTTGCCAACATAACTCTTGTATGATGTATGACAATCCAATCTCGTTAATGCTACGTAACAATCCGTCATTGGAAATGTTGCTACGATGAAGCGACAATCCGTATCTCGGAAAATTTGCCAAAATCCAATTTTTGGGAAAAGTTGCCAATGCTTCGTAACAATCTTCCATAAGAATTTTGCTATGATCAACAATCCACATCTTGGAATATAACTCTTGAAAGCAATCCACCATGGAAATTTGCCAACGCTATGCGAAAATCCTTTTAGGAAAATATTGCCACGATTGACAATCCGCGTCTTGGAACATTTGCAAAAAAGAGTCGACCGACAATCCACTTCGGGAAAATTTTCCACTTGCTGAAATGAATGACAATCCACGTTGAGGAACCTTTGCCGAAATTTATGATGAATAGAGTCCTACAACAATCCTTTGGGGAAATTTTGTCATAGGGAAATAGGTGTATGACAATCCAATCTCGGAAAACTTGCCAAAGATCCATGAATATATGACAATCCGAACTTGGAAATACTTACCAAACAAAGAAAGAGCACGACAATCCACGCTTGGAAACTTTGCCAGGGATGACAATCCAATCTTGGAAAAATTGTCGTTCAAGAAGATGCACGACAATCCATATTTGGAAATATTGTCAGTTGGGGATGACAATCCAATTTTTGGAAAAATTGTCGATTATGAAGAATGCGCGACAATCCATATTTGGAAATATTGTCGTTTAAGTGCTTGCTTTTAAACCAATACATTGGTGCTTATAATGAGCTAGTGTTTTAGGCGCTTAAGCTAAGTGAGACGATTTTTTGTCAGGTCAATCACTTACGACGATTGTAATCGAGCCGACTACTAATAATGTCAATTTTCTTATAGGGGCTAACTGGCGTACCAAGGAACCCGAAATTGCTATATGAGGTCGAAATAACCGTCCTGAGAGGCTTTGAGCTCTATCGTTGCTGAAATATCTCTGGCGTCAAGAATTGGCTCTGTCGCCAGACGCTGGGATCTAGAGTCAGGCGCTGAAATTTGTTGCCAGACGCCAGATGTTGCTGCCAGACGACATCCTTGTCGTCCGGTGCTGGAGTCGGGTCTTCCCTATTCTACTCTTGCTGCCACTGTTGCTTGGTTTTGCTCTGAACTTTGAGCTTGGTCATTTCCTTTCAACCAAATTCGCTCAAGTCTTTAGTAAATTAAAGCTCTTCATCTCTAATTTACCGATCGATGTAACTCCTCTTATCTTGGAGGAATCTCCCGTGTCATATTCGTGATTTTTTCGAAAAAATCCGGCAATGTCCTCTCTTGTTGGGATGCACCTGCATTTATATCTTTGACTATAGGACATTGCTTATTTTTCTTTAGGGTTGACCTAAGACTTAGTCTTGACTCAACTCATTGAATTGACATGACTCAAGGTATGAACTTGACTCGCTGTGATTGACTCGAGGTTGACTCGACTCAAAGTGTTTAGGTGCTTTAAGCTAAGTGAGAAGGTGCTTTAAGCTAAGTGAGAAGGTCTTTTATCAGGTCCGCATAATCTAATATGGGGGGCACGCATTGTGTCGCCGCACCTTGCTTCTGTCGCCAGGCGACAGCCTAGTCATCAAGCGCTGGAGTCGGGTCTTCCTTATTTTGCTCTTGCTGCTGCTGTTCGTTGCTCGGTTTCGCTCCGAACTTTGAACTTGGTAGTTTCCTTTCAACCAAATCCTCTCAAATCTTTTTTAAATTAAAGCTCTTCATCTCTAATTTACTGATCTATGTAATTTTGCTCAAACTCCTCTCATCTTGGAAGAATCTCATGCGGTCATATTCGCGGTTTTTCAAAAAAAATCCGGGAATGTTCTTGCTTGTTGGGATGCACCTGCATTTATATTTTGGACTATAGGACTTTGCGTATCTTTGTTTAGGGTTGACCTAAGACTTAGAGTTGCTTGACTCATTGACTTGAGATTGGCTCAATGTGACTAACTGACTTGAGGTTGACCCAAGGTGAGTTGACACGTGTGACTCATGAATCGTGTGTGCATTGTATTGTGATGTGCTTAACTCAAATTGCGAAAAAGCAAAAATTTAAAAATTTTCCGTCATTTTTGTGGAGGGTACCGACTTTCTCCCGAAAAAGAAAGACACAAAAATGAAGAAGTTTTTTATGGTGCATGTTGAATGAGCTTAGTCAAATGTTGTTTGATACTATCTCTCAAGGTGCAAGGATTAATTCATCCTAGGCTATCTTTGATGAAAAATTTAGGTAACTTAGGCACGGAGGCTAAGCTCTTCATACTTCGTTATGCAATGATGATTGATGATGATATGACAAGGCATGCTTCAGCGTTTGATAAGTCTATTTTATATATATTTTTATTCCCCGTCCCACGGTCATATTTATGCTTATTTGAGCTCTACGGAGCTATTTTTATTACTGATATACGTTTTCTAGTGTTTTAGTAGTGTTGATGTTATTTTGTAGGAATTTGCAGAATTGTAACAATTTCAGAGCTTATTAGACCACTACGAAGACAGTGGAGTTTTATCGTATTTTATGACTGTATATTTAAGCCCAAGGTCGAGCTAATTAAATTTGGGCTCGATGATTAAGGGCTCGATATATGAAGAGGTCCAAGAGTTTACAAGTTATTATTACGGACCAAACAAGTGAAGAAACTTGGGCTAATGAACTCTAAAACACCAAGTCCAAGAACAAAAGAGAATTGAACATTGAAGCCCGACTCCAACTGACCAGGGCCAGGGGAGTGCTTGATGTTGCTACTATAAGCCGCTTGGGCCTTGTTTCAAGAAGCCCAATATAAGCTTTGTTCCCACGCTTTTGGAGTTTGATTCTGAGTGGGATTTTTGGGTTTCTTTCCTATAAAGAAGAGTAGTAGTACATAGTTAATGGGGGGCAAGCTTTTAGATTAGGTAGCTTTTTAATTAATTTGTTTTTAGTTTGTTTTTAGTTTTAGTTTTTCTTTTTCTTTTTATCTTTCTAACTTCTCTCTCTCCTCTTAATAAAACACTTAGAATTATCTCTCTCTTATTTCTCTCTATAAAGTCTTAATTTATGCAATTTTATATTTCTTTCTTTTGGTACTATCTCTTCTCTTCCTTATTACTAATTTTCTTTACTTTGATCCTTATCATGTCTCCTTTAATTGCTTTGTTTATTTTATATTTAATTATGTCTGAGTAGTTTTCTTTCTAGGGTATATGGGGATCCATAAATAATATGAAGGGGTAATTTATGGTTGTTAATTGTCAATGCTATATTAATTTCCTATTGATTGATTTAATGCTCTGTGACTAGATTTGCGTAGATCTTTTATGCATGAGTTTAACAATATTGATTCGAGATTCGACAGATGAGAATTGATGTTTAGGTCTAGTTTCAATAGGCAGGTTAATTTATAAATGGTTAAGTCGAGATTCGAAAGATGAGATTTAATACCGGTAAATTAATTGTGTGATTGTAATACGTATCGAAAGCCCTTTATGATCTGATTAATGTATGCATTGATGATTGATTATTATGTTCTACCTTGGAATATTTTTTATTGGTGAACCTATGCCCTAGATCCTTTTATTCTTTGTCTTCTCCTTAATCTTAATCTCCGTAGTTTAGTTCCTTTTGATTATAATATATTAGTTACTTCATAATCTAGATTATATTAGTTAATTAGGAATAGAAAGACTCGTTTCTCTGTGGATTCGACCCTACTTCCCTATCTACATTAGTTAGAGGATTTAGGAATTACTTTTGATTCGGGGATACGACTTTACCCTGTCATTCATCTCGGGTGACTGGAGCCTAACCCCTTGCGGTCTGGGTTTCCCCAAGCGATGGTCCAGTAGATTTACTAGGACCAGCATCAACGTTGCTCTGCTCTAGTTTATCCCTGGTACGGGTGCGCTTAGAGATTAGTGACCCATCAGGGGCCACATGGGTTTCGACTTCACAGTCGTTGTCTGCATCATTATCAAAATAGACCACCCCCTCGGCTCCAGGCATGTTGGGTTCAGGTGGCGGTATAGAATATTGAACCATCTTAGAGGTACTCTCCCCATAGTCGGCGCCAAATGTTCTGGGTGTTTTCTGGTCCCTCGGGAGAGTTACGTCACCAAAACTGGTTCGGCGCGCTCTGTACCTGCAAAAGACGAAGGGTTGTAGGAGCTCCGCCTCCGACGATCAAGTTAGTATTGGTCGTGGAAGATGAAAAGGTGCGGAAAAGGTAAAGATGATATCTTTTCGGATTCTGAGATTAGGTGTTTATCTGATGTAAGAGAATGTAGGTATGTTGTAATAATTGAATATGTCCCAAAAATGGGGGAAATCTCTCTATTTATAGGGTCATTAGAAAAGGTGTTCTTTCTTAGGTCATTCTGACCCAAGTTTTGTGGGTTGCGCCGTATTACTGCTTTCTTGGGATTTAGGCCATGAAGGCAGCCTTTTCTCCCAATTGTTTGAATAGACACGTGTCATGAAATAATTGATCCATTTAGACCTTTCATGGGTGACATGTGTCACCTTCTGATACGGCCACGCTTCTTGGGTAATTTTACCCAAAATACTTCTCTTTAGATTAAGCTAAGCTAACAAGAATTTACAAAAACATTCTAACTTAAGGCTTCTATAGCCTGTAGAAATTGCTGCTAAAATCGAGCAAAGGTTCGGTTGAAAAAGGGGTAGGTTCGACTGAACCGTGGGTAGATTCAATCGGACTCCCCTGCACTTGGTTCGAACGAACTCTAAGAAGTTTGATAGAAACTATAAATGTAAGAAAACTTCCTAAGTTTCTTCCCTTTTCGGCCGTTTGACCAAACTTTTCAACACTTCATTCGGACCTCATGGTCCGGCAAACTATTGAGAAGTTCGGTAGAAGCTCAAGCATGAGGCTTCCCGTCTAATCTTATCCTTTTCTCTTTGCCCCTTTGTCTTCATTTATGCTTCTAAGCTCGGCCAAGGAGCCCTCTCAGTGCTTAGGATCACTATGGAACCTACAATGAGACAATAAAGATTACAAAATCGAGGGAACGATGAAAGAATACATCAAAATCATTAAAAAAAATGTAAATAAGTAAATCTTTCATCAAACACACAAGAAAGCCATGAGAGAAAATGAGATAGAAAAACCCAAGAAAATAAGAGAATATAAGCCTAAACACTACCCCTAAATAACACAATCCAGCCTTCAGTTTTTAGGAGAACTTGCTATGTTTCTTGCTATTGTTTAAAGGTTTTCAAAGCTTGTTAGTCGGTTGTGATTTACTAAAATTACATTTAGAATTTTTCAAAGCACTTTAAACAAGGGCGAAAAACTACCTTGAACATCAAGGAAATATATGCTTCATAATATGTCTTTTGAAAGCTCGGGACATCATCTAACCAATGCAAGTGATTTGACTAGAATCACAATTAATTTGGTTAGTTCACAAATCAACCAAAATTGTCGATTAGGTCGGCTTGTATAGTTTCCTAATCTAAGAAGATTTACCAATTTCTTTGCATATTAAATTAGGGAAAATTTTCTTAATTTTATGAGGATTCCAAATGAGGCTCTCTATTATTAATAGTGGCTTAACATTCCTTGTAAAGATCGAATATAATAATTGAAATAAAAATTTCAAATTTTGTTTTATCTTATGCAATCACAATTCTTTGCATGAGCTATTTTTATGTACTCGTAGTATTTAGCTGATACGGATGTGTAGTGAAGATTAATAGGTCGAAAAACTTAG
This sequence comes from Chenopodium quinoa, assembly GCF_001683475.1. Lineage (NCBI taxonomy): Eukaryota > Viridiplantae > Streptophyta > Magnoliopsida > Caryophyllales > Amaranthaceae > Chenopodium > Chenopodium quinoa. The sequence continues at coordinate 464,322 of NW_018742630.1, read as the reverse complement.
TTCCAAGAGGTGGTCTAAGTAATTTCACAATTCAAAGTGATCATTACATGAGGTGGTGATACTTGTTTGAAATATCGGTTCGTTTCTTCACACTTGTGCTTCAATAACACTTCAAGGAAAGTTAAAAATCAAAGCTTTATTTCAAGATTGTTGAATTTCTAAAACTTAACTAAATAGCAGGTTAGGATACACATCCAAGTGTTGTCGGGTTGTTGCTTAAGATTTCTTATTATCTCCCATGCATTTCTCTTGATTTCAATATCAGTCTACACATACAAATTTCTTTATTGTATGATTTTTGTATTTATCATTTTACTTGTTGACACACTAAAGATTATGATAGGAGCAAATCTAAGTTCAACAAATTAATGAAAGTAGTTTGCCTTAAGTTCGGTTTTATAAAAATATTACATCACTATTTCTTCTGCATAATTTTGTATTCACGTACAAACCTACTTACACCATACTCCGTATTTTACACCATTCAAGGCAACTTCAAAAACTATGTGAAGTCAAATTGATGCAATTAAAATTAAACCAATGCCCCAAGAAAATAAATAAATAAAAAAAAAAAAACCTTAACTGATCTAATGAGTCATAAAGCCTAATCAAATTAATCAAGTCCTACCTCTGATCCTTGAAAATTTGGAATTCCAATCCCTTTTTGGACCATTGCGCAGTCCTAGCAATAACCCAATAAGGCCCTGTTCTTTTGAATTTCTGGGCAGAGTAGAGCAGAGCAGGGGTCAGCAAAGCAGAGCAGATTTCAGAATAGAGCCGAGCAGAGCAGAGCCGAGTAGAGCAGATTTCAACATTATTGTTATTGTTATTGTTATTATTGTTGTTGTTGTTGTTGTTGTTGTTGTTATTATTATTATTATTATTATTATTATTATTATTATTATTATTATTATTAAGTGCATATACGATTTAGGTGAGTGAAAACATAAATATATGTGTACCATATTTAACATATGTTAATAGTAGAAAGATAAAAGACAATGATTTACTTATATTTATTTCACAAAAATTTTAAAATAAAATTATTTAATGAGTACTAATGATTTTACTTATAAATTTGTCTTAATCATATATTTTTTACCTTAAAAAAATAATAATAAACAAAGTACTACTTGAAAACAACCTCTTTTTTTTAGAATCTTAAAATGTATGGAAAGAATTGAAAAATAATTCAATTCAATGAACTACAATCAATACCCACATAAAATGTTTCTACACATTGTGATTCTAATATCAAATGTTTATAAAATAAATTGTTATTAATTGTTATTGTTATTATTATTATTATTATTTATTTATTTGAAAGAATTGTTAAAATTATTAGAAATTATCAATTAATAATATTATTAAATATTAATTCTTAATAGTTTGAATTATTATTATTATTATTGATAATTATTATTATTAATTATTATTACGATTAATAAATATTAATTTTTATTAATATTAATAATTATTAAAATTATTTTTAATATTAATAATTATTATAATTATTCAAAATAATAAATTAATATAATCAATACAATATTAATTATTATTATTGAATATTAATTATTATTGTTGTTATTATTAATTATTATTTGAAAATAGAGCAGAGCAGAGCCGGACACTTCTTTTGAGCAGAGCAGAGCAGAGTCGAGCAGAGCAGAGCCGAACACTTCTTTTGAACAGAGCAAATTTGATTTGAGTAGAGCAGCTCTAAAGAAGAGAGCCTAAGTCCCATGTTAATTGGGCAAACAAGCTGCACTATTTTTTGGCCTTCCAACAATAATTTTGATTATTATCAGTTAAATTGATCATTTTTATGCTTTCAAAGTCAAATTTCCCCACTTTTGACTTTTCTGGACAAAAGTTCGTTGGAAAGCTCCTACAGAGATTGCTTCAACAAACTTTGCTTTGTTCATTGTTAAGATAAAATTCTAAAGCTTCATCCTAGTGAACAAATTTTGTTCACTTGTTAGTTTGTTACCATCTATTTAAACCTAACTCTAAACGGCGGTATAAACAAGTAAATAAAAATGCGTTGCAAAGAGTTGAACATAAAGTTGCTCTAGTTTGATACAGGTATTGACCAGAATCATGACCATTTATGTTTGCAGATACATGAAAGTTTCTGTAATTGAAAAAGATCAATGCACATCCACCATGCATTAAAAATACGCTGGAAAGAAATGATTGCAAAGAAATGATCAATGACGAGCATTTGTGAAAACTTTTTAGTTAATATTAACATTGTAATTTGTAAGATACCATTGAATTGTTTTGTTCCTAATGCCACAAATATAAAGCCAACAACAATGAATAAATGTCAAAATCTTAGTATCCTGGAATATGCTGCTAATAAGATTTCCCACAAAAGGAGATCAAAACAAAATACGGGTACCATAAATCTGAAAAGAATACCCCAACCAATTCCGTCAAAATCAGCACCGTTTTTTCAGCCAGAAAACAATTCACCATCAGTTGAAATCATATTTAACGTGTCCAAGGTATAAGCCGCAAGCAGGAGCCATGGGACTTGCAGCAGTAACGGATCTTGCATTCAGGATACATTTCACTGATGATAATTTATCATATTAGTCTCAGAATTAACCCTTACAGGCCTCATACACAAAGTGAAAAAAAACAGGAAACAGTTAACAAGTTAAAGTAAATCAAACAGAGACACACACACACACGGAATCAAAAATGAAGAAAAGAAAAAACTAAAAGTTTTAAGGTAAAGAAAGATCAAGGAGAAAGAGATTCAAATGTATAACCAAGTACAAAAAACACACCATCAGCAACTGTTATTTGTCCTGTGCCAACACACTTGAGAACACCAACGAGCAACCTCACCTGAACAGATTAGGCATATCCATGAACACAAATAATTAGAAAAAAATTTATTAAAGATTCATGTCATGGTGTAGAAGCAGTCTACATAGGCCATTTTCTTTTTTAAAAAAGTTCAATCCAAGAATATAATATAGGGTTTTTCTATATAGTAACCCTGTTAATTTCACTTTTCTACGTTGTGCCCCAACATATATAGCTTTCCACACTGTAACCCCAATATACATTTTGTTTTCATACGATAACCCTGCCGTTATAAATTCCATTAGTGGAGCTCACTCTCAATTTATTAATATTTTTTATCGATTTGCGTGTTGGAAAATGTTCCATTAAAGGTTTTCGGGGCTATTTAGGCAAAAAAAATAACTTAAATGCCTCGTTTTGCTTATTAAGTAATGTTTCGATTTACGCGTTCACGTTTTAATACTTATAACGAGGCATTTACATTTTTTTTTTTGTGAAATCTGAGTTCAATCTGGACCCTTAAGAGCCAAAATAGCCCCCCAAAACCTTTAACGGAACATTTTCCAGCGAGCATATTGATTAAGAAAATATTAATAAATTGAGAGTGGGCCGCACTAACGGAATTTTTGACGGCGGGATAACGATAATGTTACCGTATGGAAACAAAATGTATATTGGGGTTACAGTGTAGAAAGTGATATATGTTGGGGCACAACGTAGAAAAGCGAAATTAACAGGATTACTATATAGAAAAACCCTATAATATAATATTAAATGGTTTACTGAGATTTAGGGTAACACATTCATGAATTTATTTTACTTAGAAAATGTAGTCTGGTTTTCATATAACTCTTGCTACTTTTCAAATAACCTTCAATACTATTTCCTATCTATCCTTCCCCTCTAGCTGCTGGGTTCACTCATTCCTATGAAGTTTTAATATTAATTTTTGTTCATATATACACTTCACATGACTTTCATTAGCAGTAATATTACAAGTCTTCACAGAACCACAGGTAAGGGGTAAAGGATACCAGCATAACGTAACACTGCTCATTCTCTTTGACATTTGCATTGCCAATGATCATATATACACAGGACTTAATAAAAAGACATTCATAAATTTTTATCAATGTCGTCATAGCTTTCATGTTAGGCATAAAGCTAGATTATTGGTGCAGCTTCCAGAAAGCTTCTGTTGTATACATAAATGCATATTAAGGGAAACTAAAGAGAATGCACCCACCAAATCCCCCCTCGAAAGATTCTGAAAATTTTTAAAAAAAAAAAAAACCAACCTGATGATATAGAAAGGAGCGTGAACGTGCTTTAACTACCAAGCAACGGTGTCCTCTCCTAATTCCAAACTGTTGACAAGATTCAGTGAGCTCTTCTCCATTATTGTTTGGAGAATCCTGAACACTGATATTACACTGCTCTCTCTCAACAAAGGATGGAAAATACGGAACAGAAACAGATTCGGTGACATGAAGCTCATCTAATGTTCTAATGGGAGACTTAGCCTGTAATATTGAAGAAAAGCAGCAATTAATAAAATAAGTGTTATCGTGAAAACTGAAAACACAATATAAAAGAAATTCCTTTTAATAAATTTTTTAGTGCCAAAACAGATGATACAAGTTTTTTGCAACAAAAAATAAATCCCTTTTCACGTAAATTTACCAGCAAACCCTTACTTTCAATTCTTTCAACACATTAAACCATATATTATTAACTTATTAACCTAACTTAATCATCCCTCAATAAAAACTCTAACCCAGCTCTCCTCCCTCGCACCAACATTTTCTCTCTCTTCTCTCTCAAGCCACCCTCACCACCACTTTTCTCTTTTCTGTCACAGCCACCACCACCATATTTTCTCTCCCCTCCCTCACCACCACCATTGATCATTGTCTCTTCATCAATTGGGATTAGTGCCACTTCCTCCTCCCCCATAACAGTCGTCACCGCCGCCCCTCAACATTAAATTGGGTCACCGCCGGGATCCTCTCTCTTCTTTTTTGTTTCTACAACACAATTAAAACTTAGGGTTGAGGTTTTTATTGTTAAAATTTGACCATGAACACTCTAGACAAACTTGACCAAATAAACCATTAAATGATGATGGAAAGGTAATAATTTCCAATTTTGATCTTTTTTCTATAGGGTGGTTAGTGGTGGTTTGGAGAGAGGGGCTGAGTGGTGGCTGGTTTAGGGGAGAGGGAGAGTGAGTGGAGGTGGTGGTGGTTTTGAGCGGGGAGAAGGAGGGTGAGTGGTAGTGGTTTCGGCTGAGGAGATGGATGGTAAGTGGTGGTGGTTTCGAGGAGAGGGCAAGTGGTTGGTAGTGATTTCAGGGAGAAGGGAGGATGGTTGGTTGTTGTTTTGGGGAGGAGGGTGGTATTGGTGGTTAGAAGGGTGGATGGTGGTGGCAGGGTGGTGTTGAGAAAGGGTGGGTGTTTGAATTAGGTGGATGTTCCAATGTATAAAAAAGCTCAAGGCGCACTGAAGCAAGAGGGGTTTGGCTGCGCCTAGGTGCGCTTCTTTGAAATGAGGCGCAGTATATGGGCAGTCAAAAAAAAAAGTTTGCTTCAAGTGCGCCTCATGTGTGCCTCGAGTGTGCCTCGTGCACTTTTGGTGCACCTCAAGCGCATTGTTTGCGCCTAACCCAAAACACCTCGCCCAGACTAAATTAACTAATTAAGCGCTCACCTTGGTGCAAGTGAAAGGGTACAGGTATTGGTGGTGGTTGCCCTTATTTTATTAATTATCCTCATTCTCCCTCCTAAACCTCAATCACAAACCTTTGTTGGAAATGTGTCATTAATTTTGTTGCACAAAATAAGATATAGAGGTAGTATATATAAACAAAACATTTAAGTCTATAATAAAGGGCTATTGGTAGTATAAAAAAGAGTATTGTATATAATTAAAGGGATTTGAATCTTTTGCTACTTAAGAATACAATATACAATTAAGGGGGTACCAATAGTTTTAAAAGGGGCATAGTGTTCAATTAAACGGTTAATACTATCGACTATTTTCAATCATATCAACTGTCATTTAAATCTTTAAATCATGGTAAGTTTCAGGAATAAGATACCATATAGACCTAAAACAAGTAACATAATAAGAGCCCTTTTGCCATAATTGAATCAAAATTAGTGCCAAAGTAAACAATATTTTTCATTATTACTTAAATATAAGAAATTCAACCCCTAAAATTTATTTTCACGATTTTTATGATTGCCTTAAAGAGGAGAAATATTGGTTGCATAATATCATCTCCTAATACTTAATAGGCTCGTTGGTCTTGAGATACACGACATGCTTACATAATTTCTTGCAATACCCCCTTAATTACACAATACTCCTTGTTAAACTACCAGTGTCCCTAATCTTGAATATTTAGTATTTTCAATCTTCATTGTTAGACTTGTTTTCAGCGTATACGATATACACTTTCACCGAAACATAGTTTTAGGTAAATCAATTCACTATAATATAATAGGAAATTTTGGTAAAAAAAAATTTAAAAAAAATAAAAAATAAAAAAAACTTTTAAAAGCACCATTTTGCGAAAAAATACCTTTTAAAAGCTTTTTTATTAAAGAAAATCACCATGTTCATATTTTTTGCAAAAAGAAACCTGTTTACTTAATTAAACTCTAGTTTACTTAATTACTCTCTAATTTCTTCTAATTACCCTCTAACCCACATAATTATTTAATTATATTTAATTTATAAAAAAAAATAATAAAAAAAAAAAAAACCAACACACCTAACCACCAGCCAACCACCCCCATCTAAACCCGCCACCCAGGCGTTCTACCTCCACCGGCGACCGACCCTTTCTTTCCCCCTTATCCCCGCCGGCGACCACCTGTCCCGATGATGCGGATGCATTCAACGTTTCCTTTCTTGGTCCGTTTCTTTAATGTTTCTTAGATTAGATTTTGGCTTACAAGTTTTTACCTTTCACTTGAAAGGGTTTTTCTTGTTTTAAGCATTAGGATTTCTATTTTGATTAGGAATTGTTTTCTAATTTGATTAGGTTTAGGATTAGTTTTGAGTCTATAAATAAAGGTTGTAAACTTCAAATTATACAAGTTTGTTTTGTTGATTAAAGCTTTATTGCTTGTTAATTTGGAACGTTTCTTTCCAAGTTTTCTTTGTGTTTGACGAGTGAAGTTAAACATAAAAACCCTTAGATTAGGCGAGTGAAACCTGATTTAAGAGAGGTTAGATTAATTAGTGAGTGAAGCTAATTCAAACTATCCTCAAAAAACCCCTAAATCACGAGATTAAGGTGAGTGAAGCCTTGAAATCAGATTTAGAACCCTTAGGCGAAAACAAACGAGTGAAGCTTGTTTAAACCTAAGACCAAACGAATCAAGAAACGCATCAAATGGTATCAGAGCTTTTGGTGTGATTATTGAGTCGTTATATCCTTGTTCTTGAGCAATCAAGAATCAATTCGTGCTAGTTTCTTGGTTCTTGTTCTTCTCGGCGCAGATCTGGACCAGTTGGAAGTTTTAGGTTACTGCGAACTATATACTTGGTATTTTTCGGTGATTCTTTTTTGGTTGGATTCCTATTGGACTAAAATTATAGACTGTAAAATTTCGTGGTCATTGGATAAGTGACGCAAAATCTACAGCAACAAACATTCAAGAGAAGATTATTGATTGTGCGCAAATATGGTGAGCAAATCAACGGAAACTCACTTGCTTGAAAAGATGGCTTCTTTGATGGAACAAAACATTACTTTTATGAATCATATGAAAGGTCTTGAAGGGGATCATTATGATACATCTCAAGTGCTACTTGGTGAAGGCGTTTGTGCTTCTCTTAGTGCAAAAGATCTCGTTCCTTGTTATGATGTAACTTGAGGACAAGTTCGTTTTCAAGAGGGGGAGTATGATGCGGATGCATTCAACGTTTCCTTTCTTGGTCCGTTTCTTTAATGTTTCTTAGATTAGATTTTGGCTTACAAGTTTTTACCTTTCACTTGAAAGGGTTTTTCTTGTTTTAAGCATTAGGATTTCTATTTTGATTAGGAATTGTTTTGGTCTAGTGAGTTCCTATTTGAATTAGGACTTGTCTTTAGCAAAAGAGATTCCTAATTGGATTAGGACTTGTTTTTAGCAAAGTAAATTCCTAAGTGGATTAGGACTTGACTTTGGTTTTTAGGCGTGTCTAGGAGTTTTAGGAGGACTGAATAACCTAATCTAAGTTGAATTAAGCTTAGTTAGTTTAGTCATATCCGAATTAGGAACTTGGGGATCAAGTTTCGGTTTTCTTAGGTTTTCTAGGTCAAATGGGATTCTAATTTAATTAGGATTAGTTTTCTAATTTGATTAGGTTTAGGATTAGTTTTGAGTCTATAAATAAAGGTTGTAAACTTCAAATTATACAAGTTTGTTTTGTTGATTAAAGCTTTATTGCTTGTTAATTTGGAACGTTTCTTTCCAAGTTTTCTTTGTGTTTGACGAGTGAAGTTAAACATAAAAACCCTTAGATTAGGCGAGTGAAACCTGATTTAAGAGAGGTTAGATTAATTAGTGAGTGAAGCTAATTCAAACTATCCTCAAAAAACCCCTAAATCACGAGATTAAGGTGAGTGAAGCCTTGAAATCAGATTTAGAACCCTTAGGCGAAAACAAACGAGTGAAGCTTGTTTAAACCTAAGACCAAACGAATCAAGAAACGCATCACCCGAAACCCTAACTAGAATTTCACCTTCAAGATTATTAGCACTCACATTCAACCCTTGCAACTGACTTAAGCAAAACATTTCCGCCGGAATCTCGCCAGAAAATTGATTTTTCTGTAAGGAAAGCTTGTGAAGCATCTTCAAGTTTCCAATTGCCGGTGGTACTTTCCTGGTGAACCTATTACTAACAAGTCAAGCTCGCCGATGCAACCACCAGTCATCTCTGCCGGAAGCTCGCCCAAAAACCTTGGCCAACTCGGCAAGTTAAATATTCCAGCGGGAATCTCCCGAGAGAGCTTATTATTTGAGATTCAAAGCTGGACTACCCTTCCCCTTCCCTAACATGGACAGCCCTCTCCCTTCCCTTCCACCACCATAAAACAATCCCTGTTTTCTCTCTCCTCTCTTTTTAACCATTGTTAAACGTTAATTATGGAGAATTGTGGTCGTTGGTGGTCGATTGGGGCACAAACAGAGCTGGATTAGATGGCGAATTGGGCTGCTGGGTTGGTTGAGGGAGGAATTGCTGCTGTGCGGTTGCTGGTGTAAGGTGGTGGCAGTAGTATGCGGCAGCTGTGCTGTTGGGGCTTAAGTGAGAAGAGAGGGAGCAACGGGCAGGGATGGTGGCGAGGTATTGTTGGGCTGGAGATGGAGCAGTGGAGGCTGCTGCGATGGAGGTGCAAAGGTGGTGAATGGTGCGGCAGTATCCTAATTGTTGTTAGGGGAGGAAGAAAGGGAGGTTGGCTGCTAGCTGGTGGTAAAGGTGGTGATTTTTGTTTATTTTTTAAAATAAATTAACTAAATTATTAAATGATTAAGTGAGAGCTAAAGGGTAATTAAAAAAATTAGAGGTTAATGAAGTGAATTAGAGGGATTAGGTTGTCTTTAACAAAAAAATTCACATTCGGGTTTTCTTTCGCAAAATGGTGCTTTTAAAAGTTTTTTTTTTGACAAATTTTCCAAAGATGAGAGTAGGGCAGGTAATGTATTAAAAAATTGTAAAAGAAAATAGTGGAGTTAATAGTTTATTGAAAAGTAATGTATGAAAAAAATAATGAGAAAAAAAAAAGGTAGTCCCTCCGTGTTTTTTTAAGTGTTAACACTTTCCATTTTCAATCGTGTTTTTTTAAGTGTTATACTTCCTTTTTTGGTTCAAGGCTACATTAAAATATTATATATTTCTCCTCTCATGGTTCCCACCCAAACCTATTACTACTTTTTTTATTATATCTTTTCTCTCACATTCATTACTTTTCAATAAACTATTAACCCCACTATCTTTCTTTTACAATTTTTTAATACTTCAACTACCCCACTTACCTCTTATTTTATTTAAGTCAATTAAATTGCCTAAAACTATGTGCCGGTCAAAGTGTAACACTTAAAAAAACACGGAGAGAGTAACGAGTTTGAATGGGGACCATGAGAGGAGAGAAATATAATACTTTCTCCATTTTTTTAAAATTGTACCATTTAGGTTGGGCACAAAGAACAAGGATTAAATAAAATCACAAAAATGCCCATGTGACTACAAACAAAACAACGAGAGTAGGTAAATACCACATGAGAATAAGAATAAGATGGGTATTTGGTGTGTGAACATAAACAAAAAGTGTATAAAAGCATACCAAAAATAGAAATGGTGCAATTAATATGCAACTTCCAAAAAAGGAAAATGGTGCACTTAAAAAAACGGAGGAAGTATTACAATATAGTTTGTCAAAAATGGCCGATTTTAGTAAGTTTAACACTTAATAAAAAGAGAGAGGAAGTATATGGTATCCTTGTACAATCTGTACTATTCTGCTTTTCCAGTCAATAAATGCAGGTGAAACATGCTGTAGAATTTTTGTTTTGGGAAATTTTATCAATACTAGTCAACACATAACAAGTTTGACATGAGCAATATGATCCAACTTTTTGAGGGAAGGGTTCCTGAAGCTGGTTGATGATAATATGTTAAATTTAATTCATACAAAAAAGACCAACACCAGTTCCTTGCTTCTACACTAAAAATTATAGAAAGAAAAAAAAAATTGTGTTAACAGAAAAACGTACAGTTCACTAATATGCTTGAGGTGAAGTGTGTACAATCTACATCACCTCAAAGTATAAACAATGAAGCTAAATTGCAATAGATGACAGTCAGAAAAAAGCAACTACATGAAGCAAACTAAGACATTCAGGTTCAGTTGAGCATCCATTCTAGCAAAAGTTAACCAAGTCAAACCTATGTCCATAATGTTGATGAATTTGTACATTACTTGGAACATCTGGGCAATCCCAGGAAAACATTACAGGGAATTTATCAGAAAAATTACCGATCTGTTAAATACACTAATGAGAATGAGAACCATGAAATTAGTGATTATTCAAGGTTGTAATTGTTCTGTGGGGGCATAAAGAGATAATTTTAACAGATATGTATTGCCCTGTAACACAATGCATGACTTTGAACTATCAAGTGTCGAGAAGGGAGAATGAACCTGACAACCAGCAGCCCTGAATGAACTGAAATCATGGTGTCCAACAAGAACCTTGCATGCTTCCTATTGAAAAAGAAGATATCACAATTAAAGCACTCTAAAACATTAATATTAATAAAAAGACAACCACTTCAAAGTTCAAACCGACCTGCATAGTTTGAAGGTTTAGTTCCTCGGGAACATGCCACGCCCGATCTCTCTCAAATGTTGACAGTGATTCTTGACCTGATAGCAAGCGATAATAATACCTACATACAAAATTAGAAAAAACTCAGATTTACAATTTCACACAGAACATTACAAGTCTTCAAATAATGAAAGCCAGTTACATTGAATGCCATGACAGCTTTAGATCTTCTTCAATGTTTATCTGCTTGCTGGAAAAGCCCTGGAAGAATGCTAAACAGGAACCTAAAGCAACCTTTACTATAGAGGCACAGTTTATAGCATGTTTGAAGAATCTAATCATGCATTATAGTTGCAGAAAGTTGCCACTATTAATTGTAGATGGTATTGAAAGACCTCTACAGAAATTAAGCGACAACATACATACAGTGTTACTGTTTAATAACAACAAGCACTCATCAAAGACAAACATATTGAAATTAAGTTCCATGTTAAAGAAAAGAGTTTAGACAAGAAAAGGTGTCTATGGAACATATGCGAACAAACTCTATGGTTGTGGATTCCCTGAAAAAGAGATTAACACCAAAGGTCTTTTGTGAGCGTATTGCTGATATGGGTGTAATGTTCAGGTCTATTGGAAACTTGGTTTTTTGATAACTCATGCCATAGACACGATTATTATCTTTGGATAATAGTTTTCTCAATTTAAAAAGTTTGAGTTTATGGTTCACTCTAGTCTATTTTGCTATGATCTCCCAAAACAGAAAAGTTGGACTAGTTGGAAATTGGCAAGTTAAGATCACTTTAAATGAAATTTCCATTCAGAAAAACTGGGACCTGATTCGATCAGACAACTGTGATGCGGTAAATAGCTTCTTTAATGGAGTTCATTGTTTGGGAGGAGAAGAGTAGAACGTTCATCACTTTTATTTCTAAGAAACGCAACGCCAGTAAAGTGAAGCAATTCCGACCTTTTGGATTGTGCAATACAGTTTAAAAGTAATTTAAGATCTTTGTTCACAGAATGATGCTAATCATTAGGGAGATTGTAAGAAAATTTCAAAATGCTTTTGTCCAGCAGGGTAGACTCATGGCTGAAAACAACACATTAGCTCATGAACTGGTGGACTGGATTAGACATTAAAAAAAATATCGGAAATGATTTTGCAGCTGTGAATTTGTAAGAAGGGACTTTTTTTAGAGAAAGTCCAACAGAGAATGAACTTCCCAAAGTGGGTCAACAGGCTAATGCACTGTGTCCACAAATTCCTATTCAATACAATTCTGGTGAACAGAGAATCAACATGGCTGGTTCAATAGCAAGTGGGACTTAGACAAGGGTACCCATTATCACCACACGTCTTCGTTGTTTACATGGAAGCCCTATCAAGTGAGCCTTAGACATGAAGAGCCTAGAATCAATATCTGATCAAAGCTGCTGGCAATACTTCATCACGCATTGACAAAACCTGCAGCTCTCTTGGATAGGAAGTTAAAACAGGCACTAAGAATGCAATATCGCCATGTCGGCCATCCGATATCCTAATTTCGTGGAGCGGACATTAAGAACCTAGAGATACATATCAATCACGTATGACTCTAATAAGTAATAACCTTAATTATTTTTGTTGTCAAGTTCCTAGAACGATTGTGCTAAAGACCATAACCTAGCAACATCTACTTGGAGAAAGGCCTAGTTTTCTTCTTTCTTTACAAAATGAAAAAATAAATAAATAAATAAATAAAAATGAAATTTAGACAAAGCTTGAAGTAGATCTAGAATTATCCAGCATAATTGAAATCCATTAGCAACTTCTAAAGAAAGAGTATCAATAGTTAGTAATCAATAGGGAGTTTCCTGCCAGGAAGGGGTTGCCAAAACAATTTCAAAGCTGCATCTGAAATATTGCATTCTACTGGTAACAAAGCTTGGTTTGCTTTTAAGATAGATTTGGAAAAGGCTTATAATAGGTTGGAGTGACCTTTTATTAGGAAATGCCTTGCTAAGAATGGAATTGATAAAGACACTTGTGATCTAATCATGAGTTGTGTTTCCTCCTCTTCCTTTCATGTCATGATAAATGGTAGGCCCACAAAAACATTCCATGCCTCTAGAGGAATAAGACAAGTAGACCCCTTATCTCATCATCTGCATGGAATACCTCTCCTCTTTGATCCAAGAAGCCTGTGATGAGAGCACATGGACTCCCTTCCAATTCAAAAGAAATTATGTGGCCATCTCACACCTAATGTTTGCTGATGACCTGATCCTATTTGGGGAAGCATCTCAAAAAACCTTAAAGACTCTGTAACTAATATCCTTAACACCTAATCTATCTCTAGTCAGAAAATGAACAACTCCAAGAGTTAGCTTTATTTTTCAAGAACTTCAATGTTTCCCCTAGCTCTGACTTAGGTACCTACCTTGGATTCCCTCTCACTGATAAGAGACCCACCCCAAACCAAGTAAGCTACATTGCTAGAAACATGGCCTCAAAATTGTCAACTTGGAAATCCAAAACCCTGTCCAAAGCCAGTATTCCCCAATATGCCATGCAAGCCATTTCCCTCCACTCCTCTGTTTGTAAGAAGATTGAACAAATTTGCAGTAGATTCTTTTGGGGATCCACTCATGAACACAAGAGATGCCACATGATTGGATGGGACAGCATCTGCACTAACAAAGACCTTGGGGGCTTGGGGTTTAGAGTTTCTAAGCTTCAAAATAAGACCCAACTTGCAAAACTTTGTGTCACTCTGACTCCTTAGCTACCACCATCATCAAAACAAAATATTGTTCAAGGACAAATCTAAACTCTTTCAAGTATGGATCTAATATCTGGAAAGGTATGGGTAAAGGGTGGGAGGTGTTTCAACTTTTCACTCAATGGTCCATTGGGAGTGGGAATCAGTGCCTCCTTTGGGATCACAGCTAGAGAGGGCATGGTCCTCTAAGATCCTTAATCCAAGGGCCCCTGATGCAACATGAGGAAATGAAAACCCTGAATAATTAGTGATGCTGAATGGAATTTACAAAACCTCAGCGTAGCTATCTCTCCCCACATCCAACAACTAATCATATCTACTCCCTTCACAAGGGGGGTGACTTCCCCTTCTGATCCCTCTCAAAGGGCAATTTTTTTGATGCAAGCCAAGCTTACTCCCACCTCTGGCAAAGGTTGAATGCCAATTCAGCCCCCCAAATTCCATGGGATAAGATGTGGAATTGAAACCTCCCTCCACAATCAAAATTGTTCCTGTGGCAATGTTTGTGGGACAGACTTCCAACATGCAAGAACCTCTTTTTTAAACACATCACCCCTTCTCAGTATTGCTTTTACCTTGGCATCATTGAGGATGGCATCCATGTGCTAAGGGATTGTATAAGATCAATGGAAATCTGGAGAATGGCAAATCCCCCTACAAAGTTTGACCAAACTGACATTCAATCCTAGATTGTGCATAACATTAAGCATAATTCCCCGCACCTACGTGGGATACCATGGAGCTTCTCCTGTCATGAAGAAAATTTGGCTGAGAAGGAATGACTAGATCTTTAATAAGAAATCCAAACCCTTACAAAGCTTCTGGGTCACCACCATTCACTCCATCAAAGAACTCTTCTACTTTTCAAACACCAATTCTCCACCAACCATCCCCAAGAACCCATCCCTCATACTAGCTTGTATTCGTAGGACTTATTCTGGGATTTGGATCCAGGGTCTAGAAGGACATTGCTTAGCTCCTAATTCTTATATGGCTGAACTCTATGCTATCTTAGCTGCTTTAAATTGGGCTAGGGAGAATTCTTGGATGAACATTCTTATTCTCTCTATCAACAGGCTATCAATAGTATTTGTGATACTCATTTTTCCCTGATGAAGGCCATCTATTTGTGATAGACTTACAGAAGAAAACTGTAGCTCTTTTGGCCAGAAATGGCATGACTATTTGGGTGTTGCGTCGCCAATCTAACTCCTAATGTCTATGCTTTTGCCTATGTATACTTTCTTGCTACCTCAGAGGGGTAATATTATTGCTAATCAAATTCTGATCCTTTTCACAAAAAAAAAAAAAAAAAAAAAAAAAAAAAAAAAAACACTATTTTATACTACCTCCGTTTCTTTTTAGTTCACACGTATTCCTATTTAGGAAGTTTTTTTTTAGTTGACACGTTTCCTTTTGGGGTAACTTTTTTACCTTATATTTACAAGCTACCCCACTTGCTTTTTCATTCTCTCACTTTCTCCTCTCCTTAATAAATGTGCCTAAATCAAACGCGTCAACTAAACAGAAACGGAGGAAGTATTAAGGTTTCTATAGCATGCATATACTATTTCATATACTCCCTTCATTCCTTCTTTTGTTCTACTTCGATCTCCTTTAGGGTGCTCTATTTTTCTTTTTGTTCTACCCCTTTTAATTTTATACATATAAATATTTAATAACGTGTACATGCAATTCCATATACTCCCCACAATACCTACTTTCTATTATGAGTATTCTATTTTTATCTACCCAATCTACTTTATCTAATTTATTATACACACTTTTTACCATCTTACTCGCTCCCCTACCCCGTAATCTGTTCTTTACACACACCCACTTATGCTCTCTTCATATTAGAGGGGCACCAAATATTCAGACATGCCATGTATTGTTCCTAGGTTATAGTTCTCGACATCAAACAGACACATACACCACACATAAATGGATTGAAACAAAATATTGTCATACTTTAAAAAGAGTAATTAATTAAAAAAAATTATCTAATTCACTCAAATTGAGTAAAAAGATAGGCATAAAAAAATACCTACGTGCGCTCTTGAGCCTTATATCTGGCATGAAAATCAGAGGGAACACTACGTACATCAATAACCATTATGTCACCTTCTTTCTGCCACACATTGTAGAATGTAATCAGTACTATTGGACGAGCATAAAAGCTAGAGGCAAGAAGAAAAAATGTTGAATATAAATAAATGATAGTAGGTGACTGACATAATAGCTGTTAGGAAAAACAATAAAAAAAACTCACCTTATGAAAAATAAAGCAAGTGATCAATTGAATATTTGTTAGACTATTCCTCTTTGCATCATAGTGTATATCATTTAAGGTGACAATATTAGCGACACTCATCAGAATTCACAACATCTAAGAAACTTATCACCTCTCTCAGACTCTAGACTCTAGACTCTAGACTCTAGACTCTCTCTGCCTCTAAATTAACCAATTGAAATAAAATATCAACAATCAGATACCACGAATTACCAAAAAAAAAAAATTGTATTTTCAGGGTGAAGTGAGAACACTAATACACGCTTTTAGCACAATCATTAGGAAACATAATTCCTTTTTTGTATATTATACGAGTAAATTAAATGTTGACCATTTGTATTTTAGATTGCCTAATCAATATTACAAAACTATGTTGATTCATTATATTCAAATATACTTAAAATTGTGTTTAAAAGTAGAAAAATTCATAATATCAATAATCAATTAGATACAAATGATCTAAAACTATCCTACTCATGTAGATTACAGAAAGCCCAAAGGGTGAAGTAAGAGCACTAACATAAGCATTCAACAGAATCATTAGGATGCATCATTCCTAATTTATAAGATTGTCAAAGGACCTGTATGAGAATCAATAATCAGTTAATCATCCATTTTCCTCACTAAACAATTGACGAAAAATATATATATCTTGGAAGCAAAAGAAGATACACAAAAAAAAAAAAAAAAAAATAAAAAAAATAACACTTTGTTTAGATAAGAGGGAATGGGTAGGATATTCCATTCCTCGTTAGTAGACACCAGCCCTCTAAAATTGAAGGGATTAGGAGGAAAAACACTCCCCCTCCCCCTCCCCTTCCCCTTCCCCTTCCTCCTCTTTCCCTCTCCTTTCTAACCCTTTTATCTAGCTATCCACACAAAGTGAAAAGGATAAGATACAAATTTCAATTTCAATTTCCCTCCTTTCAAAAAGTGGTTCTATATCTAGATAACAAAGTGAACCAATTCCAAAATAAAAACTGTGTCATGGACAATTTTTGGTCTCATATGATCCCTTGATCCCTTGTCTGATCAACTGTTTGTTAAAAGCCTTGGATTCAGTTAGGCGATATGAAATATATTACTTTGTATTATCGATTCACTATTATCTATGAAGAAAATATTATTCAGTTAGAAAAAGTTTTATTTGTGTGAATTACTGAAATTGTCAAGAAAAGAAATTTATATTTTATTATGAGTGTGTTATGAACTTATCTTGTATGAGGATGCATTGTCTTGATTGAAATAATTTAAATCAAGATGAACCATACAGGGCCTAACGTGTCTGTTGCCTTCTTATACTTATTGGCGTTGTTTCAGGTATCATAATCCACACAATGTCCACAAGAGCTTGCAGACATTCGTAAGCTAGAGGGAAAGTTTATCCATTTAACATCTCATTCAAAAGCTGGAAAAAGGTGAAGGACAAGAGGGCTTATCGTGTGTTGACCACAAGACATGAACAGTCCTTTGTACAGTAAAATACAATGGTAATAATAAATATATATACTTTGTATAAAACTAATGTACAAACCACAAATTTCTTTATAATAAAAAAGTCTGAACAGCATTAAGTTACCTGTAAAAAATGGTTCACAGCTCTTCTAACAACAGAAGGTTCGTGCGGTTGCAACTATATAAAGAAACAACAAAGAATTTGCATATCAATCAGAAAAGGATTTATAATAGATTTGAAACACAGTTAACGGGTTAAAACAAAAGATCAAGTGAAGAGATGAATGGGAGGAAAGGGGAGGGGAATGCCTCATGCCAACAAGTGGAAAAAAAGACAACAAAAGATGCACAGAACCAAACAGAACAGGTTAAAACCTCTTGTATCCTATCATTTCATTCTACAAAATAATACTCTCATTTTTCTCTCTTCCTCCAAACTCAAACTCAACTTCAATGGCTGCCTTCTCTCTCTTCTCTTTTCTTCCTCCTTAAACTGTCAAATTTAAGGGAACCCTATCCATGTTGTTGAATATAATAAATGCCAAACCTTAAACTATATGATTCCTTTGACCATGTTATAAATTAAATACTTAAAACCTACCAAACAGGGGTCAACATCCTATATAGTATCAAGTTGCTGAAAAAGAGCTACTGATTTAATAATTTACCCAATGTATAACAAAACAAATAAAAAAAAACATGGGGATTCTGAACTACATCCGAGGCTTTCACAAAAAAAAAAAAAAAAAAAAAAAAAAAAAAAAAAAAAAAAAAAAAAAAAACAGCCCCAACATCTGAAATCTTAATTTAGTGGACAAACCTTTAATGTTTACCAATTGAACCTTAGTCCATAGATATGATCATTTACTCAATCATCTTCACAACAGTCAAGACCATGCCAAACAGAAACTTTCAGGCCTATTTCCTAGTTCTGACATGGATTCGATGTTTGCAATTGGATCTGGTCATGTTGGCACACCTCATACGAGGACGAGCATCATAGAATTAAGGAAATACTCCTCGTTCCAAAAGAACGTTTTTTATTTCTATTGGGAACAAAAATTTAGGAGAGAATTAAGTCTTTAAAAAAAAAAAAAAAAAAAAAAAAAAAAAAAAAAAAAAAAAAAAATTAATGAACAGATTGCAGCCACCAAGTCAGGATCTTAAGGAACAAAAATCTCAGAATAATTAGCTATGACATATGGTAGTGAAGATCCTCTGCAAGTAGTTTTAGAAGATTGCTTGCCATGCTATAGCTAACTAATAGGTATAACAAAAACCGATTACTCAAACAAGATTTTTCTGTTTAAGCTCACTTTGACACCAAAAGAAGCAATACTGCATAGATATAGAATCTTTTCAGTTCGTGTTCTCATACTGAAAGTACAACCAAAGGCAAACAGTACTCTAGCAATATCAGGAAGCAGTCATAACCCGTTACCAGCAATAACATTATTTCCTAAAATTTACGGATTTTTCACCAAATGCCCATGAGTTTTTTTTTTATTCACCACATACCCATGAAAATTCTCAAATTCACCATATACACTTGAGTTTCACAAAAATGTCACCAAATGCCCCTAATAATTAACGGCAGTTAATTTCGTTTGTCATTAACATTAATTATGACACGTGTTTAGGGTAATTTTACCCCGCCACGTGGTCCAACCAGAGGACGACACGTGTCAGCTTCAGGTTGGCCCAAAGTGGACCAATCTACGCCTGACACGTGTCACTCCAGAAATTAAGGGAAAAAAGGCGGCCTTCAGGCCCAAATCCCGAGAAAGCCGCAAAGCGGCGCAGCCCACCAATGATTAGGGTTCAGTGACCTAATCAGGGGCGCAAATCCCAAAGACTCTATAAATAGGGAGATGTCCCTCTTTTGGAGGGCAGGTTTTTACCATTTATTACAAACAGTCCCTGTGATAGAGACATCTGAGCTTGGAATCCGAGCAGATACCCACCTAAATTTCCGCATCTTTTCCTTTCTCTACAAGTCACTAACTTGTGCGTCGGAGGCAGAGCACCACCCAACAGGTGTCTCCGTTTGTTTTGCAGGTACAGCTCACGCCGGATCAGTCTTAGTGTTGTAACTCTCCCGAGGGACAAAAACACCCAAAACATTTGGCGCCGTCTGTGGGGAGAGTACCTCGAAGATGGTTCAAGAGTCTGTACCACCCCCTAACCGTCTTGGCGATGACCCAGGAGTCTTTACAGAACATCCGGCCCAGAGATATTCTGGAGCGGGGTGCCTTCCAGGCGGGTACAAGTCGACCCCTTGGCAGCCGGAGGGGGAAACCCATACGGCCGCTGGATCAGCACTGGTGCTACCCGAGACGAACTCATGAGGTTCATGACCAGCTTCAAGGGTGAGATTAAAGAGCTGATCACCCATAGCCGGGCTTGGCCCAAGCAGAGGTCAGTCGGCCAAGAAGGCTCCTCTGGAAAAGGGGAAGTCAGTCAAAGATCGGCAGCCAACTCCCCATCCAAAGGAGAAGGCAGCCGGGACCATTGATTGGTCCAAGATTCTTCTTCCTAAGAGGAATAACAATACCCGCCGGACTCAACAGCCGGTGGGAAGTAAAAAGTCATCTCTTGATGCCCGGGAAATAATCAACCGAAAGAGAAATCAACAGCTGTCTGAGTCGGCTTCAACGTCGAACTTCCCTGACAGCTTCAACAATACTTCTGCAGGGAATGCTCTCTCCCTGCACGAGAGCCAGACGGGTGGTAATACCGTCCACTCTGGCCCTCAGATGATTGGAACTGTGCCGTATGTACCTACTCAAGTTTACGGTCAGTATCCCCCTCACTTCATGCAGTCGACCCTCTTCGGGGATCAGGTGGCATATCAAAATGTCCAGCCACTGGATTGGCAGCTCCGTCTGCTACGCCTGGGTGAACAACCTTCTGCGTTCACCCGGGAGATAACCGAGGCGGCACAGCCGGCCAAGGTTAAGAATGTATTGGTGGGTACTTATGACGGTACCTCCAACCCGGAAGATCATCTCATGGCTTACACCAACCTCATGTATTTACAGGGGTTGGATGATGCCACTTGGTGTCGATGCTTTCCGGCTACATTAAAGGGCATTGCCCAACAATGATTTGGCAACTTGCCAGCCAGGTCCATTGACAATTTCAGGAAGCTCGCCTTCCTGTTTCTTTCCAACTTCTCAATGAACATCCCTGCTAAGAAAACAAGCCTTGATTTGAGCACTGTTAAGCAGGGGAGAGAGAAGGGTTGCGCTCCTTTGTCAGGCGGTTCAACCTGATCATAATTCAGATTCAAGGACTGTCTGACGAGGTAGCTTTTACAGACTTCTTCAAGGGTCTAAGAGACGGGTCGACCTTTAAGTTCGACCTAGTCAGAAAAGGGGCTTTCACCTTACAGGCGGCCCTGAGGGAGGCGGAAAGCTACATTCAAGCTACCGACCTCTGCCCGCCTGGTAACCAGTCGGACTCCAAGAAGTCCGACAAGCAGAAAGACAGCCGGTCTGCCCATCCGGCCAAAAAGAAAGAAGAGAGCAAGAAGAGAAAAGAAATCTGGGCAGTTAATGACTCTGACTAGCCGTCCCAGAAGAAAAAGAAAGAGTTTAAACCGTACGTTCCTAAGTACGAGTTTAACAAGGACTGCAACTCCATCCTCATGGAAATCAAGGACCAACTGTCCCTAGAGAAGCCGAATCCAATGAAAAGTTCCATTCAGTCAAGGAACAAGAACAAATTCTGCCAATACCATGAGGAGGTTGGCCATGACACCAACGACTGCTTCAGCCTACAACAGGCGTTGGACCGTCTGGCTGACAAGGGGATGTTGAAGTCTTACATAACCAAGTCCCCAGCCGGGGCAAAGAAGAAGAACAAGGGTCAGTCATCCAAGACTACCCCCCAGCCTGCTAGTAGCTCGGATACCGACAAGGAGCCGGTCTACACAATAGCAGGCGGGTTCTCCTGTGGTGGCCCTACCATCCGGGGCACCAAGAGCCATCTTCGAAAGATGGACAAGGATGATGATGAGCAGGCGTCTGCAAGCACCTCCTTCCCAGACGTCTTGATCACTGAGGACAGGGGCAGCGTCCGCCGTCCGCATGATGACCCGGTCATCATTGAATGTAAGGTTGCCAACCAGCTGGTTGGAAGAATCCTTATTGACACCGGCAGCTCATCAGACATCATCAGTCTCCGGTGCCTGCAAAAGCTGAAATACAACGTCAGCAACATGCATCCGGTCACCCACCCCTTGGTTGGTTTTGGGGGTGGGATGGTCTACCCAGCCGGAAGAATTGACTTACCCATCCGGCAGGGAGAGAAGGGCCAAGGACGACATATTGTCGTCAGATTCTTGGTCGTTGAGGAGTTGACCGCCTACAACATTATCCTTGGTCGGCCAACCCTCAACGTAGCCAAGGCAGTAATCATCGCGTCTCTCATGCTCATCAAGTATGAGAGGGATGACGGTACTGTTGGTTCCCTAAATGGGGATCAGAAGACGGCACGAGAGTGCTATCTCTGAGCCGTCAGAGACACTGTGACCCCAGGCGGCCAGGAACCAATAGACCTTGACAATATCAAGGATGCCGACTGGGAAGAAAAGAAAGGCACCTGCTGGTGGAGGTGAAGAAAGAGAAAAAATAGCAATCACTGACCGGTCAGACGAGCTTCGTCCCCAACCGGCTGGTGAAAACATTGATCTCGTTCTGGATGACAGCCGTCCAGAACGAGTTTAAAGGTTGGGACGGTTGCTCATGCTACCTTGGGTGCAAGCTTGCACCTTCTGCTGAAGGAATTCAAAGACATTTTTGCCTTTGAAGTGGAAGAGATGCCAGGCGTCAGCCCCGGATCTCGCTGTCCACAAACTCGCCCTGGACCCCAAAAAGAAGCCCATCCGGCAAAAGAAAAGAAACCACGGCGAGGAAAGAAGTCAGGCGGCAGCTGCCGAAGTCAAAAAGCTGCTAGACGCCAGGTTCATTCGGCCCTGTAACTTTCCCGACTGGGTGGCCAATGTGGTCCTTGTTAAGAAACCGAATGGGACCTGGCGCATGTGTGTTGATTACACAGACCTCAACAAGGCGTGTCCAAAGGACAATTACTCGCTTCTAAAGATCGACAGTCTAGTCGATTCTACAGCCGGGCACGCCTTGATGAGTTTTATGGATGCCTACTCCGGCTTCCATCAGATACCCCTGTGGAAAAAGGATCAAGAGAAGACGGCCTTCGTCACTGATCAGGGGTTATTCTGTTATACTGTGATGTCGTTTGGCTTGAAAGCCTGCCACTTTCCAACGAATGATTAATACGGTCTTCATTAATCAAATTGGGAGGAATGTGGAGGCGTACATTGATGACATGATAGTAAAATCTAAGCTACAGACGGATCACCTTGCTGATCTCCGAGAAACATTCACCACCCTCAGGCGGCATAAGGTCATGCTAAATCCGAAGAAATGCGTCTTTGGTGTTGAGTCTGGGAAGTTTCTCGGATTCCTGATTGATCAAAGGGGGATACAGGCTAACCCCGAAAAGATACAGGCGATGATAGACATGAAGTCACCCCGTTCTATCAAGGAAGTTCAGAGACTCACCGGTTGTCCGGCCGCCTTGGGGAGATTCCTCAGGCGGTCAGGCGACAAATGCCTTTACTTCTTCCAAGCAATCAGGAAGAAACCAGATTTGAATGGGGGAATGATGCTGAGGCGGCATTCCAGAGGTTGAAAGAGCATTTACATTCTCTACCTAGGTTGGTCAGTCCTTTGCCTAGGGACACGTTGTACATGTATTTAGCCGTCTCAGATCATGCCCTCAGTGTCGTTCTCCTTGCTGAACGAGACAGCGTGCAGCTCCCAGTTTACTTCATTAGCCATGTTCTCAAAAATGCTGAACTCCGGTACCCCATGGTTGAAAAATTTGGCCTTGCTTTGTATATGGCATTCAAAAAGCTGAAGCCCTACTTTTTGGCACATCCGGTGGTGATTTACACTGACCAGCCACTCAAGCGGCCAATGTCTACCTTGGAGTCATCCGGGAGAATGTTGAAATGGGCTATTGAAATGCAAAGTCTTGAAATCACTTACGAACCAAGAAAGGCAGTGAAAGGTCAGGCGTTTGCCGACTTCATTGTTGAAATGACCCGTCCGGTGGCTCCGGATAATCTTGATTAGGTTTGGAAAGTGTATGTAGACGGGAGCTCTACAAAGAACGGCTGTGGTGCAGGCGTAATCTACGAGTCTCCTGAAGGGGACAGATTTGAATATGCACTACGCTTCAAGTTTCAGGCCTCTAATAATGAGGCGGAATATGAAGCCCTGTTAGCTGGCATCCGTATGTGTAAGGCGGCAGGGGCCATGAAAATTAACGCCTACTCTGATTCCCAATTGGTCGTTAGCCAGTACGAGGGAAGCTATGAAGCGACTCACCCGGCCTATCCTCTCGTTTCGTCCCCCTAACCGCATCTGATGGTGCCTGAGGCGCCAGGAGTGGAGGCGGAGGTGGATTTTTTTGGTTTTGTTGAGAATGGAGGGGGTTTCCAACCTAGCCCGTTTGAGATTTTTCTCAAACGTCTTTCCAACCTCTCCCCCCTGCGAAAATAACCAAGTTAAAGTTAGCATCCGGGGAAAATAATCTTTAAGACCAATCTAAGAAAGGGTCAGGCGTTTTTACCTTGGCCTGAGTGCGGCCGCAGCTTTTTCCGCAAGCTCCTTGCGGATGACTGCAGAGGACCGCTTGGGAGTCTTCTCCGTCTACAACATATCTAAAGCTTCTTCTGCAAAAGAGAGAAAGATTGGTCAATACCATAAATCAATTCCGATACAAAAGCACTACAGGCGGATATAAATTCAGGCGCATACATCTAGTAAACATGTGTCCTAGCCCGCAGGCGGCAAGGAAACACTCATCCCTGAGCCAGGCGCTCTTGGGGATCCAGTTCTTGGGAACTTTTATTGTTTCCCCGGTTGACAAGGTTACGTCTGTGAGGCCGAAAAAGTTTGCCTCAATAATCTTGTCAAAGTCCTCCTCTAGGATCCGGGGAAGAGCGCACTTCCTGCCCATCAGGTCGGGCTTCTTATTGTACTGGCGGAATTCATAATTCTCCCGTCTGCTGGGAGCTGATATCAGGTAGAACCTGTGCTTCCAGCCGTCGAATTTGGAGACCTTGTCCAAGGTTATCATATATTGGGGATGCGTGGTTAGAGTGTACCACGCCCTCCTGGGCAATAATGCATACTAGCAAAAGCCTCAGCCGAGGTTGAGCCCTTGGAATTCACAGGCGGCAACATATCCCAAAATGTTTGCCCAAGAATTGGGGGTAAGTTGCCAGACTCCGAGGCCGTAGCCTCTCAATATCGCCTTCACCGCCTGATGAAGGGGGAAGCGAAGACCAGCCTTGAACGCCGCCTCATAACAGCCGAAGTAGCTGTTGGCGTTCCCTTGATCATCCTCCCAGGCGATGGTGTCGTTCTCAGGCGGCACCCGGATCCTATACCCGTCTCCTAACGGGTGCATTTGCGTTAAGTTCTTTAAGTTCTCCTCCATTTGGATTCGGTCCTTGGCGGAGACGTGGATGTTGAAGGGATCGTCTTTCTCGTTCCACTTCTTCCTCTCTTCCTCCTCGCTATCCTCTAGCGGGGGTAAATCGTCGCTGCTCTCAGAGGTGGAGGCGGAGCTGTTGCTCTCCGTCTCCTCCTCATTTTGGGTCAAGGGGGCTGAGACGGCCTCATCGCCGCCTTGGTCGCACTCTTCCAAAAAGGAATCAGCGGGAGTTGAAGGGGCGCGCGGAGGGGATCTCTCCAGAGCCGTCTGGTCTCCCTCCCTGACGTTTCTCCCTCAGGCCTGAGCCTTCGCTTCTGTAGTTCGGATCGGTGGCCGTCTGCATAGTCCGAGCCATTATGTCCTGCACAGACACATAAATGGTCGGAATCCAAGGCAAAGGGTGATCCCAACACCCCGAGACGGCACTCCCAGTCCTAGACTCAGCCGTCCCAGGTGACCGGCTGGACTCTAACCTAGGTTGTGCCGTGTGTGTTGGTGATGCATCCATTTATTGCAAGAAATATGTACAAGCGGTGAAACAAGAAAAAGAGCTGAGAGAGGCAGAGATGGTACCTTTGGATTTGATATCTGAAACGGACGGGTCCGGCTGGGTTGATGGAGTACGAGCTTCCTTGCTTGCGCCTGACTCAAACGGACGACTTCTGCTCTCTCAAAGTTCTTTCTCTAGAAAATTTTTTGTAAACGTACCAAATGATGAGGGTGAACGGCTATTTATAGAGGGTAAATACAGGGGCATTCCCGTAATTTACTCGGAAGGTGAACGGTTACTTCTTTATGGTAAAATTACCACCAATCGGAGTGTGACACATGGCACAGATGCCACGTGGCGTGCCACGTCACATCTGTGAGGGGCAAATGTTTAGGGTAATTTTACCCCGCCACGTGGTCCAACCAAAGGACGACACGTGTCAGCTTCAGGTTGGCCCAAAGTGGACCAATCTACGCCTGACACGTGTCACTCCAGAAATTAAGGGAAAAAAGGCGGCCTTCAGGCCCAAATCCCGAGAAAGCCGCAAAGCGGCGCAGCCCACCAATGATTAGGGTTCAGTGACCTAATCAGGGGCGCAAATCCCAAAGACCCTATAAATAGGGAGATGTCCCTCTTTTGGAGGGCAGGTTTTTACCATTTATTACAAACAGTCCCTGTGATAGAGACATCTGAGCTTGGAATCCGAGCAGATACCCACCTAAATTTCCGCATCTTTTCCTTTCTCTACAAGTCACTAACTTGTGCGTCGGAGGCAGAGCACCACCCAACAGGTGTCTCCGTTTGTTTTGCAGGTACAGCTCACGCCAGATCAGTCTTAGTGTTGTAACTCTCCCGAGGGACAAAAACACCCAAAACAACACGTGGACCACCGCCACTAACCCCCACCAGGTAGCCACCTTAGCTACCACCGCCACCCAGCCACCTACTATAGACGGCGCCTACACCCACTCCTCACCGCGCCAGCGATGCCATTCCTCTACCAATGCCCGCCCATTTCCCTTAGCCACCATATCCCCTCCCTCCTCTTAAACCGTAAAAACCCCTCCCCAACCTTTCCACCAAAGTCGAACAACAGGCAACCACCACAATACCCCTTCGCCGGCAATCCAAGTTCCCTCCCCCATGTCGCCGCTGCCACCTTAGCTAAAAGCCACCACCTCGAAACCCTAAAACGCCAAATTCAAAACCCTTAAAATCAAAATCTAGGGTTTTGAATTTGGGTTTTTTTTTTATTTTGGGCTTTCGAGTGATGGTTCAGGGGTGGAGATAGTGGTGGTTGAGGATAGCAGGGGGAGCGGCGGTTTTGGCTCGCCAACAAGGGAATGGGAGTTTAGGCGGCAGTGGGGAGGGAAGGGGTTTTTTAGGGAGAGAGGTTTAGGACTAGGGAGTTGGTGGTTCAAGGTTTGGGCTAGTGCCGTCACGGGGGTTTAGTCGACATCCGCGCGCCGGCGAGACGTGGTGGACTGGCGGGGACAAGGTGGTGGCGGTGCTCGGCTGTGGTGGGTGGGGTTTTTTTTTATTTTTGATAATTAATAAAATAATTATATTAAAATTTAGGAAATTTTTTCAGGAAAAAACCATATATAACAACTATTTTGTTGGGAAAAATCTTATAAAAAATTTTTGTCAAGGAGAAACCACATTGTAAAATATTTTTGTTGGAAAACAACCTAAGATCTCTAATCACTCAATTAACCACTAACTTCCCCTTAATTCTTCTAATTAGTCACATCTTTCACTAACTATTTAATAATTAAGTTGATTTATAAATTAAAAAACAAAACCAAAAACAAAACCACCCTTACCACCACCAGTCAACCACCCTCTCCTTCTCCCCCTCCCATGTTAGCAACCCCCTCCTAACCTCCACCATCCCCAGCCGCCGCCTGGAACCCCTCACCCCCGCCAAACCTACCCCCTTCCTTTCCCCTTGACCCTCGCCGACCACCCTCCTCCGCAGAACCACCCGCCAATACTACCTTTTGCCATAACTACAACCCAAAGATCCACCCTAACCCTAACCGGAGGACAGAGAAAATCTGCTGGAAAAAAGCGCCGCCGAATTCGATAACGGAAGGAAGATAGGAAGAAGTGAAGGAAAGAGAATGAGACGAACATAATCGTCAACTTCAACGGTCGAACAATGTTGCATTGGGAAGAAGACGAGATAGAAAATGGTGAATTGGGGAAGAAGAGGAGAGAGAGAGAGAGAGAGAGAGAGAGAGAGAGAGTAATTAGAAGAATGGTGAATTCACTGTTCCGGAGGAGTGTGGTCAGCGAGGGTAAAGGAGAAAGGGAGGGGGTCGGTTCGGCGGGGGTAAGGGGTTCCAGGCGGCGGCTAGGGATAGGGGAGGTCGGGAAGGGGTTGCTTCCATGGGAGGGGGAGGGTGGTTGACAAGTGGTGGTGAGGGTGGTTTTTTTTAATTTATATATCAATTTAATTATTAAATAGTTGGTAAAAATTATGACTAATTGAAAGAATTAAGGGTAAATTAGTGGTTAAATGAGTGATTAGAGATCTCAGGTTGTCTTCAACAAAAATATTTTACAATCTGGTTTCTTCTTGCCAAAAAAATTTTATAAGGTTTTTTCAACAAAATAGTTGTTATAAATGGTTTTTTTCTGACAAAATTTCCTAAAATTTAATGAATATAAATGTTAGGCAATCACAGGTTGCCAAGTGGCAAATTTACCCTTTAATGACTAACGAAGTTAACGTCTGTTGGTTATTTGGAAATTTTGTGACATTTTTGTGTAACTCAAAGTGTATACGGTGAATTTGAAAATTTTCATGGGGATATGGTGAATAAAAAAATAGCTCAGGGGCATTTGATTAAATAACCGTGAAATTTATAAATTCAATGTCATTATAGAAAAATTAATTTCAAAGTCACTCTCTTCCCCCATCCACATGCCTTAGGGAAATAAAAGGTTGGTGGTGGAAACGATTTCTGCAACCTAAGCATGTCAAACTTTGCAATCTTAATATACATCTACATATTTAAGGAGATTTGCATAAAGAAGAAACCAGCATTGATGTATGCTGAAATCACATTGACATATAGCCTCCTTAGTCATAAGGAACTATCATGAGTTACATAAAGAAATAACCACAAAAAAATGATCTGGGGTTGACTAAAATGAATTATCATAAGTGTTTAGGGGAAAAATACCCCCTATATATGGACCAATGCCACTACGACATGTGTCCACAAGCTCAGCGCTCAATGAGCCAATTAGAGCATGACATGTGTCACTCAATGATAGAAGGGTGAAAATGGGCTTTAAGCCCACAACCCTAAAAACCGTAAAACAGTGGGAAGCCAATCTTCTTAGGTTAAATAACCTAAGAGGCACATATCCCAATGCTCTATAAATACTGATCATCAGTTTTAAGGGATCCAATTCTCTCTCCAAGGGCAATGCCCCCCACATTTACTCTCCCTTCTCTCTACTTTCTCTCTCTAAAATACATTATTTCGGTCACTGACTTGATCGTCGGAGGCGGACCTTCGGCCCTCCCCGAGGTCCGTTGGGCTGGTGATCGGGCCGCTCGAGTGTTGCATTGCAGATCTGTCTCCCGAGGGACGTACACGCCCTCCATTCGGGTACGTACAAAAAACCCCAAAACATTTGGCGCCGTCTGTGGGGAGACACATCTGTAATGGCACAACAGTAGTGGATCACCGACTCAAGAGGAAGGCCTCCTTTGGGAGGCACCAGGCGTCATGAGGCCGGATGTCAAGTACAATCAGGCGTCGTGAGGCTGAATGTCGAGAGTCAAAATGGCCTATCAGACTAAGTCATGCATTTTTGAAGGTTAAAGGGCAATGCCGTTTAATCTAAGTTTTATTAGGGGTGAGATGGCTAAATTGGCCAAGTCCACTATTTCAATCCGACTTATTTAATGAGTCGACCGCATGCTCAGGCCACCCAACCGGATGCATACAGCCGGCAGCCGCATGCTATTCATATTTGATAATTTGATACTATCAACATCATATATTTTAACAAATATATATATGTATATGAATCTTACTAATTGTATTATACATAATATAATACAATAAATTTTTATGAGTAAAGTCTTGTAATTAGTGGAAGGACATGCGGCAAGTGACATTCAATTCCATAATTAGCTTCCATGTTTTTTTACAGCTAAACAGTTCATTCATTTTATTCACTAAAGTTCACTAGCTCATTAACTAGTGGAGTAAGATATTCCATCATTTTCATTTTTAAAATTGAGCAGCTGCCTTGCTTTTTACTATGGTGGCCGACACTATGCAAGTGACAGTTGGTTTTGCTCGCATTAGGATAGTCGGCACTATATATCAAGCTACTCTATTTCATTAATAAGCTTCTCCCTATTAACATAAGCGGCATTTCTCTATTTGAGGGAATTTGTGAGCTCCATGTTAGCAATAACTAAGCGGCCAAGCTATTTTCTTCTATTAACATACACAAGCGGCCAAGCTATACTATTTTCTTGTGTTAACATACACAAGCGGCCAAGCCTTTTTCTTGTGTTTTCATACACAAACGGCCTATTTCTTTGCTTGCGTTAACATATACAAGCGGCAAAAATGTCGACTTACAACCATGGTCATTATGTAATGTAGGCGGCATGAGGTAGCATTGCTCCAATAGTATCAACTGGTGGTCATTATCAATGGTGGCAGCCGGTAAGAGCCATGAACGGTGTCTCAATTAAACGGTTGCCATGGCTGCAATGATACTATATTCATCATTATTATGATGTAAAAAAATTATTATGAGCTTACTCAAACGGCAAACGGTTGCATTGTTCTTCATTAAAACCGGCTATGTCATTGGCTTATTAAGCCCGGATGATGACTTGCTTCTTGCCTCAATCAAGCTCGACTGTGTGGTTTCTTTTGGCCTTAACCAAGCCCAGCTGAGAGGCAGCTTTGTTCCTCAATCATGGCCCGGCTGCGAGTCTGCTTTGTTCATCCTAACAAGCCGGCAAAAGGGGCTATTTCCTGCCTCGGTTAAGCGGCTTCCGGGCTCAAATGCTCATCAATTAATTCCGGTTGTATGAGCAGCTTCCCTCGCAAGTTGCCCCGGCTGTAGTGGCATCTTTGCTCGTCACAAAAGCCGGCTGAAGCAGGATTCCTTACCAATTTATCCTGGTTGACAAGGCTCAATTGCTCGTCAATAAAGGGCATCCTTGCTCATCAATTTACCCCGGCTGATAGGCAGCTTTCCTCGTCAATAAAGCCGGATGTAGGGGTTGTCTATGTTCATACTTTGACCCAAAAATTTGAGGGTGAGCAAAGGTAGTGAGTCGGTCCTCAATACCGGTTGTATCATCATTGAAGAACCTCAATTGCTTGAAGTTTTCTTGAGACGGCAAAGCTGCATTTGAGGGCACAAAACGACAATATCTATATTTTGTACAATATAGTGAGTGAGGCGGCAACCATATGTACAAATGTGAAGCGGAAAGCACCAGCTCTATATTCAAGCGGCTTTAACATGGTTAAATTACCATGGAACCTCAGCCTTCTTACCCAGCGTAAGATGAGCTAGCGGCTGCTTGGCACTATCATGTCGTCTATGTACTTTGGAAGCAACTTGATTACTAGAGCTTAGTTACTTGGCCTTCCATGGCCGTCTGTCAATATGAAGTTTAAAAAATGTTGGCTTACATTCACCCAAACGGTTAAATACCAAGCTCCTCCCAGTCGGGAAATGATGATGTTGAAAGCAACAACGGAGACGGATCTTATGCCGGCTGCCATCATTTTTCTCTAATAGTGTACACAGCAAGTCAGCTCAGCACAGTTGCACTGCAGGCGGCATTGGGCATCATTGCTTGACAATTAAGCCTACTGTAGGGGCTGCTTGGTTCATACTCAAGCTGATGATTTGTTCTTCGTTAAGTCCGGATGCGTGGCAGCTATATTTATCAAATTAAGCGGTTGTGACATTCGATTGTAACCAACCTATTCTGGCTGCAGCAATGGCTCATTGAGCTCGAACTTACTCCAAGCCGGCTGGGTCGTAATCAATCATTTAATCATTTAATAATTTTTGCACTCCATACCGCCTGGGTTGTAGCCAATTAAACCCGGCTGTAGGGGTTGCTTTGAACAACCTCAAAGCTGGCTGCCATGGCTGCTCTATTCAACCTCAAAGCTGGCTGTGATGTGATCTTACAAGAGAGCTCGATTGTCTGCTAATCACCCATAACCGTATGTAGGGGCTGTCTCTGGTCGCATTTTCATTCAAGATCGGTCTTCTTTACCGACTGTACCACTCATGAAGCAACTTAATTGCGAGAAGTTAGTTGGTTTCATGCAAAATTGCAATCATTATTATGATTACACAAAAAAAAAAAAAAAAAAAAAAAAAATTGCCAACTTGGTTAGTTGAAAAAAAAAAAAAAAAAATTTTGATATTGCCAACTTGGTTAGTTGGAAAGACAATCAGAAAGAAGTTATTAGTAAACTTGATTTCTTGGCCTCAAGCTGCTATGACACAAGTCAGGCGGCATCAAAACCCATGCAAGCGCTATCTTATGATTAAGCTAAAGCTCCTCCATGTTGATCTTATACCAAGAAGCAATTATATTTGAATGAATATATTATCAAAGGGGTCAATCGACACGTGATGAGTATGCTAACTCACCTCATGAGAATATCCGCGTGCCATACCAGGCATACTCATCCAAATGCAGGGGATGAGCTCTTGTACAAACAACAAAAATTGTTGTCTGTGTAATCAATGAGCAAATTCACTTCCCAAGCCCGGTTATTTGTTATAGAATCACTCAAACGGCTTGAAATGTCAGTCGGCTGTAGGGGCTTCTTTGTTATTCAATTAAGTCCAGCTGCAGGGCTACTTTGTTCACAAAATAAGTCCAGTTGCAAAGGCAGCTTTGCTCATCAATTCAGTCAGGCGGCAAGGGCATCTTTGCTCATGAACTAACTCAGCCGTAGGGGCTGCTACCTACCTTGATTAAGCCCGGTTGTGGAGCTTTTTCCTGCTTCAATTAAATCCGGCTGCCATGGCTGCTTTGTTCTTTAACCAAGGGCGGCTATATGTGCGGAAGGGGATACTTTTCTCATCTATCCCTCCCGGCTGTGGGCTGCTTTGTGCCTCAATTAGGACCGGCTATAGTGGCTGCTTTGTTCTCCAATTAAATATTGTTGCGTGGCTGCTTTGTCCTCTAACAATGACAAATGTCGCATGGCAATACAACAAGGAGCTTGTGATATCTCCGGCTCCCATTCTTAAGCTTTTAAAGCAAATCAAAGCCACGCCAATCATTGAATGTTTGAGGTAACAATATAATAATTACTGATTTATTCTCTTGTAATAATAATTATAATGAGTTATTATTATTATTATTATTATTATTATTGAATATATTGATTCATTAATTCAATAAACTAAGTTAAAAAACTTAGTAGCTAAACTAACGTCCAAGTGACGTGAGGCCAATGGCCGGATAATAAACTAAGTTTGAAACTTAGTAGCTAAACAAACGTCCAAGTGACATGAGGCCAATGGCCGGATAATAAACTAAGTTTGAAACTTAGTAGCTAAACTAACGTCCAAGTGACGTGAGGCCAATGGCCGGATAATAAACTAAGTTTGAAACTTAGTAGCGAATTCAACGTCCGAGTGACATGCGGCCAATGGCCAGATAACTAAACTAGGCACAAAACCGCTTAGTGGCTATACAGCCGGTCTCGACCAGAGGCCAATGACCGGATGGTTGCTTTTTTCAAAAATCGTCTGTCCCAACATGGACAATGGCGTCCGGCGACACCCCTCCGGGTGCGATCGTCGCAGAGAGCAGCCTACTTCCTTGCTCTACGTACCTATGCAGACAGCAAAACGACCAAATTGGTCAACTCATAGCCGTGTGACCAAAACAGTCTAAAGAACGACTAAGTTTTCGGAACACCGGATGTCCTAAGACATCAATCGGTGACCGACCGAAGTTCTTACTTAGGCTTTTCATTCCGAAATTGCATAGACTCTCCCATTGGGGAAAAAAGAGTTGTGCAATGGCTATACAACTGTCTTGAAAAAGACATGAGGCCAATGGCCGGATGGTTATACATTTTGGTAAATTCGTCTGCTCCAATGTGAAATATGGCGTCCGGCGACACCCCTCCGGGTGCAATCGTCGCAGAAAGCACTCTTATCGTTTGCTTTACGTACACATGCAGGCGGCAAAAAATTGAACGACCTCATTGGTCAACTCATAGCCGCCTAACCTGGGTAATCTAAAGAACGACCAAGTCTTCGAGAACCGGATGACCAAAAGACATCAACCGGTGACCGACCGAAGTTCTAACCTAGATTACCTTCCGAAATTATACAAGTCCTCCCAATGGGGTAGAAGGACATTGAAAGTATAATTAGATTACAAACACCCCAGGCGGCATTTGCCTCCTGCCCTATGAAGAGTCAGGCGGCCATTTGCCTCCTGCCCCCAGGCAGCATTTGCCTCCTGCCCTATGAAGAGTCAGGAGGCCATTTGCCTCTTGTCCTCTGGCGGCATTTGCCTCCTGTCCTATGAAGAGTCAGGCGGCCATTTGCCTCCTACCCCAGGCGGCCATTCACCTCCTTCCTTATGGGATGTCAAAAGTCTCAAAAATATTCCAAGTCACCCAAAGGTCATATGACCACCATAGTGGAGCTAAAAGAAATAAAAGTCGTCATCTTGTCTAGTTCAGGCGGCAATCATTATTATGATTGATTAACTTAGAAAATATCATACCCTTTAAGGTATCAAATTTTCCAAGTTAATCAAATCTCTCTTTTATTAAACTAGACATATGCCGCCTGTAGAGCTTTTGAACAAGCGGAAAATAAAGCCTTGATTTCGAAAGGAGTAATTCCTCTTGAAAGAGAAATTACCCCTTCCGAGGGGCTAATGTTTGGGGGAAAAATACCCCCTATATGTGGACCAATGCCACTGCGACATGTCCACAAGCTCAGCGCTCAATGAGCCAATTAGAGCATAACATGTGTCACTCAATGATAGAAGGGTGAAAATGGGCTTTAAGCCCACAACCCTAGAAACCGTAAAACAGTGGGAAGCCAATCTAAACCGTAAAACAGTGGGAAACCGTAAAACAGTGAGGCATATATCCCAATGCTCTATAAATACTGATCATTACATCAGTTTTAAGGGATCCAATTCTCTCTCTAAGGGCAATGCCCCCCACATTTACTCTCCCTTCTCTCTACTTTCTCTCTCTAAAATACATTATTTTGGTCACTAACTTGATCGTCGGAGGCGGACCTTCGGCCCTCCCCGGGGTTCGTTGTTTTGCAGGTGATCGGGCCGCTCGAGTGTTGCATTGCAAATCTGTCTCCCGAGGGACGTACACGCCCTCCATTCGGGTACGTACAAAAAACCCCAAAACAATAAGGAACTAACCACAAAATATATATATATATATATATATATATATATATATATATATATATATATATAGTAAGAAAAAGAAAAGGCCATGTAAAATTAAAACCCAAAAGTTAATCATAAAAATAATATTGAGAAATTTTAATGAACAAGTAGTAAGGGGGGATAAAAGAGAGGAAAATCAAGCAAATAAAAACAAATTACAAGTTTGGGAAGACTTTACATAGATAAATATATAGAGAGCGTATGTACGAAATAAATTAACAAGTCAGTATTACCACTTCACCTGGCTTCCTCTTACTAGTACGTTCAACATCTACATGACATACATTTGACAAGGCATGAACTCCAGCATCCTGCATAACGGGAACATAATTATAAACTCCCCTTTTACTTTGACTTATTCCTTAAGTTTTTTATGTGGAATAAGCAAATGAACGCATAAAATCTACAATACTATCCACCAAATTATCCTTCTTCACAAAATAAGAAGATAATTATCATAAGCATAGATAAACAAATAATTAATCAAGATGTTATTTTACATAATTAGCTGCTATACCCTGCTGATACCTTTGCAGGACCATAAATTGCAAATTGTGAATGCACACTGAATCTTAAATAATTAACATAAATTTCCATGGTGAGAAAGAGTTTTTGCATAGCACTTGATAAAAAGAGTCCCTCGGTGTTGATTTGAGATAAGAGATAATTACTTATAGGCCTTATATGATAGCTTCCACTTCTAATCTTCCCCAACTTATAGGCCTTCACTCTAGATTGTTTCAACTACAGCTAAAAAGGAGGGCTTGAAGTTCCCACTTTATTAGGTCGACTAAATTAGCCTTGACTCAAAAAAATAAATAAATAAAAAATAAAACAAAAAAAAACTTATATAAAATTAATAATCGTAACTCAAGGAGAAATTGTTATAACAAATCTATACTGATATATTAAAAAGCACTCCTAATACTGTGTGTCACGTGTCATTCGTTTCAAACACTATAAACATGCCACATCACCTGGACAAGTATAACATATATTAGATGTAATAACCAACCAAAAAATGCTTATACTAAGGCTTGAACATGAGACCAACAAGTGTTACATTACAAGTATACCATCTAGCCATTCATTACTATGATTTCATACCAAACAAAAGTATAGTTAACTCACATATGATGAGTGCCTAAGTGCCTAATTGTAATATTTTGTTTCCTTTATGAAATGATCATAGCATTGTAGCACCTTTAATTTTGGAAATTGTATTTTTATATTATTCGATGAAATATAGGAAGTAATAATTTTATTTTTCGGTTAAATTATCATTGTTGAATATCTTTATATCATAACATACTATTGAACATGGTTCTCCTAATACAAACAGCTGAAAAATAATATAGAACAAAATTGCTCAAAAAGATACACCGAATCAGTCAATTTAAAATCTTTTTTCAAGATAAGAAACTTTCAAGATAATTTTCAGAACACTAAGGAAAAATTAAAAGTCAAACACGATTTCAAACTAAAAAAGTACAAGGCCACACACTAGTCATAAATTTAAAAGAGGGTTAAGGAGAAATCACCTATATGGACCTTAATTCTTCAGGCAACATTTGTAAGCTTAACTGCAACAAATCAAGACAGACCACCTACACTTATTACCTATGCCATTACAAGATTGTGGACTACAATGTAAAAGGGAAATGTAGCTAGTGAGAATGGCATTCAAGGAAAAAAATAAAATAAAAAGTGTAATCTGGTATCTTGGGAAAGATGTAGTCTCTCAAAGCTACTACCTTGTATTGTGTTTTGCTATATCTAAACATAAAGTCCCAATCTTTCTTTAAGAACTTCTAGTGCATTCCTGTTATTTTTGCGGTGAGGTTAGAGTGTATTGCAATTCAAGGACTTAGCTAGTAGGGTTGAGGAAAGAATGGGATTGGTGGACTGTAGAATGGAGTAATCAAAGCAGTCAAATCTAACTTGACTATGGGCCATTCTAAATCCTTCAGGCAGGCTGCCAAGCTGCCAGTTTACACTTGCGGTGCTCAATCCAACCCAAGTGCTGGAAATGTGGGAACTGAATTCCCAACAAATCCCAAGCCTCTATAAACCATAATTCCAAAGTTTCTACACTTTCTAGTTTCTACTCAGAAGAGAGGAGAAACAAAGAGACTAGCATAGCATGTGCTACAGGAAAAAAAGGACAAAGGGCTATGCTCACAATGTCACTGAGAAATAGGTAAATAGACATGTATGTAATTAGGAGTTGAGTGGGCTTCTGGCTGCGCTATCGCGGCTGAGAATCTCAAAACCTGGGAAAAATGGCTACTTAATATGAGCAAAGTACTCCTGCAATACCTCGCCCCATATACCTCAACTAAGGGCCTATTCACATTTACTTAATTGAGCTGAAGTGATTAGAGCTAAACTAGAAATGGGACCTACCTGAACTGAATAGAGCTGAAATGAATATTATATGAGAGAAGGAAATTAGGAGCTGAACTGAACTAAAATCAAGCTCAAGTGAACAGGCCCTAAACATACACCTTTCAAGGTTGTGCACATGAGGGACCAACTGAAACTAATTAAACCAAGAAAGGGCATACTCCAGTTTATACTTTAGAGGAGAGGTCGTAGGTGAGTGATTACATACTAGATGAGCTCCACATCACCCCTAAGATAGCATAGTTCCTCTCTTTTGTCTGACTTAAAAGGCACATAACTCCAACATATCTAGTCAGTTGATTTTGAAAGAGCCATTTTTAGGCTTAAACAGCAACACCTGACCGACTGACACAAATTTAAGCTTATAACCATCTGTAGATTTATTTGATGTTGCTGTCAGCCAAAATGAATAAATCATGATTGAATGAAATATTGTGTTAATCAACTTGTCAAGCATACAGCAAGATGAGGTAAACACTATTATTAAAGCTGAAGTTTGGTACATGCATTTCAGCTCATTCTTCACTTCATTTAGCTTAGCGGTTAAGCTTAAAAGTGTGTCACATATAATTTGTCACATTTCATATTAAAGGAGAAGAAGGCGATAGAACATTAACATACTGTTCTACTAGAGCCAAAGATTGAAACTGGTTGCCCCACAAATTTCTGAAAAGCATTCTGCACAAACCACAACAAAAAAATATAAAAACGTTTCATCAAACAAACATTAACTATAAATGTTGCTGCCTAGTGAGCAAATTAAGAAAATTTTGAATACAAACCTTGAATTCACAAAAAAGCAAACCATCAACCACTTAAGAATCATTGCAACTACGTTGTTGCCTCTATAGAAAATACAAGATAAATATCTTCGGCCCTTTTGGTAGCCGGTACTAAATTGAGGTCATGGAGTTAAATTTTAAGTGTAATTTAGTATGGAAAACAGCCAATAATCTCCATAAGAACACATCTCAAATTCTCATCCCCCAAGCATGTGTATTGTTCATGTTTTTCCATTCCCACTTGGAAGATGGTATTAAGTGGGAATGAAATTTCATGATTTAGAATAGACAATTTTGATGTCATCTTGAATGATCATGGGAATGAACATTGATTTTCTTTTCAAATTTATATACAAATTCATTTTCTATATTATGAACGGTTACCAAATTGGCTATTACAATACAAAAAAGCAAAAATCCCATATTAAAAAAATTAAGAAAAATCCCAACATAAACCTTGAATTTGCAAAGATATATTTACAACAACCATTTATGAATAAATACAACCATTGTGTTGCATAAAATTTAATAAGATTGTAGATTAGCCTCAAATTCAAATTCATAGATAAGCAAAAATATTATCAACTACTTGTGAGTATTCCCTATTGGCAATGACTTTGTTGTCTCATTAACAAATACGAAGTATATGATTAATCTCATATACAAAGTAATTAATACTTCCTTTGTTATCTTATACTTGCAACACACCTTTTTTAGCATGTTGTTTGAAGAAAAGATTAGAAAAGGTGAACAAACGTATAAAATTATATTATAATAAAACTTAAATTGTAACAAGTTAACACTTTTTTCTTATCGGTGATAAGATTTTTTTGAGTAAATTTGTCCATTTGTTGACACATTTTGACTTCAAACACTATTCACACACTCTTCTTTGACCGACTGCATTTTGTCCTTTATATGTAATTAAAATATAGTCACGTGGGATCTGGTTAGATTCATCACAATATATATTTTCAAAATATCAACTGTTAAAAATTTTTGCTTGTTGGTAGTTAAAGATATTAATGGTTGAATTTATGCAATGGCAAATGTGACTAAACAAACGTGTCAACTAAATAGAAACGGAGGATGTATTTTTTTTTTTTTATGTGTGTCACTGGTGGTACAAATCAAATACCAACGGAGGAATATCAAATTCAAGTTCACATAATGGCAACCTTTGTTGCCTCATTAGCAAAATTTATAAAGGGCATATGCTTAACATCACAATCGAATTCTCAATACAGCAAATCCCATCAATCATTATAACTTCACAAAATTAAAAATAAAATTATATATATATATATAAAGAGTGAAAACTTTGTCAAAAAAAATAAATAAATAAATAAATAAAAGAGTGAAATGAGGAAGGAGAGAAAGACACCTGAAGAACACCAACAGCAGTTCTCTGATCGCGTTGTTGCTGAGAGCCGGAAAAATGGGTGCCAATATATTCAAAAGCAACAAGATAACGCTGTAATCCAGGTTTTGGTGGCTTCATGCTTTCAACTTGTTGTTCTTCTTCTTCGATCCTAGGGACTTTGGGCGGCCGTTGAGGTTGGTCGCCGTTATCCGACGACGTTGATTCTCCCTGGATAGCACCACAGTCGACAGAGCTCATCGTTCTGCTGCCAATAGCCTCTGGAAACGCTCACTCATACTAGTATCGTTCAAGGGTTTGGGTTTTATTTTCAAAATTTTCATGTTTAAAAAAGTGCTTTTTCTCTTTGTTTTGAATAAACTAATTGTAATTGTCAAAAAAAAAATACTACGTAAAAAATAAACTAATTGCATCAGTGTGCGATTAGCCCGTCTTGTGTGCAGCTGATGACCACATCTGGCTACCTCTGGAAACGCTCACTCATACTTGTATCGTTCAAGGGTTTGGGTTTTGCCTTATTTTCAAAATTTTCATGTTTAAAAAAGTGTTTTTTTCTCTTTGTTTTGAATAAACTAATTGTATCAGTGTGCGATTAGCCCATCTTTTGTGCGGTTGATGACCACATCTGGCTACTTGTAAAACAATAAATTAACCCCTGTAATATTTACTAAGTAATTCTTGTAATACTGGGTGAGTAACTCCTGTAACATTGACGAAATAACTCCTGTAACACAAACCAAATAACCCCTATAAAACTGAAGAAGTAGCCCTCATGTTGGCTGGCCACACATATAAGAATTTGTGTTACACCAGCCCAATTTTATGATTATTGTCTCCGTTTTGTATGAAATTTATATGGTATCGTACATCTGGCACATGGTGCACCTGTAAAGAACATTACATATATGTATAAAGAACACGAGGAAAAAAAAAAGGAACACTTGTTTAGAGTAAAAATACCCTAGACATGAGGGTCAATCAGGTCGTGACACGTGTCAACCTTAGAAGCGCCCAAAATGAGCCAACCAGGATAAGACATGATTAAGGGATTTTTCCCCACCAATCACCATCTGACAAGTGGACCAATCAGGTTCCGCCATGTGTCCGTCACATGGGCCAATAGGAGTCCGCCACGTGTCAAGCAATGATCCGTCCACTATGGACCAATTACGACACGACACGTGTCC
Organism: Chenopodium quinoa; assembly: GCF_001683475.1. NCBI lineage: Eukaryota > Viridiplantae > Streptophyta > Magnoliopsida > Caryophyllales > Amaranthaceae > Chenopodium > Chenopodium quinoa. The sequence goes on along the minus strand of NW_018742630.1, from coordinate 423,409 downwards.
TTCCCATGACACCTGGGATAACCGGTCACCTAGGCCCAACTTCCGAGGGAAGCCCAATCAGCCCAAGGTTAACCTAAACCTAGATTGGCACGTTTCCCGAGGTTATAAATACCTCCCTTAATCCTCATTAAGGGAGAGGACGCAGATTACGCAGATTACGCACATTAAACTCTCTCACCTAGAGAGACCCAATCACTTTAATTTCCGCATTAATTACTCCTTAATCAAGTACTAACTTGACCGTCGGAGGCGGATCTCCAATCATCCGGAGCATCCGTTTGTCTTGCAGGTACAGGCGTCCGGTTCCAGTCTCGGAATTGTAACTCTCCCGCAGGACATCAGAAAACCCCGAAACATTTTGGCGCCGTCTGTGGGGAGAGTACTTCTGAGATGGCATCCACGTTTGTACCGGCTCCTGAAGAGAGACGTCCCCTGGACGACCCTCTAGTTCAGTCGGACCACGATACTGAGAATGAATTTGAAGTTGAAGCTCACACAGCTTCAGACAGGACCCTAAGGGCCCGACGTACCCGTCATACCGAAAGGAGGGAACGAGAACATCTTCAAACAGGAAGCGAGCCAGCAGGCGCACCGCCTGTTCGGCAGCAGCCGACTGATGGGTCTGCTCCCATCACAAGGAACGAACTCATGACCTTCATGAGGGACTTCAAGGGAGAAATTCAAGAGTTGATCAACAAGAAGCCGCCTGCTCTGGACAAGGAGCAGTCGGCTAAGAAACCCTCCACTTCACGGAAGTGGAAGCCAGTTCAAGGGCGAGAGGCGACCCCTCATCCTAAATCTAGGAAGTGGGAGCCACCTGCCCTTGATTTCACAAAATACCGTTTTCCTACTCCAGGAAATAGGAAACCTGTTCGTCATATTCAGGCGGACGGGTCGAGGAAAACATACACAGACGCTCGGCTACTGCTAGAACAGAAGAAGAGTGACCGATTGTCAGAGTCGGCCTCTACTTCAAACTTCCAAGACAGTCTGCGAAATACCTCGATGAGGCATACTCAGTCGTATCATGAGAGTCAGTCAGGCGGCACTTCCCGTCAGTCCGGCTTTCATAGCGACCAGGCGGTACCAAACTTACCGTTTGTACCGCAACAACAGTATTTTTTACAGCCACCTCCGTTTGGTGGACATGCAGCAAAAAATGTCCAACCTATGGACTGGCAGCTACGGTTGCTTAGACTTGGTGAACAGCCGTCGGCCTTCTCCAAGGAAATTACTGAAGCCGCTCAGCCGGCCAAAGTGAAAAATGTATTAGTAGGCGCCTATGACGGCACTACTAACCCAGAAGACCATCTGATGGCATTCACCAACCTGAAGTACCTTCAAGGGTTGGATGATCCCACTTGGTGCAAGTGTTTCCCAACGACTCTCAAAGGAATAGCACAACAATGGTTCGGCAACCTGCCGACTGGTTGTGTAAATAACTTCAAGACGCTTGCTTACTTATTCACCTCCAACTTCGCCATGAACATCCCTGCGAAGAAGACGACCCTTGATTTAGGAACAATTCAGCAGGGCGAGAAGGAGGGGCTTCGTTCTTACATCAGGCGGTTTAACCTGATGAGAATACAGATTCAAGGGTTACTGGATGAAGTAGCCTATACTGACTTTTTCAGAGGTCTCAAAGACGGGTCGACCTTCAAATTTGATTTGGTCCGAAAGAGGGTGGCGACTCTTCAAGAGGCCTTGATTGAAGCGGAAGCCTATATACAGGCGACTGATCTTTGTAGTACGGTAAAACAGTCAGACGGGAGAAGGTCCGACAAAAGAGAAGGACGACAGAAGCAGTCGTCAAACAAAGACGAGAAGAGAAAAGAGGTCTAGGCAACTGATTCCTCTAAACAGCCGTCCCAGAAGAAGAAAAAAGAATTCAAACCATACTCCCCAAAGTATGCGTTTAACAAGGATAGCCAATTTATCCTAAAGGAAATCAAGGGACGAATCTTAATTGAGAAGCCGGTCCCCATGAAAGGTTCTGCAAACAACCGGAACCAAGAAAAATTCTGTGATTATCATGAAGATGTTGGTCATCACACCAATGAATGCATCAGTCTCATGGGGTATCTGGACCGCCTGGCTGAGCAAGGTGATCTTGACACTTATGTCAAGAAATCTACGGGGAACACTTCCTCGAAAAAGCAGTCGGCTAAAAAGAATCAACAGGCCGACAGTTCCGATACAGATGATGCAGTCGTCTACACCATTGCAGGCGGCTTCTCAGGAGGCGGCCCCACTATTAGGGGAAACAAAGACAATATCAGACGGTTAGATGTAAATTCCGTTCACCAAGAACGGCCCTCCAAATATTCATTTCCTGAGATTGTCATCACTGAAGAAGATCTAGGAGGGGTAAGAGGGCCGCATGACGACCCTATCGTTATTGAATGTAAAGTGGCCAACCAGAGAGTTGGCCGAATCCTCATAGATACCGGAAGCTCCTCAGATCTCATCAGTAGCAAATGTCTATCGAAACTAAAATATCAGACTGATTGCATACATCCGGCATCCCACCCTTTAGTAGGGTTTGGAGGAGGAGTCGTCCACCCAGTGGGACGAGTGGATTTACCCATCCGCCCTGGGCGAAAAAGTGGAAGGACGACACATGGTAGTCCGGTTCTTGGTATTAGAAGAACTCTCGGCCTACAACATGATTCTGGGACGACCAACCCTGAATAATTCCAAGGCTGTTATAATCCCATCTCTTATGTTGCTCAAGTTTGAGAGGGATAATGGAACAGTCGGGTCCCTAAGGGGAGATCAGAGGATGGCCCGAGAGTGCTATCTCTCGGATGTCAAGCCCACTGTTATGGCCACTATGTCGAGCGGTGGAAAAATAGACCTTGACAATGTCAAGGAGAGTGCGCCTGTTCAAGAAGCAGGCGACAAGAAGAGAAAGGCATCCCAGACAGGGGCCGCAAGAAAAGACAGAAAATAGCAATCATTGGCAGAGGAGCGGTCGGATGAATTCCGCCCTCAGCCAACTGGTGAGCATACGGACCTGATCTTAGATGACTCGCGTCCTGACAGAACAATCAAGGTTGGGACGACTGCTCTAAGGGACCTGGGTGACGACTTTCACAAACTATTGAAAGAATACAAGTACATCTTTGCATTCCGAAGTCCATGAAATGCCAGGCATTAGTCCTGATCTGGCGGTACATAAACTGGCCGTGGATCCGAAAAAGAAGCCGGTACGGCAGAAGAAGCGGAACCATGGCGAAGAAAGAAGTCAGGCGGCAGCCGCCGAAGTTAAAAAATTACTTGATGCAGGGTTCATTCGGCAATGTTACTTCCCAGACTGGGTTGCAAATGTGGTGCTTGTTAAAAAGTCGAATGGCACCTGGCGAATGTGTGTAGACTACACAGACTTAAACAAGGCGTGCCCCAAAGACAGTTACCCTCTGCCTAAAATTGATAACCTGGTCGACTCAACAGCCGGCCATGCTTTGATGAGCTTTATGGACGCCTACTCTGGTTTCCATCAAATTCCTTTATGGGAGAAAGATCAGGAGAAGACGACCTTCGTCACTGATCAGGGGTTATACTGTTACACGGTCATACCATTTGGTCTTAAGAATGCCCCGGCCACTTTCCAGCGAATGATAAACACTGTGTTCTTTGATCAGATTGGGAGAAATGTCGAGGCATATATTGATGATATAATTGTCAAGTCTAAACTTCAGAAAGATCATCTGTCGGACCTCCGAGAAACTTTCGCCACACTCAGGCGGCACCATGTCATGCTCAATCCCAAGAAATGTGTCTTTGGAGTTGAGTCTGGGAAATTTCTCGAATTCCTTATCAATCAGAGAGGAATAGAGGCGAACCCTGAGAAGGTGCAGGCGGTCATCGACATGCAGTCGCCTCGTACCATCCGAGAGGTTCAGAAGTTAACAGGTTGTCTGGCGACCTTGGGAAGATTTCTAAGCCGATCAGGCGACAAATGCCTATACTTTTTCCAGGCAATTAAGAAAAAGGCAAGGTTTGAATGGGGGCCGGATGCTGAGGCGGCCTTCCAGAAATTGAAGGTTCACTTGCATTCCTTGCCGAGGCTGGTCAGCCCTTTGCCCAAAGAAGTACTCTACATGTACCTGGCTGTCTCTGATCATGCGTTAAGCGCTGTTCTCCTTGCTGAAAGAGACGGCTGTCAGCTCCCGGTCTACTTTGTCAGTCATGTACTGAAAAATGCCGAGTTGAGGTATCCCTTAGTGGAGAAATTTGGTCTTGCACTCTTCATGGCTGTTAAAAAATTGAAGCCCTACTTTTTGGCACATGTAGTCGTCGTGTATACAGACCAACCTATGAAGCGGCCACTGACCATCATGGAGTCGTCAGGCCGAATGATCAAATGGGCCATAGAAATACAGAGCCTCGAAGTTACTTTCGAGCCTAGAAAAGCAGTGAAGGGGCAAGCCTTTGCTGACTTTATTGTTGAGATGACTCGTCCTCCTGACTCTCAAGTTACAGACCAAGTCTGGAAGGTATATGTGGATGGAAGCTCTACTTCAAATGGTTGTGGAGCAGGATTCATATGTCAGTCGCCAGAGGGCGACAGGTACGAGTATGCTTTACGCTTCAGTTTTCAGGCCTCAAACAATGAGGCAGAATATGAAGCTTTACTAGCCGGAATCCGCATGTGCAAGGCGGCAGGAGCAAGAAAAATAGACGCCTGTTCCGATTCACAATTGATAGTGAGTCAGTACAATGGCGAATACGAAGCAACCCATCCGGCCATGATCAAGTATTTACAGGCGGTCCAACAAGCAGTCGGCTCCCTTGAGGATTTCCATCTGACCCAAGTGCCGAGATCAGAAAACAACCAGGCGGATGCACTTTCAAAATTAGCATCATCCGCCTCCTGTGATACTCCTCGAACTGTTTTTTTGGGAAGTAATGGAGAGGAGAAGCATTGAGGAAGACCCTATTGGAATCCTAGACAGAAGCTCAACCTGGATGGATCCAATCAGGGCATATCTGACAAACGGTACCCTGCCGGATGATCATCAACAGGCGGCAGCACTAAAAAAACGAGCATCTAGTTTTGAAATAATAAAGGGAGAACTTCACAAAAGGGGGTACCTTCAACTCTTCTTAAAGTGTGTTACTCCAGAAAAGGGACGAGAGATACTAGACGATCTTCACTCTAGTTACTGTGCTTCCCATATAGGCGGTAGGACGCTTGCTCAACGGGCAAGGCGGCAGGGATACTTTTGGCCTACTTTAGAAGCAGATGCAATGGAGATGGTGAAAAAATGTGACAAGTGCCAAAGGTTTGGCAAGCTAATTCACCGTCCGGCTACTGACCTCACTACCATTCATAGCCCACTACCGTTTGCTAAGTGGGGCATGGATATTCTGGGTCCATATACGCCTGCTACAAGCGGAAGGAGGTACATACTTGTTGCCGTCGACTACTTCACTAAATGGGTAGAGGCGGAGGCTGTAAAGGGAATCAAGACGAAGGATGTAATTTCATTCATTTGGAAAAATGTCATCACTCGGTTCGGGGTTCCCATGTCTATGGTTTTTGATAATGGTCCCCAATTTGAGACACCTGTTCTCAAAAGCTGGTTGGGTGACCAAGGAATTGCACACTACTTTGCATCTGTCGGCCGTCCACAAGCAAACGACCAGGTAGAAGCCTTTAATAAAATCATCTCAGACGGTCTCAAGAAAAAGATTGAACGAGCAGGCGGCCTATGGGCAGATGAATTACCACATGTTCTCTGGGCCATTAGGACGACTGAAAAAGGGGCGACTGGAGAAACTCCATTCCTCCTAACTTATGGTGCGGAAGCTGTTCTTCCAATAGAACACTACGAGCCGACTCTTCGAGTAATGCTATATGACGAAGAGGCAAACTGGGAAGCCATGCGCCTAGCATTAGACTCACTTCCTGAAAGGAGGGGCAATGCTGTCTTGCGCCATGAAATTTACCGCCTGAGAATGACTAGATCATACAACAAAAAAGTACACAGGCGTCCACTCAAAGTGGGGGACTTTGTACTTAGAAAAATGGAAGCAGTTGGAAGGGCTAATGAGTCTGGCAAACTAACTCCCAACTGGGAAGGACCCTACCGAATCTGTGAAGAGGACAGGGACGGTACCTACCGTCTGGAAACACCAGACGGCCAACCGTTGCCTCGAACTTGGAATGCAGATAATCTTAAGAAATATTTCTTTTGAATGATATAAATAGTCAAGGGCTACTTAATAAAAGTTTGCATACTTAATATTCAATTTTGTACTAAGAGGGGCACGCCTACTAACAAACAGTCGGCTACTCTCCATACTCAGTTTTCATTTTTACTTAAGCGGGGCATGCCTACTGACAAACAGTCGGCTACTCTCCATGTTTAATTTTTATTCTTATCGGCTACCCTCCTCTTACTTAGCACCTACGTTCACCAAGAACTAACCAATTCCACAAGCCGAATGATCAGTCCAGGCGCCAAGCCAACTGATCCAATCTTTAAACTAATACGACCTGTCCCAACATCATAGCAGGCATCCGGCGGCATCCCTCTGGATGAAATTCGTCGCAGAGAGCAGCTCCCTTTTGGGTGGAACATTGCTCTATAAACTAATTACACGGCACCTATACGACTGTCCCCAAGGGCAACCACGTAGCCGTTTTTGAGACAAGGATAACTCTATCACTAACCAAACCAGTGGTAGCAGTTGACATCTGAGTCAGATGACCGCCTGTATTACTTGGGATAAATGCAGGGGGTACCTCTTGAGTTAATAGCCAACAAACATTGGCGAATCAAAAGATTCAGCCGGCCTCCGTCACCTGGTACCTTTACTACTCAAGCAGGAGTGACGGCGACTGAGTAACACCAAAGTTAACTCATAGTCACTCTCTCAAACTTAGTATGGAGCCTAAAAGGTATGAGTCGTCCGCCTGTTTTTAGCAAACAGGGGCTCTCAACCACTACTCCTGCTAGGTTAACAACCTATGAGTTAAAAGCCAACAAACATTGGCGAATAAAGGGGAACAACCGGTACCCACCGCTTGATACCTCTACTACTCAGTTACTTGGCGACTAGGTAACAATCATGTTTACTTGGTCACTCCTTAAAAACTTAGTATGAAACTAAAAAGGTGTTCATACAGCACCTGTTCACACTAGATTAAATATGGCGGGAAACAGACGGCCTAAAGTCTCTAGCCTAAAATCATGACAAGTAGGAAACAACTTTCCTACTTGGTTAATTTTACAAATGACAGGACCGCCTGCCTAAAGGGGATCCAGTCTTTAAAATGGTTCGAATACCGATTGGATAAATGGCCGACTGATCGTCTAGCCTGGAAACAGACAACCAGTCGTCCAGGGGCGTAGGCGGCGTGACTAACTATCCGTACCTGTCTGCAACTATCGGCCATGTAAAACAGTCGGTATAGTGTACAATTGGATATCAGAATATTCAATACTTAAACAAATTTGAAGCAAAACAAAAATATTCATTAAAAAGAAGCCGGTCATTAAAGACCGGCAAAATATTCAGAGCCCCGGCCCCCTGGCCGGGTAAATACAAACAAACGGCACGCAGGCCGTGGAAAGAAGACATAAAGCTTAAGAAGGGGGCAGATCTTCAATATTAGCAGCTGCCGCCTGGTCAGCACTCTTCTTGCTGGACTCGGCTTCAGCTGCATCCTTCTTTGATGCATTACCCCCAAGCGGCACAAGCGCCACTACCGGCTGCTCCTCCTCCTCCAACGCCTCTTCCTCAGCAGCCGCCAGGATCTCTTGATTATATCTATCAGAACACTGGCGGTACGTTTTTTCCCATGAGGCAAAGTCGGCATTGGGGAAGAGGCGGCCCCAAGTCATGCGCTGGATTTGAGCAGAGTCTTCCATCATCTCCCGGACCAGCTCTTTCTTTTCTTGCTCGGCCTTTTCTGAGAGCTCCTGAGTAAGACTCTTCTCCTGGGTCACCAGGCGTTCCTTTACGTTCTCCAAGGTTTCGTATGAGGACATCTTTTGGCGAAGAGGTCTCAGCTCGGCCTTGAGGTTGTTGATGGTCGCCTCCAGCTCGCTATTCCTCTTCTAGGCCGCCTCTAACTGAGCCCGGATAGCGGCGGTAGCCTGCGCCTAATAATAAAGAATATCAATGGCAGAACTTCATTTTGGGCAATTTGAAACATTGCCTTATCACAGTCAGAGGCGGCCATAACTTTTGCAGCCTTTACCTCTTTGTTCTTCCGGTCAAGCGGCTTGCGAAGGCCGTTCACTCGGAGCAGGGCCTAAGTAAAAAGGGGAACAGGCGTCAGTTTCCAAACAAAAAAGAAAACAGGCGTCCTGGAATTCAAATACTCAAAAATATGCTAAGTATACCTCAGCAAGGACCCCTGCAATCCCGTCTAGGTCAAGGGTGCCGACACCCCTGACCGCCTCCCTTTCAGCTGGAGGAACGACCTTGATCATAGACTTGGCCACCTCGACCAAGTCAGGCTCTTGAGGGCCGGCTGCATCAAGCATAAACAAACAGATTAGACCTAGTAAAGAAGGGAGCAAGTCTAAAATTTACAAGGATAATTTCATACTTCTAGGTGGCCCAGCTGGAGTTTTAGAAGAAGTGGCCGGCTGTTTCTCAGCCGCCACATGTTTCCTGGCAGAACCAGGAGAGCTCGCAACAGTCGTCCTCCGGGCCTTGGGGTCCGGCTGTTGGGAAGAAGAAGCTCTTGGAGCGCCCGTCTAAAAAAAGAAGAAAAGAGTCAGTATATGCATAAACACAACTCCAAAAAGAGGGTGAAAGGTTCGAAGCCCACCAAGGGTGCCCCCTTGTTGGGGGAGTCGGTTGAAGACTGTTGCATGATGGAGGCCCGCAACATGGCCGCCGCAGTCTTGGAGGCGGTAATTTTGCTCATGGCGTCCGCTGCAAAAACAAATAGCAAAGTTAATAAAAGTCATAACAAGAAATGCATGGAACAACAGAGTAATCGACAGGCCGGCTACCTCTTGAGCACCGACTGCTGAGGCCACAGGCGGCCAAAAAGTACTCGTCGTAGAGCCATTTGAAGCTCGGGACGCAGTGCATGGGTACTTGCTCTCGTACCCCTGAAGTAGAGTTCACCTTCGACTCTACTTTGAAGAGTCCTTTATCTAGGATCTCTTTCTTAGCCTTGGGGGGAACAGGCGGCATGCTGCGGCCGCCTGCAAGAAGGGGCGGATTCCTGTTCCACCTGTTGAAGCGCTTGTTCAGCTCTGTGTCTGAACTCTCAATGATAAGGAAGGTGCTCCGCCAGTCCTTCCATTTGTTTGCTTTACCTCTCGTCATGAGGTAGCCCCTGTGGCTCGTCAATTGATACCAGCCGGTACCGCCTGCCTTAGGGGTCCGGCTGAGGTAGTTCATGTGGGCGAAAGCCTCGAAGTTCGGCTCCACCCCGTGCAGTTTGCACCCGGCCACATAGCCGAGTACGTTGACCCAGGAGTTCGGGGCTAACTGCCATAACCCCAACTCATACCCATCCAAGATCTGCTGAACAACCGGATGTAGTGGGAAGCGCAACCCAGCCTTGATGGCCGCCTCGTAGCAGCCAAAGCAGGCGCCATCATAACTGGTACCAACCGGCCAGACGACTGTGTCTTCTGGATCCGGCACGAACACTAAAAAGCCGGGGCCCATTGTGTAGTTTGCGATAAAGCTCTCCACTTTCTCTTGCATGGCTGTGATCCGGCCCCAAGGTACCGTGCAGTAGTAGGGGGTATTTTGCTCTCGGTGAGAGACAGATGGCTCCGCCCAATCGTCCCCCTTCTCAACTGCGTGAGAAAGCCTCGCCTCTTGTAGGCGACTGTTTTTCTCTTCTGTGTCCAGAGAAGAATGGCAAGAAGAGCTAGACTCGGAATCGTCCTCTGACGAGTCCGAAGAGGACGACTCCTCCCCTCTCCCGGAGGGGCCCACCTCCTCTCCTTTAAAAGGAGCAGGAGAGAATGTAGAATTGTCAACTGTAAAATGGGAAGGGGTCACTTTGACTCCTCCCTCAGAACTGCCGGCTTTCAAGCCGCTTTGTTTCACTTCCACATCTGGCGCCTGGTCAGATGTTTCACTAATCGGCACCCTGTGGGAGGAGCCGTCTGAGTTTGAGATCCTGGCAGTCTTTTTTGTTCTGGCCATCATGCTCTGCATAGACACAGATACAGTCGGACTTTGTATAAAGGGCAAAGATGGGTCCAGAAAAGGGCAGGCGGCACTCCTAGTCCTAGATTCTGCCGTCCCCGGTGACCGGCTGATCACTAACCTAGGTCGTGTCGTGTGCTTCCGTGGTGCCATTTCAAAAAAGAATAAAGTAAAGAGAAAATTAAGAGTAAGAGAACCGACGGTTACCTGAACGAGTGACGATTGATGAAGTTCTGAAAATCCTTTGCAGTCGGCTTGTCAGAGCAGGCGGTAGGCAGAAAGGGTCCAAAATGTCAGAGCAAGTTCAGGGGTCCGAATGTTCTCTCACAAAGTTTTCAAGTGTGAAAATGACCGAAGTCAACACTCCTTTATATAGGCGAAGGGTCACTTCCAGAATTCAAAATTTTGGCGGGAGAATCTCTCGGCCTCTCGCCGAGTGACACCTGTAGCAGGCCGTCGCCTGTTACAGGGCGATACCTGTCACAGGTAACACGTGACCAGTTACGTGCCACCTGTGAGGGGCAAATGATTAGGGGATTTTTCCCCACCAATCACCATCTGACAAGTGGACCAATCAGGTTCCGCCATGTGTCCGTCACATGGGCCAATAGGAGTCTGCCACGTGTCAAGCAATGATCCGTCCACTATGGACCAATTACGACACGACACGTGTCCTTCCCATGACACCTGGGATAACCGGTCACCTAGGCCCAACTTCCGAGGGAAGCCCAATCAGCCCAAGGTTAACCTAAACCTAGATTGGCACGTTTCCCGAGGTTATAAATACCTCCCTTAATCCTCATTAAGGGAGAGGACGCAGATTACGCAGATTACACACATTAAACTCTCTCACCTAGAGAGACCCAATCACTTTAATTTCCGCATTAATTACTCCTTAATCAAGTACTAACTTGACCGTCGGAGGCGGATCTCCAATCATCCGGAGCATCCGTTTGTCTTGCAGGTACAGGCGTCCGGTTCCAGTCTCGGAATTGTAACTCTCCCGCAGGACATCAGAAAACCCCGAAACAAGACACGTGTCATATCCATCATCATTAGGAAAATGGCAGCCCTCATGGGCTCAAATCCCGAGGCGCCATAAAAACATCATAGCCAAATCACCTAGGTTAAATGACCTAAGGTAAAGGCACACACTCCCATGCCCTATAAAGAGGGACATTTATTACCTTGGGATGGACACTTATGAATTATTACACTATTCACTCACAATAGTGAAATCTCCTAAATCTTAGAATCTGATAAGATCAACTTTATTTTTCGTATTTTACTCAATTTTGACAGTTACTAACTTGATCGTCGGAGACGGAATTCCAAACAATCGAAGCCTCCATTTTTTGTGGATACAAGCGCCTGAAGATCCAGGTCTTGGAGTTGTAACTCTCCCGAAGGACACAACAGGAAACCGCAAAACATTTAGCGCCATCTATGGGGAGAGTATATTTAAGATGGCTTCGGAAGAAATTGTACCACATCCGAATGGAGCAGAAGTTCATTCACCACGATACTGAGTAGGAATCAAAGGTTAAAGTACATACGGCCGAAGATGGTTTCCTTATTACTAACACTAGTAGAAAAATGTATTTTAGCACCGGTTCAAAACCCCCATAAGACATCGGTATTGAACCGTTGAGTTTAGGGGTGTACATAAACAGGACCGGACCTGAAAACCGACCTGACCCGGACCTGTTGGGACCGGACCTGACCCGGACCCGTAGTTTCAGGTCCGGTCCCGGTCCTTAAAAATCAAGGTTTCCGGATCAGGTCCAAACCCAGGGTTTTCAGGTCTGGACCTGAAACCCGATAAAAATGCGTTTTTTTTATAAAAAAAAATCCCAAATTTCAAAACAAGTCAATTGTATTTTTGTAACCCACTAACCCTAACTCACTCCTCACTCACTCACTCTCACTCTCTCAACCGACACCACACCAACACGGCAACACCCACTCCCTCACGCAGTCACGCATGCAGATCTGCACACAAGACCACCGCCTAAACACCAGTCGCCACCGCCCACCAGACCAGCAACACGAAACCCCCTACACGCTGCATCAGCTAGGCTACCACCTGCACGGAAACCCCTTCACGGTGGGAAATTGTAAGTTCTTTTTTTAATTAAATCTAATTATATTTGAATTGGGTATTTTGTATTTGAAATGTTGAATTAAATGTGAGCATTTATATGTTTATTCATGTTTCAATTGCTTATAATGATTGTTTGATGTTTGCATGTTGAATTTCTATTTTTAAGTTCATTTTTTTTGAATTCATGATTTTTTTTTGAGTTTTTATTTATTTATTTTAAGTATCTATTTTTTTTCGAATTCATGTTTCAATTGCTGGGAGTAGATTGATAAATTTGAAAGAGTTAGAAGAAATGGAGAAAGGTAGTATTAATTTTATGTACTTGTAATTTTGTTACACCAAATTTATTATTTCATTGTTATCATTCATTAATATATTCTATATTGTTTTTTTATTTAGAGGTGCAACATGATGTATCTAACGATGGAGACGATGAAGTTGTTTTCGTGGACTCATTAGTGTGAATCACGCAATCAAAGGGAAAGCAACTCGCCAAAATTCAAGTTGCCTTTGGATAATTTATGTATTTCTAGTATTTGAGACTTAGAGACTTTATGTAATTTTATGAGTTATTTGTTATATTTGAGACTTAGAGATTTTATGTAGTTTTTGTGAATGATATTTTAAGATTTTATGTAAACAGGTCCATAAACAGGTCCAAAAGTTTATATATTTAAAAAAAAAAAACAAAAAAACCCACAAACAGGTCTGTTCAGGTCTAAACCTAACCCGGACCTGATTGTTCAGGTTTGGACCTGACCCGGACCTGTAGAATCAGGTCCGGTCTCCGGTCTTCAAAATTGGTTGATTCAGGTCCCGGTCCTAACAGGTCTGGTCCAGGTCCGGTCCGGTTTTGGACCGGTGTACAGCCCTAGTTGAGTATTTGAGGGATGCCATTTCATCCAAAAAAAAGTCACTGGTTCAAAACCGGTGGCAATTTCTTAAATTGGCACCGGTAAACCGGTGCTAATATTTATTTTTGGCATTAGTTAATTGGTGCCAAAAAACCTTACTGCGTTTTTTAAGGGGTTATTGGCATCGAATCCCGTTTAGAACCGGTGCCATTAATGGCCAAAAAATGATTTTTTTTTTTTGCATATTTTTTACTTAAATTTATATATAAACACTAACATATATATAAACTTACATATTTTCATAAAAAAAATGTTGTAATATTACAACTTTTGTCCAAAATAAAATAAAATACAAGGTTACAAACAAAGAGCATGCAATATGCAGGCACAGTAGCAGAACAGGAGCACATAAGCAGCAACACGGCAACACAGAAGCAGTAGCAACACGACAATAGTGTGATTGTGTAGGTTCCATGATAGTCCAAATAAAACAGAAATGGCCTCACTACCCAGCTTACAAATTGGCTGACATTTTTCACCTATAAGTTTGTTAATCTCGAATACAAAACTTCAAAAAAGTACAACAATGACAACCCAATGAAATGAGATAGATGACTTTCTCTTTTATTTTTCTTCCTGGTCTCTTTAGTTGTGGTGAGAAGGGAGGAGGGGGTGTTACACAATCAAACTCTGAGATAAATAAACAATTGCTAAACCTGACCTTTTGAAGTGCAAATATAATAACAAAGACAATACCTTTTCAATGGGGTAAACAGTTTTGGAACAAGTTGTACATTTTTCTTGAGTCCCTAAAAACATGCTCGCGGCTTTGCTTGGTGACCTTGTCTGAGACCAGATGACATTATTGGATATTAGAGAAACAACTAGGTAGCCCATTTTTATCAAAGAATGAAGCATAATAATGGAGGAGAATTTTACCAACTGAGGCTTCATATCAGGTGACTTTAATTTTCAGCCAGTAGACTTGTAGGCGCTGTTAAAAATAACATACACATATTAGTTAAATAGTACAAGAAAATACTCCATGATTCAGTTAAATGGTCAAAAACTATAAAGATCTTAATATCAGGTTTAAGGAATTGTAAAAAATCATACGAGACTGAAAGCTCTTGTTGAAGTTCCCTGACTCCTTCAATAATTGCTCAAAATGAGGCTTGTAGTATAAAACATCCTCCATTGAAAAAAAATTGTGCAGTTGTAAGCAATATGGAAGATACATTAGCCATCATTACTGACCACCTCAACCATATACTGTTGTACAAACCCAAATAACAAGAAGACTAATTACACGATACACGAACAACAACATTAAAATCTTCACTTTCCATTTGTTATTATAGTACACGACTCTTTCATCTATAGTTCTATACCACCACATTAACAGTATACATAAACCTACACATATAAAGACTTGTCAAATAACAAGCTAAACAGTCAGACAAAAATGGCTAAGATTCACATCAATGAAATTCATTAATGTTAAAAGTCTTAATACAACAACATTTATTCTTCTTCTAAAGTTTAATAGAATATGCTTATCCTTCACTCCTCTATCTACTTTCTCCTACATAATTCGTACAAAAGTATGCGTGTCAGATCGTTTTATTTTAAAAAGACATTTGAGACACTAAATTGAGTCATGTGAGCTACATTACAGACTACATTCAAATAGCTCAATAACAAGTCACCAAACCAATCTACACAAAAGCAAATTATCCTTCTCTTTTGGTCCAAAGAAGGCACAATTACAGAAAAAGATCAATTGAACATCCTAGCTAGTTGACATCCATATGACAAAAAACCCTTATATAATGACATAAATAGATCAGATAAAAATAATTAATCGACAAAATCTAATTATTCACTTGCACAACAAGACGAACAACTTTGAATTTTTTAACCCAGAAAAGCTTAATTGTCATGGGCAAAAACTTCTAACTCCCCACATTGTCAATTACAATACAATATTGGAAAATTGCAACAAAAAATAAGTCTTAATGCCATAAATAAATAAATAATAATAATAATAATAATAACAATAATAATAATAACAATAATAATAACAATAATAATAATAATAATAATAATAATAATAATAATAATAATAATAATAATAATAATAATAATAATAAGAGGGAAGTGATACAAAGTGATACTCGTAGAGTCAGTAGGTTATCAAAGGTCAAAAACAAATTAGACAGTTCAATTAAGAGGTTTTCGATGAACTTATATTAATATGGGGACCAAATAATTGATATAGACAATATATTTTAATTAGAAAGCTAAAATTATACAGCTAGCCTGATGAAAAAGTTCCCCTTATGTAATTCATATTATCACTTCAACCTGAATAAAAGCCTTGATCCTACTATGTTTGAAAAGATCCAGTAATATAATGCATAAATAGAAATCTACTTTTCCTCAAATGCTTCTATATTCTTTCAATTTTTCAATTTTATTTTACAAAAGTAGAATATTCAATCATTTTATTAAATCTAAGTACTATGCCAATATTCTAAATTGCATTTTACCCAAAATTCATCCAATAACAAGCATGCAAACAATCATGAATCATCAAATCATCATATTGTTATTTCACAATTACCTTAAAATCTAAATTAAGGATCCCTAAACCAAAAGCATAAATTATACTGAATTTTCACATTCAACCCACTACCATACACTTAACATTAATTAAAAACAATCAAATTTATATTGAAAATTAAACAAATTACGGAGCAATTCCAAATCAGATCAAGTAGCCAAATCATGAAAATTTATAATATAGATCAAATTACAAATTCAAAATCTATCCCTTGTTATACCCTTGAAATTAAATCAAATACTCAAATCATGAACCCAATTCAATAAAATTAGCTAAAAATTAAGAAATAAAATTAATTCACAATATATTCATCTACAAATCATATAAGCCAATTCAGATCTTAAAAATTCCTCAATTAAACCCTAAACAGAAACAAATCCATAATTTTAAAGCAACCAAGATTTAAAATCAAATCTTAAAAAAAAACCCAAATTACAAAACCCTAAAAATCAATTTCATACATGCGACTGCTTTTGAGGGAAAACCCGAATTTCATGGACACAATTCTTATGCAACCTAAGATATGAAGCATCAAATTCTATCCATCAGGAGGATTCGAGAAGAAAACTCTAAAAATCCAACCACGGATTGCTACCACCCTCACTATAACCGCCTTTGAGACAGGGGATTCGAGAAGAATGAGGAATTGAAAGAAAAGAAATAAAGAGATGGCGTGGGCTGGTGATGGAAGGTGTAGTGGTGGAAGTGGTGGCGGTGGAAAGCTCGATAAAGAGAGAAGAGTTAGAGAAAGAAAGAGACAGGGGGTGAAACAAAGAGAGAGAAATCAGAGTGAACGAGGGTTTATTTGTTTTTTAATTATAAAAGGGTTTATTTATTTTCTTAAAAAAAACCCACTGGTTTGAACTGGTGCCCTTTAAGTAATTTGGCACCGATTTGGTTTGAACCGGTGCCAATTCTCTTTTCTCCAATCTCGCCCATTTTTTCCCCACCGATTTTAAAAAACTGGTGGCAATTACGCGATGCCCAATTATAATTTTCTACTATTGTAAACGCGTATGCTTTAAGGACAAAAAGAAGCAAAATGCTAAGAAGGCTGGTGCGAGCAAGTCTACTGGCAACCCTCGTGCTGAAGAGCTAACTTCTCACATTACCCGTTCTAAATTTTTGAAATTCATGACTAACTTCAAAGGGGAGATGAAGAATTTCATCAAAAGTTAGACGGCTACCCAAGCATGTGTCAGTCGGCGAAGAGGCCTTCTCACTTCGAAAGGCCAAAACCGTCAAGCATATGTAGGTAACCTACTCCTTATCCCAAGTAGAAGTACGGGGTCAGACCCTTCATTTAGTGGACAAAAAGATACATCTCCCTAAAACGTCAAAATGGAAGCCCATTCATCATTGTAAAGCAGATGGAAGCAAGAAGACTTACACTAATGCTCGATAGGTCATCGAGTACAGGAAAAGCCAACAATTGTCCGACATAGCTTTAACGCCGACTATATCGGGCACCATCAAGAATACCTTATTATGGTATTCCTACTTGGAGTAAGAGCACTTGTCAAGCAGCTCGTCCGTTCGAACAGGTCCTCATGTGATCAGCTCGGCACCGTATGTGCCCCATCAATCATACGATCCGTATACTCAACCACTCCTGCAACCTGCCCTCTACGGGGGTCAGGCAGCATATCAAGTCCAACTCTTGGACTAACAACTCCGTCTACTCAAGCTTGGGAAACAAAAGCAAAAAATATACATCAAGAATACAGACGACATATAATGACTTCAGTAGAGTTCTAAACAACCGTTTTTGCTTGCTCATTTAGTTTACAATATACATTTAAAACTAAATGACCAGTATAATGACTTCCAGAGTTCTAAATTTGCGCACATATACTGGTCACTTAAAAGACTAGTATCCGAAATTTGATCCATTTTGAATTTTTCTAACGGTTCCGTGTGTTGTTAAATGTAATAACGAGCGAATTTTCACAATCTTTATATTACTTTGCATATTTGACAAGGGAATAAACACGTCGTCAAATGCCTATCCCTAGATCAAATAAAATTTACACAGCCTAGATAAACTTAATATGAATATAAGGCAAGCAAGGGGTCGGACCACATAGAGGAGCTAAACACCGCGATCATTACTAACAATTAAGCTATCTTGGGACGAAAAACAAAATTATCTAAGAGATTTAAGCTAAGAATGAAATGAACTAGAGACAATATAAAAAGAACACCAAAAGAAATGGGTAAATGTAGGCTTTACTTGAACATGCAATAACATGGAAACAACTTAATCATGAACTAAACATGCTTGGATATCGATATAAGGGATCCAATCTAGCCACCTGTCGAGGTTAATTGGCTTCTCCTAACATAGCCTTTATGTTTCACATTAGAATCATATATTGGGAGGTGCAATCAAGTAACAATCGATACAAATGAACTTAGCTAAGTCAACTATCGCTTCATTTAGCATAAATTCACCTTTAATTAACTAACAACATGCACTTTGCAAGAAGATCGAAGAACATCAAGCAAGTAAAGACTTTAATCACAAGCAACTTGAATTCCAAACCAAAAGCATGAACAAACTCCAACTACATCATCCCCACACCCTTGGCTAAAGAACTACTCACTATCCATAGCAATTAACAAGTCAATCATGATATTAACAAGCAAAGGCATGATAAATGAGTAAATAACAAGGCAAAAGCAATCTAAAGCAAAATCAAACAGCAAAATAAAGAGAAATTAAAAGTGAGAAGTTCTCAAGTTGAAAAACTCCTTAGTAATAGTGTGCTGACAATTTTGCCCCTTAAAAAAACAATTACGATTTTGCCCTTATATTTACAATTGATTTGCTTGTTGTTACAGGTGGTGTGACGTTTTGCCCCTTTTCTTTACCCAGTCTTCTCTGCTCAGTCTTTTGCTCCTCTCAGTTTTCCTCATCTTCTCTCCTCTCTTTTCACGTTCTTTATCTCCTCTTCTCTCCTCTCAATTTTTTTTTGTGAAATTCGAACAGATTTGTAGGTGGTTTGGCGAAATTTTTTTTTGGTTTGCAGCAAGATGACGAGACTTCTTTAATGGAAGCAAGAGGGTTTTAATTCTCCTCCCTTTTTCATGATCTGGGTTTTAATTTCACTATAATTGATGTTGATTTTTTGTAGTTGTTTTCTCATTCATACAGTATTTCTTATTTTTTCTTATTTTCTTCACCCGTCTATTATAACGTCAGTGAGCTCTCTTTAATACCCATTTTCCAATTTCGTTTATTTCTTTTTTCTGAAATCGCAATTCATATTAGATTAAACGATCTTTTTATCACAAATTTTCCTTCCATTTTTATCAAGTTTTAGTATAGTCGAATTTTAATTAAACCCTAATCATATTCATATGTAGGAAAAAGAAGAATTTCTTGAAAAACCCAGTTGTTTATTTTACAATTTTTGTTGATTCAAGCATGATGATGAACTGGGTATTCCTTTTTTTTTGACAATTTTTATTTTTAACAGAAATTAAAAGTGAATGGAATTAAAATAGAACATTACAAAAACAACAAAAAAAAAAACTTAGTATTAATTTCCAGCGTTCTTGGTCGAATTGTCGCTCATGGATTTTTTAGGTTTTTGGGCCAACTCAACGATTCCAAGCCTGGGATGTACAGTCGAGCAATCTTTAAGGGAATTTGAAAGACAGGAAAAACCTCTTTTTCTACAATTGAAAGAGGTAAGTTTTCTTTTATTTTTGATTTCGCATTGTTAGTATTTTTAACTTTAAGTTTTCTGTACAATTCTTACAGTTTGAGGTTTTCTGGTTTTTTATGCCGTTGAAATCTTTTTTAATTTTTTTTATTAATTTTTGGTTTAGGTTTGATTCCTTCCACTGTGATCAGAGAGGGATTATCTTGAAATTTCTTCAGATTCTTACAATTTGAAGATTTTAAGGTTATTTTCACCCTTTAATTGCTTTTGCATTTAAGAAAGGTTTTTGTTATATTGTTGGTAATTTTGCAGGTTTAGATTTTTTTTGGTGGGAGATCTATTATTAGCGCCTATTGATCATTACTCAGCGGCTCATGCTGGCCCTTGAAAGTCGAGGTCAGAAATTTCTATTTTTATCGTATATTCTTATATATTATTAAAATTAGTAATTGTGTGTTTATTAATTTTCAATTTCTTTGTAATTATATGATTTGAATTCTGGAATTTGTAATTCTAAAGGTTAAACTGGCAAATACTTGTTGGTTTGCTGTAAATGTATCATGTATGCTTTCAGGGCCTTTCGCCTTATGGCAGAAGATACTAAGATATGACTCTGGTGTATGTGTAGGTGCATGCGGTGGGATTAAATCATGGGTAAGGGTAATACGAGGCTTTCATGTAGCAATGGGATGCGGCTCAAGGATATTCCTATAGCTAATTCAAAAGATGAATGCTGATGCAAAGAATGGGTATGAGATAATTCTCCATGACTAGAAAAGAAAGAGCGTGAATCATATCATACAAATACATACCCTATTTGCTTTACCAAATTATTTTCTAGGTTTAGCCACTGAATTTGGTAGGTTTATAGCTGGTTATGACTCTTATGAGAATGATCATACACCTTAATTTTGGTCTGCTTTGTAGAATTTCAGGGCAAAAGAGGAGATTGAGAAGAAGAAGATGGAGCTTTGTCAGCGAGTTCAAGCTCAACTCGGTCGAGTCAAGGAGGAGACTATAAATCATAATAGATAGTGTAAGGTGAAGTAAAACTCTTCCATAGATTGAAGTATTAGGCATATGTACTACTGTAGTCGTTGTAGATTTTTAGTTTGTTAGGTTACGTGCCTTTGTAAATCAGAGAATTGCATTGAGCCTTGAGGTGACAACTTAATCTCTGCATGATAAGGTGATATTTGCATTGAGCACTTCCTTTCACATGCATAGTCTAGGATGTTTAAGAGGCCCATCATACATGTTTTGCTTTTGGTTTGCAACTTATTAGGAGCAGTTTGGCCTAATTCATGTGATGAAACTCAGAATAAGCATGCAAGCAAATTTGATTTTGTGATTTTTGAGTGTTGCTTGGATCTGATTTTTGATTTTGTTATTTTATGAAATGTAGGATGTTGGAGGAAAATCTAAACATGATATTTTGAGGTCTAGAGGTTCTGAAGTTTCCTATGGTTGTAGCAGTGGCAGCAGTAAATTCATGAGTATGTGTTCTTTTTCCTAGCTTGTTATTTCAATTCTTTTTGTTTCATGCTGATAAATTCAGTTTCTATTATTTTCAGTGTGAAGTACTTTCCTCCTGTTTCTCTGTTTTCTTTCTGAAATATCCGGAAGGAGGAAGATGGAGCAAGGTTTGCTCGTTTCGAGTTTGAGGTGGATAAACTCAGGTATTATTTGATGTTCGACCTGTTTTTTGTGCATAACACTCCGTGGAAAGATAGATATTTAGAGTGCTTGGTTTTTTGCGCCTTGTTGGAGAGTACAAAAGATACAATGTTGCTGTTGTGTGAAAATTGACCCAGCAGACCAGTGCTGTTGTTTCTTGAACCAATTGACAACTCCTTAGAACAGGGAGAGTGCGTGTTAATACTGATGCTGCAATTTTAAGGGGTATGGGTAAAGGATTAGGGGCTACCATCGGAGGAGCTAAAGGTGAATTAATTGTTGTTGCTGTGTGTCGTGTGAAACATGAGGGGCTTGTGGCGATGGCTGAGGCTGTTGCTCCAGGAATGGGAGTACTTTTGGCTCGCCAACTTGGTTTCGAGAACATTGAACTAGAATGCGATGCGTTAGAGGTAGTAAAAGCCATATGCTCAGGAATGAAGTGGAGAGCTTTGTATGATCTGATTATTGAGGATATGTGTCTACTTGAGTCTTCTTTTACTTCTGTCATCATGTCTAAAGGTGTGGTAATGATGTTGCACACCTAGCTATTAGAATAGTTCCTTTGGTGGGGTTAAGCAAATTTTTTATTCTAATTTCCCACAAGGCATTTTGGCTCTTTTAAATCTGGTTGTAACTTAACATTTGTTTTAATATATTTACCCACCTCCTTCAAAAAAAAAGAAGTGAGATTCAAATTTGGGTTTTTCTTGAAAAGAGTGCTTGATATTCTTTTATTTTTTGGACGGGAATATGATGATATATTCTTATTGATGTACAAACTACACGAAAATTTTGGTACTCTTATAATAAGAGTGGGCTAGAAATTGGTTTATTATTGCACATGTATGTCTTTGGAGGCCAACGGTAGATTAATGGTTAAGGGGTGAATAAACTATTTAGGGGTGAACAATTTGTTTAGAGGCGAGGTAAAATATGATGTTTATGGGCCGGGTGAGCAAATTCTTTAGGAGTGAGAAAAGTATTTAATTAGGGTTGAATAATATTTTATTTAGAATGAGGTTGTTGTATAAATTTTTAGATAGAGGTAAACAAATTGTTTAGAGGTGAACAAACTATTTCTATTTGATACAATCCACAATAAAAGTTCAAATAATCGATATGCCCTAATATTAAACCATCGCAACCCCTTTTTAATGAGTAAGGTAATTATATACTTCGTATTGTTTTTGAGAGTGAACAAATTATGTAGGAGTGAGCAGACTATTTAGTGGTTAAAATTATTTTGACGAGTTAGCAATTTATTTTACGGGTGAGAAAATTGTATACAATTTTTAGGGGTGAAAAAGTTATTTAAGGGTGAGCAAACTATTTACGAGTGAGGAAATTTGCATACAATTTTTAGGGGTGGACAAATTATTTAAGGATGAGCAAAATATTTAACCCGATGTGGTGTCAAATAAGTTCAAGCGCAAGAATAGGTATTATTCGAGCCATCTTAAGTAGGGTTGGTGTAGCTAGGACGCTCACGACTAATATTTTTAGGTTTTAAGAGGTGAGCATTTCTAGGGTTGAGCAAAATTTTTTGGGGTTAGGATGTAATTTAGGGGTTAAGTAATTGACTATGATTTTTAGAGGCGGCAAATTTGTTTAGGCGTAAGGTAATTTTATATGATTTTTAAGAGTGAACAAATTATTTAAAATGGAAGTGAACTATTTAGGGATAAACAATTTTTTCAACAGCGGGGTAATTGAATATGTTTTTTAGGGTGAGAAAATTAAATTATTTAAGGGTGAGCAATTTATTAAAGGGTGAGGTGCGTAATTTTATGTATTTTTAGGGGTTAGCAAATTTTTCATGGGAGAATACTGTTTAGGGATGAACAATTTAGTTAGAAGTCTATAACTTGAGTAATTCGGTTAGGGTTACTTAAAGAGTTCGGTTCGGGGTTACTCGGTCAGGGGTTACTTGAGGGTTCATTCAGGGGTTACTCGGTCAGGGGTTACTTGAGGGTTCATTTGGTCAGTGTGTCAATATACAACAAATTAATTACGCATTAACGTTAAGTGCCAAACTAAAATTTTTCGATTCACCATACGAAGCGCGTGCATCGCGCGCGTGGAGCTCGAAAACTAGTAAAGAGAAAAGAGTAAGGAAATTCTCATTCATTGAAGTTGAAGATCTATAAAGAGGTTGATTAAGATTCTTCTTCAAAATCCAAGCTCAACAATGGAGGAATCCTCACTTTCTCTCTTTAAAATGCCAAACTAAGGATGTTTCTCTCTCTAGATTAAGCTAAAAATTAGAAAATTAAGCTAAGCTAATCTAATTACATTATAAGGAGAGTACATACTATATATAGGTGTTCGGAAAAGAAGAAATCGATGACTAGAACCCAGTGTTGCCCGCAACTTCGTGGGTACAGAGAAAGGAGACCCAGCTAGACGCGCGCACACAGAAGACTGCGCACCCGCGCAGGGATATTGCACGCGCGCGCTAGGGTAGCGCAGCAGGCGCACAAAACTCCCTGACTTGTTTTCTTTTTCTTCCTCCATCTGCGCGGTTTCTCACAATGTTGCGTGTCCGCGCAGAATGGGTGCACGCCTTCTCAAATGTCGCACAGCTGTCGCGCAAAACAGTCTGTCTTAGCCCCTTTTGAGTTCTCGATCTGTGCGCCTTCTCACAGTGTTGTGCGCCCGTGCAGAGCTCATGTGCGCTCTCTCGAGGGGGCGTGCAGTGCTCTCTCTTTAGCCCAAGGTCTTCTTCTTTTAACATAATGGTTCCTAAAAAACACAAGCAAAGAAACCATGGGCCCGATTTGATCTTTATATGTGGCCAATGATCTAGAGGAGGGCCTAATATTGATTTATCATTCCTAATGCAATTAGAATTGATTATAGTCTTCTAGATTCTTCTAGAAGGTTCTTTTCATTCCTAATTTAATTAGCATTGATAAATTGACTCTACTTGACTTTTTAGAGTTTTAATCAAAATAAAAAAAGTGTTTTTAAGGAAAATACGATTTTTCCCTTCTGTACGGCTAAATTTTATCAAAATTAAGAAAACGTGTGAAGCTGATTTCTAGCGCCTGACGATAGGATTAGCGGCTGACGCTAAGGCTTGGCGTCTGGCGCTAAGATGTTTTATTCTCTTAGAAACTCTGATTCGTTTTTCTGTCACATCCGGCTGATTTTCTCTATAAATAGCCTCCTAAAACCTCCGTTTTCATCATCAATTCTCTCTATCAACTTTCTAATTCTCTCTCTCACCAATTCTCATCAAGAATCTCTTAATTCTCTCCCTCTTTTCTAAGCCTAGACCTTTTACAAACATAATTCCTCATACATTAGCACTAGACACACCTAGCTAAGTTCGAAGTTGCCTTTGCCCTAGACGTGAAAAGGTTTGATATTTCTGAGGTTTTGGTCCCAAATCTAGTCTAAACTTTCTTAATTCTTTATTTCAGTTATCTAATTTAATTGTTGATTTATTATTTTAATTGAAGTTACTAACGTGTGTATTTTGTTATTAGAAAGAGATACGAGGCATCCAAGTAAGTGCTTTAATTGTTTGCATTGTTATTATGATATAGAAATCATGTCTAGGTTATAATGATCCCTAGTGTTATGTTTAGGATGTTTTGATCTTCCTAGTATCATGTTTAGGGTAACAACTATAATTTCTAATATCAAATATGAAAATTGTGATTCCTGCGATGCTTCCTATTTTCTTCCTAATATATTCATGTTAGTATTATGTTAGGGTTAGAGCTTTTATCTTTATTGTTTAGTGACATGCTAGGGTTTGTTATTAATCTTGTTAGTATCATGCCTAGGATCTTGCTATTATTATGCTTTAACATGATTTTATAATTATTATTTTTGATGGTTATTATGTTGCTTGATTATTTTTATTGTTATTGCTTGATCACGCCTTTTATGCATGTTTAAAGGGAATTTGTACTTGTAATCACTCTTAATAAGATAATTAATAATTTGTTTAGGGTTAATATGATTATAATTCAAGTGATCGCTAATAATAGTTTTATTTGTGCATTAATGTTATCAAGCTTTTTGGCGACTCTACTGGGGTTCAAGTTTGGGGTGATGCTTGAAATATTCCCAACAGTTTTTTGGCGACTCTACTGGGGAGGATTTCTATTTTAATTCCTGAAATTTATTTCGGCAATGATTTAGAATGAGTGGATGAGACTCAAAAAGTTCTAAGTATTTCATGTGCATAATTTTGATTAATATTATTGTCTTATGCTTAAAAAAGATCTCATTGGAAACATCATCCGTAATGAGTTAAAACATAGGATTTTTACACGTAGGAAATTTGAGGAATATCTTTCACAACTAGGATTGAAATAATGCTACGCGAAACTGGATAATTTTATCGAGCACAGAAAGCTGCTGAGGCATGTAGGAGCTAGCGTCAGAAGACGGAGTCTAGCGCCGATGATTTAACTCTGGCGCCAGGTGACAGCTTCTGTTGCTAGGCACCAAAAGCCAAATTGCAGGGCCGACCTCTGTTCGCTGGCGCCAAGTTCTTCCAATACCGAGCCAGAAATATGCGTTCTAATTTTGACCAGTTTTTAGCACTGTTTGCTTGTTCCTACTTCCTGATTGAGTTTTTCTCACTTTTCTGAAACCCATATGTGTTCTACATATGTACATAACCCTCTGGGAATTCATGCTCCATTTACCTGATTGAACGCTCTGTGCAACAAAGGGTACATCCGAGAATGTTGAATTCACCAAACCATGGAAGCACGTTTTTTAACTCGCGGTGTCCCATCCACTCGTGCCAAACCTTCAAGGTTAGGCTTCCGTGCGGTGCATCCGGACAATTAACCATGGACCCTCTTTGACTAACCCATATCCCGAACTTTAGAGAACTAGATCCATGGTTATGTTGCAAACTCATTGCATCATATTGTGCCTACTTGACTAACTGTGCATTATTTGTTGTGCATACTCTATGTGTTTTTTCCTAACCGTTTGTTTGACTTGTGTTAAGACTAAATAAACTGATTAATGACTAAAAGAACTTTGTCTAATTAATTAATTAATTAGAGTAATTAAAGTCTAACAAATTAATCAGAATTGACCTAGTACGACTTTAGGTATACCCTGTAGAGTAATAATACCGAAAGCAGTCCCAGATCAACGTTCCAGCAATGGCGCCGAGATTTGGACTGCAGCGCCTGGCGACAGTTCTGTCGTTTGGCGCTACACTTCACATTGCGGCGCTAGTCTTGTCGTTTTGACGATAGTTCGGTATATTGCTCGAGTCATCACTTTGTGTCTAATTAAAGAGTTTGCTAATCAACTCGATTACTTTATTAATAATAATACCTCGTTAAGTCCTTAATTGAGTCTAGTCACATAGTCTAGCCACATGGTCTTACACAAGAGTCTTAATATGTCACCTACGCTCACTACACTCACTAGTCTTAGCACACACTTTGAGTATATATCACCATGACCATGTCTTAGGTTCATGCATGAGTCGGTTTTTTCCGTCATTTGAGTTGGGGTTACATTCTACTCCTAATTCTTCATATCTCTCCATATACATCTGAAAGGAATGGTGTCCTTCGAACAAGTGTATTATTCTGATAGCGGGTTCAGAATTATTAGAAAGCTAATATATTTAGTAAGGTCAAGTGATCGGAATGCCTGGGTGGAGGCCGCTTCCGATCAGTAATATTAATATAATTAATATTACAGCTTAATTTTGACTGAACCCTTCGGGTCACACCCAAGCAAATATATGCGAACCAACTCGACGAATTAATTTGGAAGAAATTAATTCGTCGCCCGAGTGTTAAACATTTAGACGTCGAAAATTCAAGCTTGGAGCGTCGAAACCGAGCGTCGGAGAATCTCAAATGTCGAGCCAAAATTTAGGATTTTGGCGAGACGGGAAAATGCATCAAGTAACAAGTAAAATCCTAGCCACGCAAAAGGCTAGGAATGCGTGCCCAATAGGAGCATGCCACGTGGCAGCACACATGGCAAAACGCCATGTGGCAGCACACGTGGCCGCCACGTTGGCAGCCACCTAGTGGCAGCCACCAAGTGACAGCGTGCCACGTGGCAGCGCCATGGTGGCGGCGCGCCACGGTGGCGACACATGTGGCAATGGCCGTGGACCCGGGTTGATAGGTTATGGTCACGGGCCAAAATAAAATGGGCCAACCGAACCCAACTTGGGGCTCAAGGTTGGGTGACACATGGTTAGTTCACATTGCATGTGAAATGCCTTGGGGACCAAGTGAGAAAGTGGTCCACACTTAACCATGTGACACTTGTTACTTGTTCCTTTGTTTATTTAACTAAGGGTTGAATTCACTAATCTTTCTATGTGGGATCTTTTGTGAAAAGTCCAACATTGAAAGATGAGTGAAATTCACAAGGCATACTTCCTTATAAATAGTCATGGAATGGCTTGAGAATTCTTTGCTTGAGTGGGAGTTAAATAGAGCATTCCATAATATTGGGAAAACTCTTAAACTCATATAACACTCGGGTTTTGGTCGGACCTCGCTAACCCCCAGGTAGTAGACCTTAAAGTTGTGTTCGCCTTTTTGTGGGTGGATACCGTCGGAGGCGCGACGCTTGACGTGCTCGTAGCTTTCAAGTAAGAGCCCCGTTTTTTAGGCGAAGCTCGCTTCGAGGGTAAGATTCGTTATCTTTTCTTAGTGAATATTTATTTATGCTTTATGATTTTAATTATTGCGAGTGGTTCCTTGGGTCGGGGTTTGTTTCCGCGGTGAGTCGGACTCACCAAACCCCAACAGCGGTATCGGAGCCCCGCTCGTTTATTTTTATAATCATGTTTTTCAAGGTTTATTTTGGCTTAATTTTCTGGTTTAAATTGCTAATTAGATTAGGAGCTCGGTTTTATTTATTTTAATCCCGTTTTTAATGTCGATTTTGGCCCAGAACCCAGATTTTCGCCCAAGACTAGTGAATTTTGGGTGGAAAACGTGTTCTGGAAAGGTTTTTATCCCCATAGTGGACTGTGATTTTAGCCAAATTCTGACCAGAAATGCCTGTTTTGAGGGGTTTTTCGTTCTTGACGAAAAATTTTAAGTCTTTTCTAACCTTGAAATTAATGGCATAAATTGTTGATTATATGGTTGATTATTTGCATTATTTTCTGCAATTTTATGTCCCCTTAAAGCACACTTACTTGGTAGTATTTGATTCTTAAAGGTTGATTTATTTTCACATAATTGCAAACTAATTGCTTTTTAGTGTGAAAGTTTTAATTTGAGGCTTCCATAAGTGTTAAAGATTCAATCTTTATTTGTGATAAGTGATTGAAACTTTAAAAACCACTAAATTCCATGTTATTTTGTGTTAAACTTTGATGTTTTTATCATTTTGAGTTGATTGGAAACATAAAGTTTCGATTTTTGTGATAGAAATTTGGTTATCTTCATGTTGGAAGATATAATTTTCAAGGATTCACAAAATTTAGATGTTGGAATTTTCATTTGAACATTAAAGTTCATATTTTTCCAACTTCCCTTTACTTTGTCAAATTCTCAAGTTTAATTTAAATTGATTAAATTGAAAGTGAGAAATTGCCTCAATTTTATGTTGCACCAAGCTAAACCAATTTAATTAAGAATGGTTCTTGGAATTATTTTGGTTATTTGCACTTTGAAAATTTTATTAAGTTAGACTTGTTTAAAATTTTATTTTGCTCTCTAAATTAGTTCTAAAATTAATTTAGAATTAATTATTGTTGTCTCGCGAAAAGGGATCAAATCCCGAGGTCGTGGCACGCAAAACGAGGCATTGCATCACCTTGGCGAGCCGGGATGCATAGAAACCCATATGTGGCTGCCAAGGTGGCAGCACCGCCTTACTTGCGGCCACACGCGCGGCTTTGCCGTGGCAGCAGCTCGCGGCCGTGTGCCGTTGGCCGTGTGTTCGTGGTCTTGGCGTGTGTGTATGCTTGGTGCGGTGAGGTGGCTAGCCATAGTAGGCTTGACGTTGCTTATTTTGCTATTTTACTTATTTTAATTAACTTTGTTTATTTTAATTAAAATTTTGGGAGGCTAGGCCTCGGTTTTGAGCGGCATTGGCAAAATTTCATTTTGACAAGTTTGGGTGCTACCGACTTAATTAATTTGATTAATTAAGGAAATGAGAAATTTAGTGGGAGCTTCAATTTTTAATGACGTGATTTATATAATCGGTTAAACAACTTTGACTAGTTTTAATTAGGCGTGTTAATCGGATTAACCACCTATATTAGTTACTAGAGCGCGCGTTGTTTAAATGCGTTTTACTTTGTTTTAATTTGTAAATTGCATGGGCCATTCACAAATAGTGAATGGATGAATGGAATATATGTATATATTCTCTCTCACAGGTTTTATGAAATGGCAACTAGTGGGACTCGACTAGGATAGAAAATACGGACTACGTGCCGTTATGTATATTTGTAAATCTAAATACGGTCTACGCACCGTTAAGTATTTTTGTACTTTAATATTTAGATCTTTCCTAGTTGTAGACACTAGTTTTTGCATAGTTTGGTTAAGTCTTGAAGACGGCGTATCTTGGAAGACAAAGCCTCGAATTGCAAATGAAGACCTTTTGAAGATATGAAGATCTCAAGGGGTCATGCTAGTTGCCAATATGCATCTATAATTTCGCTTTATATTTTATGCTTATATATATGTGTGAATTATTTGTTAGATGCATGTTTAGGTTTTCTTGATGTTGCGATGATTAGTTAAGTTCACTTAAATCAACCAACATAGAAATCCTAGGTCCCTAATAATATTGAGTCAAACTTGCCTTTCCAAACAACACTTATTAACCGAACGAGAGTGATGGTAGGCTATGCCAAAGAGAGGTGCCATCACTTCTCCAAGGGGCATAAGGCACACCGGGTGTGCACGTTGGTTTTGGTTTAACTCATCGGTATGGGTGAGGAGTCCTCACATACCGTGGAAAAAGAGATACATCGTCGAAGATGCATTAGATGCGACGATTATCTAACCAAGAGTGGCTTAGAGCCATTAGCAAGGCAATGCTTACCCAAGAAGATTGAGTGTTTAAGACAACCTAAAGCATGCTTAACCAGTCTTTGTTTCTTCGGATCTTGGAATCGCCTTATTTTCGCCAAATAGGGACAATTATTATGCGTAAATAAGACGTTTAATAAGATTAAAGTTTGCATGAATGCTATTAAATTTCAAACTTATTATGTTCTTGATAAATGGTTATACTTATCACTTATATTTATAGTATTCTAAATCAAATAATATTGTTTCCATGATTGGTAAAGGAAATCCTTGAGAATAGTTCTCAAAGAAAGGAAAAGCATTTCTAAAATACAATTCTCATGAATGACTTTTATAATTAAGTCCGAAAGGACGGTTGGACATCATGTATTCAAAATACTAGGTAGTTTTGATAAAACATGAGGTATTGAGTTGCAAACTCAAGATTGTCAATGTTTGACAACCAACGTATCTTTTCGCATCACAATTGAGTAGGACTCATTGATGTAGTAATTCGAGTAAGAATTAATGGAAAAGATGAAACTTTGTTTAAACAGCGCACTAGGTGCTTGATTATGCCTAACAAAGTATAAGAGTCAAGGTACTTAAAGAAATGATTCTTAAAGTAAGATTATGAGATATTGTATGATAAGAAATATAGGAAAGAAGGAACGAAGAAAAGGAATTAGATTTAATTTCAACTCATGAGTTCATGTTATTTACTTAGCAATTCGTTATCTTCACAAGTATCGGATACTGCTTGAGTGTTCCACTATGATAGTGACCTCAAACTATTGAAGTTAAGCTAAGTTATCGACTTACAAGCTTAGAATAAAGCAAGAAGAGCTACATCAGTTGTAAGGTCGTATGTTTTGTTTAAAGACCTTTTAAGCCAAAGGCTGGAACAAGTAATGGTTATTATGTTCCATAATCAGCAACTGATCCGTTTACACACGGAAAGACTCACATTCAAAGTAATGAGCAATAGTTGCGAGATTTATTTGAATGGGATGGTTATCCAAGCGTTGAGTTAAGAATGCTTGATTATAAACAAACATTTCTCTAACATGATAAACTCACTAAGTTCAAGTCATGGGCTTGATTTGCGTTCCAAACATCTTTAGCAATGTCACATCGACAAGAACGTACTCAAGGCTCTATTAAATAGGCTCTTGATAGTTGCTTGAATTGGAATCGTTCTAAGACAAGAAAGTCTTACTTGTTGAAACCGACAAAGCAGAGAGCTATTGTTCTTGGTATAGACAATTGACTCCGAAGGCTAAAGAGGATTCAATTACTTCAACGTTTCACAAAGAATTTGAAAGGATATGGCTATATTCATCAAATGTGAACAAACTTGACTTGAGTAGCTCAAGAGTTTGGTGAAGTACAGAATCGACTTGGCAAGATATCAAAATGTCTAGATTAGATCGAGCGATGTTTGCTTGAGCCAAGCGTGACTATCTCAAAGTTATGAATGGAAATTTTCATAAATAACTCCACAAAGAACATAGTGTGTCTTCACGGAGACCTCGGTGTCATTTGGAAATGACTCGAACAATGATGGTTCACAACCCTTCCTATAAAGTTCTTAAAGATTTGCACAAATGACTAATGTTACACTAAACAATGTGTCGAAGCTAAGAAAGGACGCCATATTCAGTTATGGATAGAAATAACTTCTAAAAGTCTTTTCAAGTATATGTCTAAGGCTCTTAGTCTCAGTAGGAGTTCACTAGCTCAGTGGGAGCAAAGTGGCTCAGTGGGAGCTACGTGACTTAGTGGGAGCTGAATGGCTCAATAAAGACTAAGATAGCTCAAGTAGGAGCTAACTGTTTGTTTCACAACGAACTTTTACCCAAAGACAATATACATGTCTCTTTGTAAGCATTCAAGTGAGACTACGGGTATTACCTCCACATCCTAATTGAGAACAAAAATTTTTTGTTGCTCTAAGTAGTGTCTTTCTGGAAAGTAACACGTTTCCAAAACGACAAGTGGGAGGAAAATAAACTCGATGACCATCGATCTTAGCAACAAACTAGAACTGAGAATCTCGGAAGACCTTAAAGGACTTCGTGATAATGCTTGATCAAGAAATACTCAAAAGGGCTTTACAAGTGCCTTAAAAGAGAATTCATTACTCACAAAACATTAAAGATGTTGGAGTAAGATCAACATAATAAAAGGGCTTTGAAAGCGCCTTAAAACTCAGTGTTTGATGCAATTGCCCCGTATAGGTATAAAATTCACCAAAGTCTTGGATTGAATCCTATAAATTTTCTATTAAGTTAGAAACAAACCTAAGACTTACAAGCATACTATTTACTATTAGATAGTATAGGAATAATGTCTTGTAAGATAGCTACAACAAATCCAAATTCCGAATAATGGTTAAAAGCCATGAAAATCCAAAATAGACTCCATGTTTGAAAATCATGTTTGAAACTTGATTAATTTGCATGAAAGGTGAAAGACCCATCGATTGCAAATAAGTTTTCAAGGAGAAAACTAACAAATGTGGAAATGTATATGCATACATAGCTAGATTGGTTGTAAAGGATATAATTAATTTCAAGGAGTTGATTTTAATAAAATCCCATTCACCAATCGGAATGCTCAAGTCTTTTCGTGATTGATCTAGCAAAATTGCGCATATGAAATATGGCAAAATAGATACCAAAACTGCCTTCCCAAAATGGAATTTTGGAAGTGACTATGGAATAGTCTAAGGGTTTTGAAAATCTAAATAATGCTAGATTTGAAAGCAAGCACATGGAATCCGTCATGGGATTAAAGGAAGCATTGCATGAAGGAATTGGAACGTGTTTTCTCATAAAGTTAATAAGAGGATTGACTTATGGAGAAACAGAAAAAATTCTGATGAACAAGAAGTTTAGTGGGAGAAAAAGTAATGGTCCAACAAGAAGTTTACGAACTCTATTGTGAAACAACCATCAAATGCTAAATGTTTAGATTTGAAAGTATTTTCGACAATGGACCGAGCTAAAGACGATACTTAGTACATGTTGGGAATTAAGTTCTATGGTATAGACTTAATTAAATGTTTAAATAAGTAAAAGAAATTACCATGTTAAACATGAAAGACTTTGAAAGGCTTTCGACCCATATGTATGAAGCTAAGTAAATGTTAGAACTAAGTATAAGCTAGGATAAGTACTAAATCAAACAAGAAAGACTCTAGTAAGAGACTTTCAATCATATCATACAGCGAACAATTTGACAAGACTCAGTGTAACTGTATGAGCTAAATGTCACCTGGATGGAATAAAATTGAGAATCATTCTAGAATTAAATCCATCATGTAAGGCTATGATATGGAATCGTCAGATGACTTACATGCTTAGAGCATGTGAATTACGTATATAATACCAATTGACATTAATCTAAGTATTAGATCATTAGATTATAGTCAAGAACATCCAAAGAACTTAGATAAGTAGTTTGATGAGTTCTTGACGCATGGAAACAGATATAATTTGAGTTTTGATGTTGCAAGCACAAACCTTAACAAGGATTAGATCCTTAGCAAGGAAGTCATTTATAAGCACGAGACAAGAAGTGTCGTGGCTTGAGAATGGTAACATGGATGTGCATCCATGTATAATGTGCGGGAATTTAAGGAAAATTTCCATGATCACAAGTGATTAGGGTATCCCAAATCGTTGTGAGTCGCTTGGAGTAAAACCCAAGAAAGGCATCATCGGGGAGTCTACTAAAATATATGTTGAGAATATTGTTGCCTTAAAGGCAATAATAAGATATATGTTAAATGGAAAGGTTCGTTGTTGAACATTAATGATTGTAGGTTGTCAAGTAGAAGGTCTCAAATAATTAAAATGAGTAGGAGCCATTGCTTGGACAATAAATCCTGAATCACATGTAATCCATTAACACTCTCAAAATTTTATCATCTTATTATGGAAATGGTGGATAATGAAGATGCTAAGGTTTGCAAAGTAATTTTAACTAAACCTTTGCAATAAGTGAACGATAACATTCATAATTGCATGAAAGAAATCAAGCATATCAAATATGGGTGTGATTTCTATGAATGTTTTATGAAGAGTATTACTCTTTAAACATTTGGGAAAAACCATTTATCATAAGATGAAACATTGTGAAGTTTCATAGTGGAATACAATATTTCTAAATATTTCACAAAACTATTTAATTGTGGTTTAGAATTAAATAATGAGTCCATTCGATTTTAATAAATATTCAAAATAGGGTATCAAGTCAATGGCTTGGATAAAGAAACACCTATTAAGTGAACATTGAATATTTTAATCGAAAATTATCCCTAATCAAGGTCATATTTTATGGACGATTGATGACCATCAGAGATTAGTGTGTAGTATGATTTATAGCACCGTTTCTTGTGCTATGAGGATATAAATCATTTGCACAGGTATTGGTTTAGAACCATACTGGATCGACCTATGAGGATACTTTAAGAGATTTAAAAATCTTCATAAGTATTTTCTCATTGTTACTATCGGAACTCTTTTCCTTTGACCATGAGTAGTGGGAGATCTCTTGTTTGATTACTGGTCCGCTTTGGTATCCGCCAAATGTCTGCCGTAACTGGGGATTATAAAGACAGATATCGGGCGGGTGAGTCCTCTTAGTAAGAGAAGCTACACTACAAGACTGGAAATATCCCCCTACTAACAATAGGGAACATGTCTTGTTGTTTACAAGGCCTCTCGAAGAGCGAGACTGTGAAAAATGCATGGCCGTGCTCAGATGGATTTTAGAAATCATCTTCTTATTAACAGTCAAACTCGGATTTCGAGAAACACTTCTGGACGTAACGGAGATGACTAGTAATCTTACTCTGTAGTTCATGAAGAGACATAGGATAAGGGCTATACACTAAATGCACACTTGTCCGGAAGGACAAGTGGGAGATTGAAAGGAATGGTGTCCTTCGAACAAGTGTATTATTCTGATAGCGGGTTCAGAATTATTAGAAAGCTAATATATTCAGTAAGGTCAAGTGATCGGAATGCCTGGGTGAAGGCCGCTTCCGATCAGTAATATTAATATAATGAATATTACAGCTTAATCTTGACTGAACCCTTCGGGTCACACCCAAGCAAATATATGCGAACCAACTCGACGAATTAATTTGGAAGAAATTAATTCGTCGCCCGAGTGTTAAACATTTAGACGTCGAAAATTCAAGCTTGGAGCGTCGAAACCGAGCGTCGGAGAATCTCAAATGTCGAGCCAAAATTTAGGATTTGGCGAGACGGGAAAATGCATCAAGTAACAAGTAAAATCCTAGCCACGCAAAAGGCTAGGAATGCGTGCCCAATAGGAGCATGCCACGTGGCAGCACACATGGAAAAACGCCATGTGGCAGCACACGTGGCCGCCACGTTGGCAGCCGCCAAGTGGCAGCAGCCACGTTGGTAGCCGCCACATTGGCAGCCACCTAGTGGCAGCCACCAAGTGACAGCGTGCCACGTGGCAGCGCCATGGTGGCGGCGCGCCACGGTGGCGACACATGTGGCAATGGCCGTGGACCCGGGTTGATGGGTCATGGACACGGGCCAAAATAAAATGGGCCGACCGAACCCAACTTGGGGCTCAAGGTTGGGTGACACATGGTTAGTTCACATTGCATGTGAAATGCCTTGGGGACCAAGTGAGAAAGTGGTCCACACCTAACCATGTGACACTTGTTACTTGTTCCTTTGTTTATTTAACTAAGGGTTGAATTCACCAATCTTTCCATGTGGGATCTTTTGTGAAAAGTCCCACATTGAAAGATGAGTGAAATTCACAAGGCATACTTCCTTATAAATAGTCATGGAATGGCTTGAGAATTCTTTGCTTGAGTGGGAGTTAAATAGAGCATTCCATAATATTGGGAAAACTCTTAAACTCATATAACACTCGCGTTTTGGTCGGACCTCGCTAACCCCCAGGTAGTAGACCTTAAAGTTGTGTTCGCCTTTTTGTGGGTGGATACCATCGGAGGCACGACGCTTGACGTGCTCGTAGCTTTCAAGTAAGAGCCCCGTTTTTTGGGAGAAGATCGCTTCGAGGGTAAGATCCGTTATCTTTTCTTAGTAATATTTATTTATGCTTTATGATTTTAATTATTGCGAGTGGTTCCTTGGGTCGGGGTTTGTTTCCGCGGTGAGTCGGACTCACCAAACCCCAACAACATCATCTTCCTCCATATCACAATCTCATTCTTTCTACCTTCTTCTATCCATTGCATGTTGAATAGAGTTTGAGTCAAATAATTAACAGTCGATATCCCTAATTTCCCTTTCCAATACTTGGTCAAGGAGAGAAGGGCGATTAATCAAGGACGACCTCTTTATTCAAGTCTTACTTTTTGATAAACCGATTCGTCAAAAGTGGAAAGCTAAAAAGATAATGGCAACTCAAGAAGAAGTCAACGAGCTTAGGAATCAATTGCCTGACGTGACTGAGGCGTTGAAGGCTCTAACCTTCAAAATCAATGACCTGTGAAGCAACAACAAATGGAGCTCATGCAAGAAAGTTTGAGCAAGTTATCTAGTGACTACAAATTCCAAGGCATTAGTTCACAAGGGGTCTTTGTGGACAAAGAGCTTCTTCCGCAGAAGTTTAATACCACTGATATCACTAAGTTCAAGGCAACGAATAATCCTTACTTTCACTTAAGGGCCTTTGAAACTATAATGAACATTAAGGGGATCGATAGGAAAGTCTTTCATTCTTTGTTTTCTTTATCTCTTGAAACCGTTTGTCAACAATGGTTCTTTTCTCTTGATAAAGAGAAAACCTCTACCTGGGATGCTATAGTAAACGCTCTCACTGATAGGTACAAATGCAATATTCAAATTGAAACTGATTATAGGCAACTTGATATGCTAAGAAAAAAAGAGAATGAAGGCTTTACTTCTTTCTTCAATAAGTGGAGGGAAACTTTCACTAAGATGATTGAGGTGCCTACCGAAAAAGAGTCTGTGAGGATGTTTATTAAGAATCTCCAAGAGAAGTATTCGAAGCATTTAAAGTATCAACATAATTTGAATACTTTCAAAGCCGTTTATGACATCGGAATTGAGATTGAAGATGACCTCGCTAAACAAAAAGCTACCACAGTGGCTGGAAAGGAAAGAAGAACGACAATCCTTCTTCTTCCGAAAACGCCCATTCTAGTAACAATGTTATTACATTTGATCTCAGTGAAGTGCTATCAAGAAGAAATTAAGGAAAGAATTCACCCCCATTAGGATGAGTTACGGTACTGCCTTCGATCGACTCCATGCTAAGAGACTCATTACTACCATTGAACCTATTCAAGATCCCGCGCCTGAAAAGAGATTGCCTAGTTGGAATCCAGATGAACACTGCAAGTACCATCAAGGTAGAGGTCATGCTACTGAGAGCTGTTGGAAGCTAAAGGAGGCTATTCAAAATTTGATCGATAATAACAAGATTCCCATGCCTCCAGCTAACAAGAAGAGCGAGTGATGATAAAGCAAACGACACAAGACAAGAGGCGAGCTTCAACGACAGGATTTCGTGACCTCCTCTTTTTCTGTTTCTTTATTTACCTTTTCTCCAATAAGTCTAGCATAGGCACCTTTATTTCCCCTTAGATTAATTTTGTAAATTTCTTTCTTTTTCCCTTTTAATAAAATGAGCATTTATTTCCTTACATATGATCATCGCATTGCATTGCATTTAAAAATAAAATATATATATATAAAATCCATGTCGAATTAAGAACAAGGTATACCAATGATTTGAGGCACCTCCTTGTAGCCACATCATATCACCTTTCACCTTTCAAATATACAATCCTTTCTTGATACGCAACTTTGAGCCTCGTCTAATGATAGACCTTTCATTTTTCAAACTACATCTACTTAACCTTGGGATGGGATTGTGTGCAACTTATGCAATTTTTAATTTTATAAAAAGCTTGAGTGACTTCAAAAGACTAAAATAGCAAAAGATAAGCAAAAAAAATAAATAAATTGTACAAAAGGGAAGGTGTTCCAATGTCTTTGACATGAACATATCTTTGATATAAACACGTCTCAGATTTGCGTCTCTTATCGAGTGCTCGGTACCGTGCCTGAGAAACATGAATGCCAAGTGAGTGATAGATCGCATGATCGGGATTGCCCACACTTATAAAATAAAATAGATGCTAAAGCAAAAGAGAAAAGAGAGCTAAAAAAGAGTCAAAAGCCTCAAGCATAAAAATGTAAAGATTCAAAAGCAAGGTTGCACACCTTAGGGCCTTATCTAGGGTCTTGAGCCTTTATCTCTTTCTTCTTCAACCTTTAGCCTAACCACGTTACAACCCTTCAAAAGACCTTTTTGAGGTATACACACTTGTGCGAGGTTCGGCTAGAGCTACATTCGGCCTGATTCCTAACGGATACGTAGGCAACCTCACATCGAGGTGCGGCCGTAATAAAAATGCATTCCTATTTACACTCATAATTTATCATATCTAGGGATCTCCTATGCTCATCCCTATCTACTTAGAGCTATACTTGGGGGCTTGATCCTTACATCATTAGCTTACCTAGCCTAAGAGTCACCATTATTTGACTCTTCTAAAAATAATATCTTTCCACACACTTAGCTCTTGCGGCCTAGCTTTAGTGTCACTTTCACACACATCACAGATACATGACTAAATATACTTCCCTTAGGAACCATTTGTCATGACATCTTAACACAACGCTGAAGCATGCCTTGTCATATCAACATCAATCATCATTGCATCACAAAGTATGAAGTACTTAGCCTCCGCGCCTAAGTTACCTAAATACATTCATTATCGAGTCAACTAGGATAGTCTAAGATGTTACAATCCTTGTACTATGAGAGACAACACTTGGCTAAGCTCATTCAACATGCACCTTCAAAAACTTCGCTTCTTTCTTTTTTCGCGTCTTTCTTTTTCGGGAGAAAGTCGGTACCCTCCACAAAAATGACGGAAAATTTTTGCCTTTTTTTTTTGCATTTTTGAGTCGCACGATAACATTACAATGCACACACGAGTTATGTACACATTGAGTCATGTTGAGTCAACACTATGCACACACGAGTCACACAAAGTGAGTCCTCATTAAGTCAAGTTTATACCTTGAGTCGTGTCAAGTCAATGAGTCAAGCAACACTAAGCCTTAGGTCAACCCTAAAGAAAGATAATCAAAGTCATATAGTCAAAGATATAAATGCAGGTGCATCCCAGCAAGCGAGGACATTCCCGGATTTTTTTCGAAAAAACCGCGAACATGACACATGAAATTCTTCCAAGATGAGAGCAATTACATAGATCAGTAAATTAGAGATGAAGAGCTTTAATTTACAAAAGATTTGAGCGGATTTGGTTGAAAATAAACGACCAAGCTCAAAGTTTGGAGCAAAACCAAGCAACAGTGGCAGCAAGAGCAAAATAAGGAAGACACGACTCCAGCGCCAAACGACAACATCTGGCGTCTGCCAATAGAGCAAAACTACGACGCCAGAGATATTTCAGCAACGACAGAGCTCAAAGCCTCTCAGAACGGTTATTTCGACCTCGTACAACAATTTCGGGTTCCTTGGTATGCTAATTAGCCCCTATAAGCAATTTGACATGATTGAGTAGTCGACTTGATTACAATCGCAAATAAGTGATCAACTTGACGAAAGATCGTCTCACTTAGCTTAAAGCGCCTAAACATTGGCTCATCGCAAAGGCACCAACATAATAGTTCATAAACAATAGAAGCACCGACATACAGGTTCACAATTCAAAGCACTGACATACTGGTTTACAAGCAGCAGAAGCACCGACGCACCGGCTAAAGCAAAGTTCAAGCAAGCTTTAAAGATCAACAAGCGTTGGTCTTCGGTAAATTTTCTTTGAATATTATCACAATAGTTGAGGATGACTTCAAGTAAAGTTATTTTCGACAGCATTCGCTAAGATTGTGGAGGTTGTCACCTAGATTCGAGAAGATGGCATGAGATGGGCGGTCTTCGACAGCATTCGCTAAGATTGTGGAGATTGTCACCAAAAGATTTGTGAAGATGGCACGAGATGGGCGGTCTTCCACGGCATTCGCTAAGATTGTGGATGTTGTCATCAAGATTTGAGAAGGACGGTTCGTGATGAGGCGGTCTTCAAAGACTTTTGCTATGATTGGGAAGGTTGTCATTATAATTCAAGGAAAAGGCTCAAGACGTAGCAGCATTGATCGACGGCGTTCCCTAGCTTGTGGAGGGTTGTCACAACAACTGGAGGTGATTTCGAGAGAAGTTATCTTCGATAGAGTTCCCTAGATTGTGGAAGGTTATCACAAACAACAGAAAATGCAGCAACAAATCAGTTACCTTCAGAAACGTGTGCTCGACGGTGCAAGATACGCGTTTCTTAACTCTTTTATCTGTTTAAACTAACGCTAGTTTTGCAGGTATCGACGTTACAAGAATGATTTTGGATCACCAAACGTTCTGAATTATTCTCCGTCCCTATCGATACTTTGACTTTTGTTTTTGAAACTTGCGTTTCTCCAAACTTAGTCAAAGTGGGGGCTTTTGTAGACACACATTTGTGTCTCCCCAAAACCAAACCCAGTGATAAGTACCTTTCACGTCGAATCATAATCGAATGAAGTGAAAGTGTGGAAAGTCTAGTGTTGCGGCTAGTTTTATTTCTTTTCTTTCTCTCTGTTTTTTAAAACCAATTTTTAAGAAAACAGCCAATCCAGTTTGGTTTGGTCCATGTCAAGGGTCCAATAATAGCGTAGTTGGGTCGGGTTTGAAAAAAGCTTTCCAACGATATATTATAAGCCCAATTCCGATGAATAATAAGGTAGTAATGACCAAATTACTAAACTGGGCCCGATTTGATCTTTATATGTGGCCAATGATCTAGAGGAGGGCCTAATATTGATTTATCATTCCTAATGCAATTAGAATTGATTATAGTCTTCTAGGTTCTTCTAGAAGGTTCTTTTCATTCCTAATTTAATTAGCATTGATAAATTGACTCTACTTGACTTTTTAAAGTTTTAATCAGAATAAAAAAAGTGTTTTTAAGGAAAATACGATTTTTCCCTTCTGTACGGCTAAATTTTATCAAAATTAAGAAAACGTGTGAGGCTGATTTCTAGCGCCTGACGATAGGATTAGCGCCTGACGCTAAAACTTGGCGTCTGGCGCTAATGTCCAGCGTCTGGCGCTAAGATGTTTTATTCTCTTAGAAACTATGATTCGTTTTTCTATCACATCCGGCTGATTTTCTCTATAAATAGCCTCCTAAAACCTCCGTTTTCATCATCAATTCTCTCTATCAACTCTCTAATTCTCTCTCTCACCAATTCTCATCAAGAATCTCTTGATTCTCTCCCTCTTTTCTAAGCCTAGACCTTTTACAAACATAATTCCTCATACATTAGCATTAGACACACCTAGCTAAGTTCGAAGTTACCTTCGCCCTAGACGTGAAAGGTTTGATATTTCTGAGGTTTTTGTCCCAAATCTAGTCTAAACTTTCTTAATTCTTTATTTCAATTATCTAATTTAATTGTTGATTTATTATTTTAATTGAAGTTACTAACGTGTGTATTTTGTTATTAGAAAGAGATATGAGGCATCCATGTAAGTGCTTTAATTGTTTGCATTGTTATTATGATATAGAAATCATGTCTAGGTTATTATGATTCCTAGTGTTATGTTTAGGATGTTTTGATCTTCCTAGTATCATGTTTAGGGTAAAAACTATAATTTCTAATATCAAATGTGAAAATTGTGATTCCTGCGATGCTTCCTATTTTCTTCCTAATATATTCATGTTAGTATCATGTTAGGGTTAGAGCTTTGATCTTTATTGTTTAGTGACATGCTAGGGTTTGTTATTAATCTTGTTAGTATCATGCCTAGGATCTTGCTATTATTATGCTTTAACATGATTTTTATAATTATTATTTTTGATGGTTATTATGTTGCTTGATTATTTTTTATTGTTATTGCTTGATCACGCCTTTTATGCATGTTTAAAGGGAATTTGTACTTGTAATCACGCTTAATAAGATAATTAATAATCTTGTTTAGGGTTAATATGATTATAATTCAAGTGATCGCTAATAATAGTTTTATTTGTGCATTAATGTTCAACCAACATAGATTAAACAAGTTTAGGGTTAACCTATTGATTGCATGTTAGTTAAAAAGCGCACATGAATACGATCAGAATAAAGTAGAGGCCTATTATTAGGGCAGCTTCAATCTCTTCTAGGTTGGATTTGTACCTTCATCCCCGAACTACTAGTCATGGTTCCAGATCTATTGGAGTTGACAATCTCCTGGATCGTTAAGGGGTGTAACCTTCAACTTATGAACGGTTTACAAGTTCCTAAAACTTGGTGGCGACTCTTTTTCTCTATCTTCTTTTCCCTTTGGACGCCACCGTACTTTAGTGTATGATCACAGTGGGTTCAAGTTTGGGGTAATGCTTGAAATATTCCCTACTATTACCATCCCAGAGGCTTCGCTTATACCTCAGAATGCTTTGGAGTAAGAGGAGTTTGAGGCTTGAAGCATTATAGGAGAGTTGGATCAGTTGCTTAGAGCGGTCGTTCACCTTTGTAGGA
This sequence comes from Chenopodium quinoa, assembly GCF_001683475.1. Classification (NCBI taxonomy): domain Eukaryota; kingdom Viridiplantae; phylum Streptophyta; class Magnoliopsida; order Caryophyllales; family Amaranthaceae; genus Chenopodium; species Chenopodium quinoa. The sequence goes on along the minus strand of NW_018742630.1, from coordinate 380,700 downwards.
TTGCCCGCTCCTCTTGAGCTTTTTCTTTTTGTGATTTTAATAAGTATAGAGGAGCGGCCGCTCACCGCTGAGCGCTCGCTCCCATGGGTTCGTCAGCTTGTCCTGACCCTCTAGAGTTCCTGCTCTCCCTCAATTTAGCGGCCGCTCCCTTGGGTATTCCATGATTTTTTATTTCATTTTTAGACTTAATTTTGGGTAATATGAGTGGGGTATAAATACATGATAGAGGAATAAACGTGTCATCAATTGTCTATCCCTAGATCGAACACAATTTATAACAACCTAAACAAACCTAATACGAGTATAAGGCAAGTATAGGGTCGAACCCAAAGGAGTGTGTCGGTATTAACTTTAGCCTAAATCAAGCTACTTCGAAGATTGTAGTGAGAAAATGGTTGTACTATGGTAATAAAGCTAGATTGATCAAGTATTCATGAAACTAAAAACTAGGGATTATTCAATTGATAATTCATTCAATTGATTCAAGCATTGCAAAGGACAAACAATAGTAGCAATCAAAAGAATTCAAAATCTATCTCCTAGAGGCCAAACTAGGGGTCACTATGAATGGCTAATCAAGGAAAATCACAATCAAACTCAATCAATTAAAACAATTCTCAAATTGATGGTTCATGTCATTAAGAATTGCAATGCAATCTAGATTAACCTTATAGGTTGATCACTCCTAATCTAATTAATCACATGCAAAACTATGTCAACCAATTTAATTGCAACAAATCAATTAATCAATGATCATCAACAAGCACAAATTATACATCAAACATGCTTCCCCTTCTCCCTAGCAACTAATCTACTCACTAATCATGGTGTAATTCAAGAACAAATCACTAGAAAATGCACTGATCATCATTCTAAATGAAAATCAAGAGTAAACAATATCAACTACAATATCAAATTCAAATCCAAGGAAATCAAACAATAAAACATGAATCTAAGACAAACAAGTAAAGAGATGAACTAAAAGAAGAGATTCTCACTAATATTAATGATTGAAGATGAAGAAATCCAATCACAATTGATCCAATGTTGAAATACAAATCTAAAACCAAGAACTTCTCTCTAACTTCTCTCTCTAAAACTAAGCTAATGAAAATTATCTAAAAGTTAGTTTTCAAAAAGGAATTACAAGTGTATTTATAGGCAAAGAAGGAAAACAGGATTCCCGCGCCCTCTCTAAAAAATTCTGCGCCAGCGGGGAAATGGGTATGGAACCCATAACAAACTCTGCGGGCTGTCTGGGCAACACTCGCGCCCGCGGGTCTTCTAGCCCGCGCCCGCGGAAAAAGCCACCGCGCCCGTGGCAAGGGCGCGGCGAATCCCCTGCTCCCAAAGAGTAATCAGAGGGCCGCGGTCTCTCTAATCTGGAGCGCTCTCTCCAATCTACCTGTGCCCGCGGCCAGACCACGGAGAGTTCCTGGTCGATTTTTGCTAATTTAGTGCAATCGAGCCCGCGCCCGCGGCCTTCAGGACCCGCGTGTAATCCCTCGTATTTTAAATATGTTATAAATGAAATTTAATTTTATTTATAATATTATTTTGTATTTTTTCGTAATCTAATTTCAAAATATTCAAATTATTAATTTGGGTCAAAAATTATTTTGGTACAAATTATTTTATGAACCTTCATTCTATAATTTATTTCAATACAACTAAAGCTTAGTCCATTTCAATCATTTGGCCCATTAATCTTATGAGGCCCAACCTTTCTATTTAGCCTACAACGTTCTCTCCTATAAATATCCCTTGAATCCCCAAAAATTTCCCACACAAAAAGGTTAGTCTTATTTTCTTCCTCCTTTGTTTCATTATTTTGCTTAATGTTAATTTAATTGTTTTGATTTTAGTATAAAGATTATATTTTTAGTATCAAATTATATTTTGATGGTATAAAGATTTTAAATTTCAGATTATATTTATGTTATAATTTTCATATTTTATGAGTTATAAACATAGGGTTTCAATTTATTGAAATTGGGATTTTAGGGTTTTTATGCACAATTGATTTAGGGATTTTGTAGTAATGATGTTTTGAAATTTTGGCGATTATAACTAATGATTAGTTTAACTTAATTCCAGATTATTTTGAACATGTAAATTCGTGTTTTAATTTTTAGATTTCCGTTCGTTAATTTTAATCCCGTTTCAATCCCGGTCAGGTTCTGAATTCATCTGATTTTAATAAAAAAGTACAGTTTTCCATGTAGAAACAATGTTTTAAGAAAGACTCACTATTTTTGGTAGTGAATACCACCCTCACGTGGCCAAATTCAGCCTCTAAATATGATTTTCGGGCAGTTTTTGATTTTAACGATTTTTTTTTTTACTTAAAATATTAGCCTTGAGTTTGATTAATAAAATTAATTATGTTTAAAGTTTTTTTTTGAAGTAAATTATGTTTAAAGTTAATTAAGCATAAATATATGTTTTTATTGAAGTTTTAAGTGTTGGAAATAGTTTCTAAGTACTACTTTTGATGTTTTATAAAGAGGGTTTAATCACCCATTAAAAAGGGAGATTATTAGGGGTTTTTAAAATAATTTTCAGATTTTTTATTAGACTTTGAACTTGCTTTAATTTCATGTATAAGAGTGTATTTTAAGGTTTTTATGAAGAAAATTTAAAGAACTATATATAAGCCTTTAATTTTAACTAAAGGGAAGGTTTTAAAGTGTTGTTTGATTTGGATTTTGAAGGTTTTAAAGTAAGTTAGTATTGCTGTAAATTTGATTGATTGGGTATTGATTGAGATGTTATTGTTTGGTTTAGGAGAGGAGTTTATTGAAGGTGATTTCTATATAGTAAAGTGGCATACCAATTCGTTTATTCAAGGTACGTACAAGTTAAGAAACCTTACTTGTAGGTGCATGTTTAAGGATGGATCGAGAACTTAGTATCATGTATAGAGATGACTGGGTTAAATTGTTTGGTTATACATTGTGAATTTTTGTATGACGTACACTATTCTATATTGAAAGTATTGTTTATGCTCTAATTATGCAAGGTGCGCTTACAGGCAAAGGTATGTGATTGATGTAATGATTAATTTATTACTCATTCATGATTATGCAAACAGGATGAGTAAAGGAAGAATTCTAGTCTTATAAGACGAGGTTAAGGTTTTGGGGTGCCTCATGCACTCAAGGTGTTTATACACCGAGGTAGTTAAAAGGAATAAATAATAAATTTTTCTTGTCACTAATAAATCAAGAATTAAAATTGGAAAGTTGTTTTACTTGATTGAATTGATATTGGATTGATTGTATTGTTTGCAAATGAGTCATCAGCAAGTCTAAACCTGTAAATCACGTAAAGTGCAAGATGGATGAGCAATAAAACTCTGGATTGGTGCACTTTTGGAGTAATGACAATCAGGGGTTGGGGTACACGGGGTATTAGCCGTATACTTTTATCGAGGCCGTCTGATCTACGAGTCTCCTATTTCAAATATTATTTTTTAAAACTAGGAGTTAGGTGAGATCTCATATTAACTACGGTCACGGAGTCGCGCCCGTGGTCGTTGGTGTTTACTGATGTTTCCGAAAGGAGGCATGGGATTTTTCTTTTATTGATGTTCGAAAGGGAGAATGGGTTGGACAACCTTGTCTGTTGCAAAATCCAATGAATAAAAATAATGATTTACCTATTATTAATTAATGGAGTCTTAGTAATATAAATAGTTGAGTCGTGTGTTGAGTCTATAATTTAATGATGCATGATGATTGATTATTAGTAGCATGTTATGGATTTCTTATTTGTTTCGCAACTTGTATGTACTCAGCTTTGCTGATTGCGTGCTTTTGTGTGTGTCTTTCTTTGGTCATGGCCTTCGCCTTTCAATGACCCTGTGACGATCCAATTTTTACACTTGTAATATTGGGGAGCAGATTAACCACAGGTTCTTACACACGCAACATTCAAATCAGGGTTGTGGGATTTTGAGTAGAGAGTTGGTTATTATTCGCAGTTTATTTCTTTTCATAAGTTTGAATTTATTTAAACTCTGGTTTTATTTATTTACTTCTTTTGTGGGGTTTTGAATAGGGGCCTTAATGGTTCCAAGTTTTATGATTTAATTTGGTTTTGGTTATTGGTTTTGAAACTTATTTATAACTGAGTTAGTTTTTCCGCTGCTAATTTCTGACATAGCCTTAACGTTTGAACACGTGGTGGTAGCACACCAGTAATTCTCTTGGATTTTGTTCAGGGTATTTACAAGTTTTAAGAGAGAATTACTGGGGTGTTACACCGCGCCCGCGGCAACCTGGCAAGAGCTGTTGCCCTCTCTAAGGCCTCTACAAGCCCTCTCTGAGCCCTCTCCAAGCCCTCTCTAAGCAGATTGCTTCCTCCTTGCTTAGTCAATATAGCTCATCTTGACCCCTTTGCAAAGAAAACTCCTAGGTACCTACAAGAGCAAACAAAGGAAAGGAATAAAAGGGAAAAAGGGCCAAATAAAAGGAAAACACGAAGAAAACACGAAAAACACAAAGAAAGAAGGAAAGAGAGGAACTAAAGGAAAAGGGACCAAAAATAAGATAAGAAAGCATGAAAAAGGGATGAAATCATCCTACAAGACTACCCCATGAGTGCCATAAATGACACTCATCAAATTCTTCCAAGCTAGACTTTTGCTCGTCCCAAGCAAAACAAATGCTAAAAAGGAAAAATAAGGGCTTATTCAAAATAAAAAGAAAAAAAGAAGGAGGTGAGAATATACACTAACTCACTTTCGTAGGAGTCACGGTCAATTTTAGCAACAAAAGACAAGCCATTTAAACCCCTAGATCGCCCTAGAGGACATGTGATGCTCTCGTAAAGTTTTCCTAGAGATAACCTATAACTCTTATTAAGCAAAACAAAAGAAGCAAAAATGAGGCAAAATACAAGAATAAAGAGCAAAGTTTGAAAAAAAAATTAATCAAAAATCTTTGTGAAATGGACTTTACAAAGTGACTATAATTCAAATGAATAACAACCTTTCTAAAGTTAATCATGGTATGCACGTTATAAGATACCTAAGGTTGATTGAAACATAAATATGCTAAGCATAGGAACTAGATGTCACACTCCACTTTCATCCCAAACGATCTTACCGCGTTCCCCCTACTAATCTCACATCTCCCCTTAGTGAGCATCTTATAGATTCCGCGAAGGAAACGAAAAAAGATCAAATTTTTGGGCTACTCGACATCTTGACTTCGCATCCCCTTTCCTTAGGCTATAACCCATGATTCCCTCCACCGATGAATGACTCAACCCCTAGGGGGAAAGGTCTTCCCAAAGGTTGTAACGTAAGACAAAAAGGGTTAAGGTAGGCTAAATTTAAAATTTGGTGGTTAACCTAAATTGTGAAGCAAAGATTGCGCATTTCTTTACACCATAACCAAGCAATCACCAAACAAAAATACCAACACCCCCAAGCTTATTCAAAGCTAAGATCACAAACATAAACATATAAAGCATGAGAACGCTTCCCCCCCAAGCTTGAATGGAGCATTATCCTCAATGCTAAAAAAGGAAGAGTACCCACACTAATATTTTTGCATTTTTGCAGTTTCACTTTTTTTTTATTTATTTTTTATTTATTTTGTTTTCTCTTTTGTTTTCTTTCTTTAGTAGTGCTTGTCCTCGCCTCTTTTAACTTTGGACGTTTTTTATTTTCAAACTTGCATTTATTTTGTCCTTTCCTTTTTGAATTGGGACGACTTTTTACTAGACATATGCCATTATTCAAAATGTATATACAACACAAACATGCTCATAAACTTGAACCAAGTTCCAAACTTATAGACCACAATCTTCAACAACAATGACCGTACCATTGCTTCATAAAAACCAAAAATGAAAATGAAAATGAAACAAAAGGCTCAAGAACTAAAGACGTGGCTTGAAAAGAAGGGAAAAAGGCTCAAAGGGCTAGCAAGTAGGCAAATGTATCCCAAAAACCAAAAGTAAAAAGAAGGACACTATCCTAGAAAAAGGAAAAATACCTCCCCGAAAAGATGCCTTTGTCCTCCCTAGGTGGATCGGTCTCGGTCTTAGGAATCATATGTTAAGATTCTAGATTAGGTTTGCGAAAGTCAAGGATCCATGCCGCTCATGCAAGAATATGTTGAAAGCTTGAAAAAGTATGAATCTCACATGGTTGTAGAAAAAACTCACTAAGGTTGTCAAATCGAAGTTAGGGAGCAACTACCAAACATGCCACAAACAAGTAGAATCCGGCTTTATGATCCCCCTAGTTCTAGACAACTACCTTAGTATGCTTTATCCTAGAATCAACCAAATGTATTCTCAAACCATGCATACCATGACCACCTAGTAAGATTATTATTCAAAAGTAAGAGTCCATTGTTTACAAGTCCAAGTCAAAATAGAAAGAGTGAAAAATTAAGCCTCAAAAAGCTATTTACAAAACCAAGAAGAAAGAGAAAAAAAAAAAATAAAAGATGGAAAGCAAAGACAAAGGAATAGTAGGAGAACAAAGAAAAGGACAAAGATGCAATCATAACACGTATTTCTCAATCGACATACTAGCGGTCAAATGGCCACATCGCCAAAGACCCCAAACACACTAAATGTTATAATCATACATCCTCGATCTGTTCAACTCCCCTAAAACTAATCCTAATCTAAGCAACCAAGAAAATTAAAGGAATAAAAGTAAAGATATAAACAAGAAAGGTCTCACCAAGCGTCCAAGCTATGCTACAATAACCAAGGGGCAAGAACGACCTCCTTCAAGAAGCTTCGAAGACCAAAGCATAAGCTACGAGAAAGGTGAGAAAAATAAAAGGTCTATATACAAAATGAAATTGTTAGTAACTTCCAAACAAAAGCAAACAAAAGAAAGCTTACTTAAAAACTATGTACAAAAACCTAAAGAAACCATCATCATCATTGAAAGAAACCTCAAAACATCATCATCAATACCAAGACAACAAGACAAACATCATACCAACTAGACTACCAAGAGCGAAGCAAGAAAAATCCACCAAAGCCTTTTCAAATACATCCCCATGAGTCCAAGGTGCCTTCCCCAAAACCTACCCTAAAACATCCTTTTTGATTCCCCCCTCACAAAATAAGGGCATCGACCGCGATGCTCTAAAACATGCAAAGCTAAAAGGGAGGAAACTAAAAAGGAATCAAACAACCAAGGGGGAAACTATTGGACACTAGGGCCGGCACCACCATCACCCACATCCCAACCTCCAGTAAAACTAGGAGGGAACCTATAACGACCCTTGAAAAGGTCAAGTTGGGATGTGGACAGTTGGTCAAATTGCTCGGGCTGCATATAGAGCTCGGGGTGGGTGGGGTGAACATAGTAGTAGTCGGGGTCACCCCGATAATCACTCCCCCCGAAATCCGGTAGTCATAATGACCGGACTCATCTAGGAAGTCACGCCTTGGCTCATCGGGGTGTGTAACCCCGGGCTAATAGGGGTACGTGAGGAGGTTGTCACCACCTAAAGATGGAACATGCCCTTGTTGGGGCAACACATATGGGTACTTCACCGGAGGAGTGACCTTCCCCCTACGCACACTAGCGTCATATAGGGCGCTAGTTTGAAAGACAAGGTTTGATGGTTGGAACACATACCTTGCATGCTCAATTGCATGCGCTCCATATGCTCGCGCATAGCCTCCATCTCACGGAGATAGGCATTTCCATGGTAGTCATGTTGTTGATGTTGTTGTCTTGTTCTTCTTCTTCTTTGCTGCGGTTGTTGTTGTTCATGTTGAAATTATTGTTGTTGTTGTTGTTGTTGTTCTTCTTCTTCTTTCTTCTTCTTCTTCTTCTTCTTCTTCTTCTTTCTTCTTCTTCTTCTTTCTTCTTCTTCTTCTTCTTCTTCTTCTTCTTCTTCTTCTTCTTCTTCTTTCTTCTTCTTCTTCTTCTTCTTCTTCTTCTTCTTCTTCTTCTTCTTCTTCTTCTTCTTTTTTTTTTTTTTTTTTTTTTTTTTTTTTTTTTTTTCTTCTTCTTCTTCTTCTTCTTTCTTCTTCTTCTTCTTCTTCTTCTTCTTCTTCTTCTTCTTCTTCTTCTTCTTCTTCTTCTTCTCCTTCAACCGGAGTGCAAGACTTCAAGAAACGTTCTTGCTTGAAATAATGCACCAATCTAATAACCATACCTCCACAATGTATCTCACCCGTTTTCTTCCCATTAATGATTACCTGGAAACAATTCATAAAAATATACCCAAAATTCACCTCGGCCCCAAATCCGGCCTTGTAGCCATCCAAAGAACTAAGATCTCCTCCCTTAAAAGCTTCCCAAGATCTTGCTTATTAAACATAGCATAGCCAAGAACCCGATGAAGAATTCTAAGAGCTGGGTGAATGATCTCGCTAGCAAGCGAATTCTTAGAGTCAAACACCTTCTTTTTAGAAATGGCTCTCCACCATGCAACCTCATTGTAATCGTACTTGAGAAGGGAAACCAAGGGCTCATAGATATCGGTATTGGGGTTGAAGCCAAGGGCTTTATTGAATTCGGCAAGGTTCATGGTATTCTTGGAATTAAATAGTTGGAAAGAGATGATATATTCGGTATCCTCCGCCCTATTATACTCAAAGGTGGAGAAAAACTCAATGCACGATTCCAAATAGGTTTGCGGAGATGACTTTACAAACTCATCAAAACCAAGGTTACGGAGTAAGATGTCAAGATCGGCATCAACTCCTAATTTGACCATATCATCGAGAAGATAGTTGTGGGTAGGTCTAAATTTCCGAGATTTCATTTTGTTATAAATAGGGACATGTTTAGACCAATTGTGAAATTTGAGAGGTGGTAAAAGAGGAGGTGGGGTATCATCTTAAGTAGTTTGGTTGTGAGGAGTTTCGGTGTTTGAAGGTTGGCTATGAGAGGATTGGCCTTGGGAGGATTGGCCGGGGGATTGGTTAGAACTTTTCTTGCTACTCTTAACCTTTCTTAACAAATCCATAGTCACAAGCTCAACCAACACAAGAAACTACACAATCACCTAAAATCAACACCAACACTACCACCAATTTTTCAAACCACCTTCACAATACCACCCAAAACCACCACAAACTACAAAGTACCTATTACAAGCAATAAAACAACCAAAAATCCAAACAACAACCAACGACATTAACAATCCATCTAAAAAATAAGCACAAATCACTCAAAACAATTCCAAAATTACCATGCAAACAACCATAAACATCATAGTCATGCTTAACCAAGGCAAACCAAAACCAATGTATAGTAATCAATTGAAATTGACAAAAATAAAACAAAGGTTAGAAGTATACCAAGATTGAAGACTCAAACAAAGCTCAAAATCCCACTCAAACAATGGTAACATCTTCATCCATTTCAAAAACAACAAAATCCACCGGGATCACAAACTTCCCAACCCTTAATGGAACATCTTCCACTTTACCTTTTGGAAACTTGATTGACCTATCGACTAGTTGCAAGGTAATGTTGGAAGGTAAGAGTTCCCCTTGATCAAGTCTTTGATAAACCGAATATTAAATTAGGATTACACTAGCTCCTAGTCACATAGGGCATTATCAATTTGCATCTTGTTAATAGCACAAGGGATAGAGAAGTGTCCGGGGTCTTTCAACTTGGGTGGCATTTTGTTCATGATGATCGCACAACAATTCTCAGTCAAGTTGATGGTCTCCACAACATCACAACTTGAGAAAACTCATTAAACATAGAAAGCTTCAAACGAGGCAGAACATCCTCAAATCCAATTGTCCCAAAAAAAAGATGGTCTAAAGATAACATAGGGAAGTCTATAAAACTGTTAAAAAACAAACTAAACACTATGCTCTCAGCCCAGACTCAACAGAAGCTACTCTTCACCTGCAAATAACATTTAGGTTCCACAATCAGTGGGGAGTAACTAGCAGTTCTCCCAAAGACAAGGAGATCACATAGCAAGAATCAAGACAAGGTAAGAACAAAGAAAAAGGAATATGAAAATAAAGTCACAAGACATTAACTAAAAGAAAATAAAGATATTAGAAAGAAACTATTCAATGAAAAATAGGGTTGCTTAGTAAATTAAACTTGAATCAGAATAAAATAATTGTTAAAGTTCATATAATACTTCAAACAAGCAAGACAGGTTAAACAGTGTAGTAATAATATTTATATCATAGAAAAACAATTTGACTAAAGTAGGATCGAACGCTAGTGGAAGCCCGCAGTCCACGTCCTAAGGTTTGTCAGGCAAACCTCCAGTCAACTCACAGGAGACTGTGTCTAAGAATGGCCAAACTCTCGGTGCCGGATAGAAGCCAGATATGGACTTACACCTCCGAACCTCCCGGACGACAACAATTAACCCAGGTTATACTACTTGAATCCTGCAGCTAAGTAGTTGGCATGTTCCAATCATTGGAATCCCGCAGTCCAATGGCTCCTAACTTACAGTTAATATAAAAATCGATAAAATAATATAATTTTAAATAAAAAATTATCAATGATCAGCAGAGATGCCACATATGTTCTTATACTCAAATATTATCAAATCAAACACTGCAATATGCATAGGTTAAATAGTGTGTTACCAACACCATGAGAAGTATTTTAATCAGAAAATAAACACACTATACGCATTCATATACATGCTTTCCAACTTATACAAATTAGATTATTGCTCTAAAAATTACCAAACTTGTACATATTGACCCTCACATTGACACAAGTGTTATATAGTATAATTTGAGCCAAGACAAGGTTTCAAACATGATTATATACCTTAAATTAAGTCCAACCAGCAGCTTACATGAAAGTTTAGATTTTAGTACGACATAACCAAGCCAAAAACTAACATATTTTAATCACTATTAGTCATACTACAAATTAAATACATGAAATACATCATATAACAAGGCCTCCTAACATGGTTTCTAAGTGACAATTAGACATCTAAACTCACACTTATTTTTATAAGAATAGCATACAGTAGTTCGCTCCACCTCATCCCACAAAACCGAAGATACAACCTCACGAAAAAACAATTATGCTAGTTAAAATTATTACCAACCAAACTAGAAATTCAAGCAACTTAATCATCATTATCCATGAAAGTCAACTCCGTAATATACATAGACTCAAAGGCACTTCCAGGTCCAATATGATATAATGAACCAAACATGATGGAGAAATAAACCAGGCAATCGAGTCCACACAAATAGATATCTACTACAATAATCGTTATTATACTGTATAATTTGCACAAATAGATATAATTTATACATGGATTTTAATCCTTGAAAACCGAAAGACAGTAGGCTCACGATGCATATAATTCGGACAAAATCAGTAGGGAAAAACAGTTCACAATTCCGTCAAATTATAAATCGATTGTATGTACCAAGAAACTAGAGATCGTACTAATTTTCGTTATACGACTTTCTCAATCGTTCTAAGCCTAAGTCATGCATTCTAAACTAAGTGAAACCTTGTCCAGGGATAGTATTAGTTACCTTGAAAGTAGAGTGCAAGAACGAGTACAAACGAGCCCAACGAACAAGGATCAAAGCTCCAAAAAGCCCTCCAATGGAAACCCGTTTATTAGTAGATTTTTGTAAGATTTTTGTGTGTTTAGATATTAAAAACATACATATACAGTAGCAGCAAATTGAGAGAAGAAGGTTGAGAACGTGAGAGTAAATAGAGGGGAAAGAGAGGATTTTAAGAGTTAGGAAAAATTCAAGGGTTGGGAATTATAATCATCATTATGGCTAATTTAAGTGGGAGTTACTAGGATTAATGAGTAGGAAAAACCATTCACTCCCCCACTTAAGATACTTAATAGAATTGGTCAACATATAGAGCATTAACATCTGGTCGGTCCTGTTAAACTATTTCATGCGCACAACTTAAAACTGCTATAGCGATTAATATTTAAAATAATATATACCTTTTACCAATTAAATACAAAAATAAGATTAAGACTAATTTAGAGAAATATATATTATTTTTTTAAAATTAAAGAAAACATTTTATCGGAAAATAATCGGCAGGAGAATTACCCATGCAAAATATCAGCTCACAAAAATGGGGTGTTACAATCTATGTTTGATTATCATTTTTGTTGTAGTTGATCATGATTAGAACCTCTCTCCCTAGTGATTTGATCATATTTCTTTCAATTGGAGTGTTTAATTTCTTATTCTAGTGTTACTATTTTGAACTTCATAATTATCTTGCTTTAATCTTTGTAGTAGTTAATTTGATTCTTGATATTAACAAAACCATTCAAAATACCCCTTGTTACTTGTGATAAATCGTTGATTTCACTTGATTGTGTCATAATTCGTTTCTTCGTGGTTTGACCCTATACTTACCACTAACTAGTTTGGTGAAAGTCTAGGTATTATAAATTTCTAATTTGATTAGGTTTGTAAACCAACGACCTATTAACCCTTGATCAAATTTTGGCGCCGTTGCCGGGGAAACGACTAGTTTTGCACTCTTACACTTTGTTTAGATAGGAAGAAATGGAAGGAAAAGAAAAGAAGAGAAATGGAGGGGGACAAAATCTCTTGTTTGGGTAAAAGATTGGGGGAAGGGAGGGGAAGCAGAGGGAGGGATCCATTTTCCCTTTCTCTTTAATAAGCATAATCTCTCCAAAATTGGAGAGATTTGGAGGGAAAATGGAGCTCACCTCCCCTTCCCTTTCTTTTCCCTTCCCTTCCTCCATTTTCCCTCCCCTTCTTTTCCTTCCTTCTTTGCTAACCAAACAAAGCGTTATTGTGTTATTATAGATTTGTTACTTTGTTATTGTTCATTTACTCTCTTGCTAGTCATTGCTAATCGTTTTCTTAGCTTTGGTGGATGCTAAGGAGGTCTTAATGACCAACCACTCATTTTATTGACCACTAGATTGACCGTACTTTAAGACAATTTCGTAGGCTTTATCAAGAAGAGGGGAGAGGTCTTGGTGTTATTGTTGAGAGTGAAAGTGATTCTTTGTCTTCTAGTTATCAAAGTGAATCAATGGCGGGTCAAGAGGAAGATGTTTTATTTCGTCGGTTTGGAAATCCGGAAGATTATGAAGAGGGATTTTTATATTCATCACGGAAACCAACTTTATCATTCACCCTCAATATACAAGAATGGTACAATCGGAACAATTCTCGGGCTCTCCAAGTGAAGATCCCATAGAGCACCTTGATAGATTCCTTGAGCTATGTGCCATGATTCAAACCAATCAAGTTTGTCAAGAGTACACCAAATTCATTTATTTCTTCAATCTCTTTCGGGAAGAGCAAAGAAGTGGCTCAAGCAAGTCAATCTAAATTCTCTCACAACATGGAGGGATATAGTAAAGGCATTCTTGATGAGGTTTATTTCCGAGGAAAAGACCGCCGAAATGAGAATGAAGATTGCATCATTTGAACAAGAAGAGGATGAGAGTCTTAGTGAAGCTTGGTAAAGGTTCAAGGAGTTGGTACAAGCATGTCCTCATCATAAATACAATCAAAGTTTGCTAATGCGATTCTTCTATGATGTATTTGAACCTATGTCTAGAGCTAACTTGGATGCGGGGGTGGGTGGACAATTGATTAAGATCCCCCAAAATCAACATGAAGCAACAATTGAAGAGGTAGCGAAAAACTACTCTTGGGGCGGTAGAAGTAGGAAGGCACTGAAGAAAGGTGGGATGTATAAATTGGAGAAGGTTGACCAATTGCAACATCAAATTGAGCTTTTAACGAAGGGGCTTGCAAAGTTGAACACTGTTAATAGTGGAACGAGCTTAATTTCCCTCTCGATTGCACAAAAACTCAATATTGAAATGATACCCACAAGAGAAACGATTCAATTGGCCGACAGCTCGGTCAAACTTCTTTGTGGCGAGCTTAAGGATGTTCCTATTCAAGTTGGGCATATTTATGTGCCTTGTGATTTTGTAGTGATTGATATGGAGGAAGATGTTGATACTCCTTTAATCTTGGGTCGTGAATCTCTTAAACCTTGGGGGCGGTCATCAATTGCAAGAACAACACTATTACATGTGAAGTTGCTGATAAGAAGAATGTTTTTGAGTTTTCCAAGTTGCTTAAGACCCCCATGATTGAGAAATGCTATAGAGTTGATGTTGTGAATGAGGAGTTGGATTACTTGGAAAGGGTCATGATGAAGCCTCAAGATCCAACAGTGGAAGCTCTTACATGCAAGGAAGAGTTCCATTCTCAAGAGGCAAGAGAATTTGTCATGAATATGGAAGAAGCTTCAAAGAGGAAGAAATTGAACAACCAAAAGAGATCAAGCTTGAGAACCAAAGAGGAGAAATTGGAGGAGAGTTCCAAGCCTCCTCCCAAGGTAGAATTAAAACCCTTTCCCCATTCTTTGAAATATGTTTATATATATAGTAAGGGAAAATACCCTATTATTGTCAATGATACCCTTAAGGAATTGAATTGGAAAAATTGCTTGTTGTTTTGAGAAAGTATAGAGATGTGATGGGGTATAACATTGATGATATTAAGGGTATTGGCCGTTCTTTGTGCATTCATCGTATTCATCTTGAGGATGATCAATCCACCTCAATTGAACCTCTGAAGAGGTTGAATCCCAACCTCCAAGAGGTTGTCAAAAAGGAAATTTTGAAATTACGTGAAGCGGACATAATTTATGCTATCTCCGATAGCAAGTGGTTATCTTGGTTTACGTAGTTCCAAATAAGGGTGGAATGACCATTGCCAAAGGTGAGGGAGGAGAGGATATCTCCACCCGGACGGTGACCGGGTGGAGAATGTGCATCGATTATAAGAGGTTGAATAAAAACACCAAGAAAGATCATTTCCCTCTCCCCTTTATGGACCAAATGCAGGAGAGGCTTTCTCACCATGCTTTCTTTTGTTTCTTGGATGGGTGTTCCGGATTTTTCCAAATCCCTATCCATCCAAGCGATCAAGAGAAAACCACTTTTTTACATGTCCATATGGAACATTTTCATATTGGAGAATGCCATTCGGGTTATGTAATGCTCCATTGCTCCCTCAACATTCCAACGATGCATGATTTCTATTTTCTCCGAGATTCTTGAAAAAGGGATTGAAGTATTTATGGATGATTTTAGTGTTGGTGGCTTTTCTTTTGACACTTGCCTTGCTAATCTTGAGAGAGTTTTGAAAAAGTGTCAAGAGACGAGTTTTGTGTTGAATTAGGAGAAATGTCACTTTATGGTTGAGGAAGGTATTGTCCTGGGCCATAAAGTGTCAAAGAAGGGCATTGAGGTTGATCCGGCCAAAGTTTCGGTGATTGCAAAGTTGCCCCTCGTACTTCCATCACGGGAGTAAAAGCTTTTCTTGGGCATGCCGTTTTTTACCGGAGGTTTATAAAAGATTTTTCATCAATCGTCTAACCTTTAATCGAATTACTCAAGAAAGATGTTGTGTTTAGCTTTAATGAGGGTTTCCTTGAGGAATTTCACAAGCTCAAGGAAGCTCTCATTTCCTTTCCCGTTGTGCAAGCTCCGGATTGGAGCTTGTCTTTTGAGCTAATGTGCGATGCGAGTGACTTTGTAGTAGGTGCGGTTCTTGGACAAAATAAGGAAGGAACATCTAATCACGGTAAAGTAGGTTGTTGATTCTACTACCCTAATCAAATTAAATATTTATTAACCTAGACCTTCACTAAACTAGCTAGTGGAAAGTAAAGGGTCGAACCCAAAAGAAAGCACACGAGTTTAATCACCAAATTCACTAATGGAAAAGTCAAAGGAAAGTAAATTTTTATTGGTTTTCTTTGATTAAAGACTCAAAAACAATAAAAAAAAGAAAGATAAAGAAGGATTAAACTAAAGGGAAACGACGATAGGGGGTACGGGGTGTCAAAAACGATTAAACAAAGGTGAACACCGATGATTATCATGAAGAATATGCCATATAATACTAAATTCTACCTAAACAACCCACTCTCATGCAATTGTCTATGAAAATCAATGAATGAGGTCTTGGCCTAATCGAGATCACTTTCGCGCATCCAATTAGAATCTAAGCAAATCGAGAGATTAAGAGTACACAATACATAAAATTGTATTTCAGCAATTCATTTTCATGCAATCATTAAAGTAAAGGTGAGTGTTTCGGGGGGTTTTTTGAATCCCTTGGGACACTGGTCACGTACTACTGGAAACGAGACTTGACACCTGCAAAACAACGAATATTCCGTTATCGGAATATTTGCCTCCGACGGTTAAGTTAGTAACCGGAAATCGAAAAGCTAGAGAAAGAAAGTAGAGAGAAGCTGGAGCTGTTTTAATGCTCTATTAAATGTTATGTCCTAATCCACCCCTCCCATCATAAATGATTGGGGTATTTATAGGGGTCGGAATTTTTTCCCCATTAGGGTTTGTGCCCTAAATTTCCGTGTCTTGATTGGCTGTGCAATCAGATATTGATACGTGTCACCTAGGGGTGACATTTTGCGGCTTTCTAGTGGAATCTCGGGATTTAGGCTCTGATGTAAGAAATACCCTTTTTAACTTATTTCTAGTTCTCTTTGTGAGCTTATTACACGCGTCATCTTCCCATGGGTACACCACCCTTTGATTGGGCCATGTGTCACTATGGGATTGGACCACGTATAAGGGGTATTTTTACCCTAAACATTTTCCCCTTATAGAGGGTGGCGCATACACTACTAGCCGCCTCCTCTGATCCTCACCCATCCTATCTTGTCCGCATAGGAAGATTTAAGGCATATGGTAAAACAGACGGACAAATCCGTTCGCCTATGTTAAGGGACGACTGACCTTTGGCATAAAGCCTATATTGTCCGCCTATTATTCCTCAATTAGACGGCTGAATATGGGAATTAGACTGACGAAATCTGACTCGTCATCTTCTTAGAGGGGAGATCCGACGCCCAACTTTTTTGGATGGTAATTAACACTTTGCGGACGTGGCCTTTTATCTGGTCATGCCTTTTAAATATCCGTCTCTTTTTCCGTCTAAGTTAACAGGGGTTTTTTTTACCCTTTTGAATTCTAGGTTAAAATTTTCAAATAATAACCGTTTGAATGTCAAGGCGGGAAAGATGAATTTACCATCCCGCCCCCATAAATTCTGCCTATAAATAGAGAGGGGTTGACCTCATTTTGGCACTTTAGAACTTTGCGAATTTTAGAGAGAAGTCAGAGCTTTTTAGAGAGAGAAAGTGATTTCCTTTGAATCTTTGGAAGCTCTGCCGTTCGCTTGAGTTTTCCGGCTAGAGTTTGAGGTTTTCGACCACCATCCATAACTTTCTACATGGACAGAGGTAGGCCGACTCCTTTCATTCCTTTACTCCTTTTCTTTTTTTTTCATTTTTTTTTTAAAAAAAGTTGTCTCTACACTCGGCTTCGTCCGTTTCTCCTCATGAGGCTGGCCGTTCGCCTGGGACTAAGGAGTCTAGAGTGGACGGAGATGAGTTGTCTCCTTCATGGAGTGGGTCCATTGCTAGTGAGTACCAACCCTTATCCACCTCTTCTTCTCTGTCCATGTAGTCGAAGATGGCCTGTACAATGCAAATGTACGACAAGGACGCAAAGAGGAATCCAGACGGTAGTATGGTTCATCCTAGAGTCCCTTATGACCCGTAAAATGTTAACTTACACTACTACTAATACCGCCTCTACTGGAGGTACTAAATGCTCGGATGTCGAAGTGACCACCTCTTTCAAAGAGCGCTAAAGGACTCAGGGCGGCTCATCTCCTAGGGGTGCGTCTGGGCAACCCTTGAAGCTGAAGTATCCCCAATATGCCATCACAGTCATGGATCCGGCCGAGTTGCTATCTCGAGAGAGACTTCATTTCTCTTCCGGGGCAGACAGAGCTGGATCGTCCGCCCCCTTTTCTGAACCACCCATCTCCAACATAGCAGGCTGGACAGGCCTAGGACTAGGGTTATCATCAATGAACCGTCTGACCTGCCACCTCGCAGCAACCCTTATTCGGGAAATCGGGCGGCCGCTACAAAAGATAAGGGTAAGGGTCCCTTAGTTCCTGAGGATGCGACTATCTCTAGGGGCGGCCATGTCTTTAGAAGTGGGAGCTCGGCCGAGGCTGCCGATTTGGACAGAGTTATGTCCTCTAAATTTGGAGCTACTCCTCACCCTGGGGAAGAGGAGGCAGAGAAAATGGCTGAGGGTGAGAACGCAGCCGAGGGCGAGGCAGCGGCCGAGGAGGTCGTTGCCAATGTTGATACATTCAAGGACCTGTACGCCTGTACGGTGGGAAGCACAACCTTGGGCTACCTTAACAATGGCTTGGAGGAATACAAGTAATTCTTTGTTTGGGGGAAGGATTTGAGCGACCGCTTGGGAATATGAGCGGCCGCGCCGCAGATCATTTAGCGTCTACCGAGCCGCCCTAGACATTTGACTCCGTTTTCCCCTTCACCCTTTTATTCATACAGTCTTGGACGAGTACGATATTGCTCTATTCCAGATGGGTAAACATATTTGGGTACTTTGTGACGTGCATTCGGAAAGGCTTCAAGCCGGACTTTTTGGTTTTCTACGAGATGCACGCGATGATCCGCCTAGAGAAGCACACAGGCGACTGGTTAATACTTAGCACCACTATGGATTATATGGTGGTGATGGACCATGTGTCAAAGTGGCAAGACTGGAAGAACCGATTCTACCACATCAAAACAAAGACGCAAAGTTCAATCTGCGAATAAATCGGTTCAATGCCATGCCGATCCAGCTCGGCTAAGGGGATCATAGACCGTACAAAACACCCGTTCACCCAGACCAAGCTCACTAACTTGAATACTTTAAGATTAAGAGGGTAAGGCGGGATGGAAAATTGGTGGACGTGCCCCAGAACTAGATCCCCTTTGCCGGATAGCTCCGAGACCCAATTTTTATGTCCATATCCGGCCTGTACACGAACCTTCCCCAAGGTGGGGCTTCAGTTCTTTCTGACGTCCGAATTCTTTTCTCTTTGGAAATTATTATAACTCTTAGTCAAATTTTTGTTTTTGCAGAGGAGGCGTACGCCATGTTGGACAAGGAGCTGAAGGGGGAGATCAACATGTCCGAGATCGATCTTGGTCGGTTAAAGGCTCGACAATGAGCGTACGAGCAGACCAAGGAGGTATTGACCGTTCTCTTATCCTTTGTCGTACTGGTATGTTGGGAGGAGACTCCTTCCCTTTTTTTGCGCGGACGCTTTTTGCATCCGTGCTGATATACTTGGAAGAGACTCCTTCTCTTTTTGCATGGTCGCTTCTTAGCGTCTGTGATTCTATATTTGGAAAAAACTCCTTCCCCTTTTTTGCAAGGCCGCTAGCTTGTTTTAATAACTTCTTGCATTAACTTTTTGTTTCTCTTACAGCTGGATACTCCCACCCTAAGGGCAAAACAAAAGGCACCGACCACCCCTTCCAAGGACAATACATCCGAGCAAAGGAATTCGGTCTCTTCCAAGACCCCTTCGGATTCTGCGGCCAAGACGACGCCACAAATTTCAACAAAGCAATCCAAAGGAGACCAACCCCAGCTGACGACAAGTGGGGGCTCCAAGTCCGTGGACCAAAAAACGAGGTCGGTCCACGATCTGTCCTCAAGAGAGGACGGCGACCCTATTCAAAGGGTCGAAATTTTAGACTGGCAAGCGGCTAATGGTCATACGACTGAAAATATAACCGGCCGTAGAGGTGAAGAGGAGGAAGAACTTCAGCCTCCTCCTTCCTTCAACTTTAACTTCCCATCTCCTACCAGCTTCTCAACTAGTTAGTCATAGATTCTACACTTGTGTTTTCTTGCAAACTTTTCATTGATTTAACAATTTTTGCTGCCATGTGTAGATATTGGGGAGGAGATGAACATGAAACTACCCAGCCAGTCGCTGACTGGTGCGGACAGGAAAGCGACGAAGGAGGCCATGTCTAGGGTCGTCCCTTAGGAGCAGAGGGACAAGCTCCAAGGAATCAACGAGGGCTTCCTTGGTCCCATGATAAACTGCATTGCCATGGCAACCGTCCACATCTATTTTCCATTTTAGCTTTTATGCTTAGACAATATTTCTTAATTTTCTTCTACTAACAACTCTACGTCCGGGTACAACTCTTTCTCATGCTTACTACCTTCTTGGAATGGAAGGATAGAGAGAACGAGAGGCTCAAGGAGGCATGGGTCGCAGTTAGCCTAAGATGAGGTAACGGGGACGACCGCTATCCAAAGGGTTCACTTAGAGACCCAGATCAACGTGTTGTCCGACAAAGCGGCGCGGCAAGCTGAGGATCTGGTGAGGTTGGGCAAGGCTCTTGAAAAAGAGACCTTGGCGAGGGACACCTTTCAGCAGGAGAGGGATGCGGTGATCCTGGACGCCTAACAATGGAAGGAGGGCTTTGAAGCCTTCGAAAAGCTAAAGGGAGACCTGGCCCTTGCCCAACGGAACCTGGAGACAGTCCTCCAGGAGGTGGAGGCCCTCAAGGTATAGGTGGAAACATTGAAAAAGCTTGTCTCAAACTTAATTGAGCATCTACAAGTACCCCGGCCGCCCAACCCCACTGAGATTGTCCGCATCGAACATAACGCCGAGGAAAGGATAAAGAGCCACTTCTTGAAAGGGTTTGAAATGATGGTGGAGGAAGGGGAGGCCACCTACTATCAAGAGCGCTTCATTACCAAGTGCCTTAACTTCATCTGCCTTAGGGACGAGGCTAAGAAGGCCAGACAACCTTCTCCCGAACTGGACGTTACTTCGACTGGGTTGGACGAGGAGGAGGATGATGAAGAAGAGGGAGACGAGGTGGAGGGAAAATAGGAAAAGGAAGAGAAGAAGCCTGTTGAGGATGCTTCCACTCTCTCCACGGAGGAGCCTGCCAAAGATGAAAAGTTGGCTAAATAGAGCTCAGGTTCTCCATCGGCCGCTGCCCAATTCAAGCCTTCTATTACTTAGCTTTTAGTACTAATTTTTTTTTTTGCTTATTCTGAACAATTTCAATGCCGCCTATTTTGAGCGGTTTGTACAAATATTTTGCTGCCTACTGAGCGGTTTTGTTTTAATTATAAATTTTGCCGCCTGTTGAGCGGTTTTCTGTGCTTCTTTTTTATACTTGTTGTAATTTTTTGCTTTTATTTGCTTTCGTAGGGAGTATACGACCCTAAGATGTCCATGCCCCATTTTGAAAAAGGGAGGGGGATACTTATGGCTGATAAGCTGTTGGCTGGTTAATGGATCAGGGTTACAAACCTCTGGCACTTGTCACATTTTTTCACCATTTTCATGACGTCCGAATTCATGCTCGACCAGTAATACCCCAGGTGGGTAGCTTTTTCGGCTAAGGCACGTCCGCCTATATGAGATCCACAATGCCTTTAGTGGAGGTTGTCCAGCACATCATGCCCTTTTTCTGTAGTAATGCACGTCAAATATGGTTTCACAAAAGCTTTTTTTGAATAATTCCCATGTCTTCATTTCGAACCAGGACGCCTTCTTCTTCATTAGCCATCTCTCTTTCGGATCGCCCTCGATTATCCCATCCATCAAGTATGAGATAACTCCGTCCATCCATGAGGAGCTTCTGTCTATGATTTGCAGGGTAAAATGTTCTAGGCCCTCAGACACTTTTTAGACCATCTGCAAATATTTCATCATGGTCGGCTCCTTGGATTCATATTTACCATTCACTGGGTTGACTATCAACTGAGAGTCCAAACGTACATCAACTTTTGTTTCCCCGACCGCCTTACACATTCTAAGGCCGGCCAGCAAGACATCATAATCAACCTCATTAATGGAGGCTCGGAACTAAAATCTCATTGCATATTCAAACTTATCTCCCTTAGGAGATTGACAAATAATCCCAGCACCGCATCCGGTCGCTGTTGCTCTACCATCCACATATACTTTCAAAATTTGGTCTCTAGCGGGCTACAAGTCCGGCCGAGTCATCTCAGCTATAAAGTTAGCAAAGGCTTGCCCCTCGATTTCCCTTATGGGTTCAAACGTGATGTCAAAACCTCTCAGTTCTAAGGCCCATTTAAGCATGCGGCCACTGGCCTCCAAAGTTGCAAACGATTTCTTGGTGATTAAACGATTAACAGGGAATGACAGGGTTGCAAAGGTGCCTCAAGTCATTGGTGTACCTTATGTTTAGTTCGGTAATTGATATTTTTTTTAGAATGAGTGAATGAAAAATGCTATGATCGAGATGTAAAGGAAATTGCTCATTTTATTAATGGAATAAAGGTGCACAAAACACATGGAACATATAAAAAATTTGAAATGGAAAACTTTGCTAGACATGAATGGGGAAATGGATATGAATGATAAAAAAAAGAAATCATGAAATCTTGCACAAAGGATCTGCTGTGTGCCTTGTGTTCATTACTTCTTGCCTCCTGGAGGGACAGGAAGTTTGTTTGCATCCACCAAGTCTTGAATGACGTCCTTCAAATTCCAACATTGCTCTGTAGTGTGGCCCCTGCCTTGATGGTACTTGCAATGGGCATTGGGATTCCATTTGGCGCTCCTTTCTTCAGGTTTTAGCTCTGGAAATGGCCTAATAGGTGTGATCAAGCCTTGACTGTAAAGGCGATCAAAGGCCGTATCATAAGTCATTCCTAAAGAAGTGTAAGTTCTTTTCTTCTTGGGCAATGGAGCATCAAGAGCTAACACTTCATTGAGATCAACTTGGCTTACATTGTTTTCGTGCTTAGAAGACGAAGAAGGATGTTCGTTCTTCTTGTTTTTCCAAGTGTTATTATTGTTACTACCGGCAGTCTTTATTAGATTATACTCGATACTGATTCCAATGTCATATACAGCTTTAAAAGTGTTCAAAGGAAGAAATTTGAGATGGTGCTTGTACTTGTGAGTCAAATTTTGGATGAAGAGGCGAATCATCTCTTTTTCTTTGGGAGGATATACCAAGAGTGCAGCTGTTTCCCTCCACCTGTTGAGATAAGCGGTGAAGCCTTCATTCTCTTTCTGTTTGAGAATGGAGAGTTCACGTTCAGAAGTTCTAGCTTGAATGTTACACTTGTAACGATTCATGAAACTTTCGGTGACATCTTGCCAAGTCGCAGTACGCTTGGCATCTAGGGAATAGAACCATTGTTGGCAAGCATGTTCTAAGGAGAGAGGGAACAACATAGGGAAGAGTGTTACGTCCAATCCCTTAAGAGCCATGGAAGCAGAGAACACCTTCAAATGGATTATTGGATTGTCAATAGGCTTGAACTTTGGAATATCAGCAGTGGAGAAATTTTCAGGTAGTCTGTTCTTCACATCCAAAGGAGTGGGAGGCCATTCCACATAGGTGAAATCCTCAGAAATCTTGCTCATTTTCTCTTTGATCTTGTCCATTGCAGCCGCAGTAACATTGTTTTGCTCTACTGTGTTGACTCTGGTAGTGAGTGCTTGCAACATGGTAGACATTGTTTCAATGGACTTGCTAATGCTCTCAATATCTTCCTTAGTGTCCATTGGGACAAATTGAAAGTAGTTTGAAGGTGATGAGTGATGTGGAGATGGTGAAGTTCTCTTCTAAGAGGTTGATGCAGTAATGACTCGAACCGTACCAATCTACCCCTGCTCCTTGACCAAGTACTGTGAAATGAAATAAATTCACTTAATTTTTTGACTCATTACTTAAGATAGGAAAGGAAGGAAAAAATAGACATTTGAAAACAGGTGAGAAAACTCCACTCATTCCTATCACGACGGAAAACGACGCATGCATGGTTCTTGTATACGATCATAAACAATATAGTGCATTACTCGTAGACAAAGTGTGTCCAATGACTCAACATGTGAGATTAGGTGAGTTTATTCAGACTCGTGGTATGATCGCATGGCTAGACATGAGGATGTTGTGAAAAACAAAGGACCTAATGACCAAATAGCATGGAAGAATAAAAGACAAACTAACTTGATTAATTTTGTCCAATTTTAATATTTATGCTATTTACTAGGTGAAAACGGTCCATTGTCAATCGTTAGTCATAAATAAGATCAACCACAATCAAAGACAAAGAACACATGTTGTTAGCACAAAAATCGATTACAAGAAACTCGGAAGAGGACTAGAATTCTAGAAGAGTTAGGACTCATGAGTAATAAATAAATAAAAATAAAAATCTATAATCCCATGTTATACGAGTTGACACGGATTAAAGGACTTGGCTAAGACTAGTTTGACACGAAAAGATATAAATTTTTTTTTTTAAAAAAGAAAGTTGACGCTAAAAAGACACCTAATCTGGACAGGCTGTAGTATATCCGTTATAACTTTTGATCTGTGACTCTAATTGGGACGAAACCAACTCCAAATGAAAGATAAAACTCGGTTCTACAGATCCATAGTTGGCACCACACGTAACTCTTTCTAGAACTCCGACTATGACCAAAACAAGTTGACTCTTGTGTAGTATACGGGAATAAAAATCCGGGTGACTCAAAATTTTTTAAAAAAAAAAAATCTATGGCTCGACTCTAATAAAAAAATGGATTTGATAAGAGATAAAAATAAATAAATAAAAAGTCAAAAAATGCACATATAAGAATATTGTCATGAATGATGCAATAAAGTTCGCAGCCTAAAGTCAAGTTCTATGTTCGACTATGGTCAAGCTTAAAAGGGTGTCAAAGGGTACCATGGTTAAGAGTTTGGACGCGTTAGCAAGATAGCCTCCCTTGAGGGTGTATGAAACCAGGCGGCTCCGCGATTTCCTGATGAAATCGAACTCGACTCCATGGTTTGGGTGGATTTAAAAACTCGGATGAACCCTTATTGCCATGAGCGTTTTCGGGTTGATAGAGCTTAAATCCCCCGGGCTAGCCAAATACGTAGAACACGTACTATTGTGGCAAAATAGGTAACCTAAAAAGCATATGCATATGTGACAATGCCAATTAAATCGCAGGAATACAATTCAAGAATCTTTCAAGTCTCATCCACTCATCTTAATCAAATACCGATCACTCAAATTGATAAATAACCAAGAATCCTCCCTAGTGGAGTCTTTAAATTATAGGCGTCGTTCGAAGTGCGCCTACATAAAAAGCATGTGTGAATATGCTTGGCACTCTTAAGAAGTGGATATTGACATATACGATTAGGGAAAAAGGAAAGTAGGGAGCCGCCAACAAGTTTTTAAGGAACTTGTAAACCGTTCACGGATCATAAAAGGCAACCATGAATAAGGGACAACGAAGGCACAACGATTGACCCGTGAAGGTTACACCCCATTCATAATCCTTGAGATTACTAACTCCTATGGTCGGAACCACGAAAGGAGGATCAGGGATGATGGTACGAAGTGAGTCATGGAGTCACATTCGCCCGTATTGGCCTCTACTCGATTCTTATAGTGAAAAGTGATTCCTGCGATCTCAAAGGCATACAAACAAAGATTCAATTTGCTCCAAACTATTATCAAGGTAAATTGGTTTAATATTAATGCAACATATTATTCTAAAATATTGTGATCACTTGATTAAACAACAAGATTAAAAGGAACCTAAACCGGTTGTCCAAATTATCTTATTAGGCGTGATTTTCAATTACATATTCCCTTTAAACATGCAATGTGGTGATCAATAAATATAATAGAATATACATTAATATTGAAAGAAATTTAAAAATAATAGCGTTATTCAAATCAAATAATAAATAAATCTAATCATGATACTAGCAACAAGAATAAAAATAAGAGTAATTAAGTGATTAATTACTCACTTTCCGCGTTTCCTTGAATTGCTACATCATGAATAAACTGTTAGTAACTTCAATAAAAATATAAATAAAATGGAAATTAAATTAAATAAATATAGATTTGATTTGGTTTAAACCCTCAGTTATTTATACCTTTCACGCCTTGGTTTAAGGACGGAACCTCGGGTTTAGTATAGACTCCTTGGAGTGCTTAAAGAAAGAAATAGTGAAAGAATGGGGAGGCTACTGTTTAGGCTAAAGAGGGAGAAGAGAATTATTTGATGATCAAGTTTGTTGATGATTGAAGAAGGGGAGATATGAACTCTATTAATAGTGAAAAAAGAAGGTTGAAAAAACAAGATAAGACCCGAATTAAATCGGAATAAAACTCGATAAACAACAGTTTTTGCGGTTTTTGTTTTTATCATATCTTTTGATCCAAAAATCAAAATAAGATAAATAAGATATAGTTGGAAAGATCTTGAAGTCTACATTCTAACCCAATTAGATTCAAATTAAAATATTTTATAGAATAAATGATATGGCCGAAATAGTGAGACGGTGTTAGTTTTGGATAGAGTTTGACATTTTATTCATATCTTTTACGTTATAGCTCGGAATTGATATTATAATATATCATTGGAAAGATAATTTCAAGGGCTATCCAACCATATAAAATTTGGATAAAAAATATGAGGCACAAAAATAATATCTGTCTATCTTTGAACGTCTTTCAATTCGGATAGAAATAGGATTTTCAAAAAGACAAGTTTTATTCAATTTCAAACTCTTTAATCTTATCTTTTCAAAAAGGATAATTAAGGTCTTTTAGAAACTTGTAGAAGCTTCCAATTAATCATAATTGGTTTAGGAATAAGAATAAATAATTTGGACCCTCCACATGATCATTGGGTCGTAGGTAAGGTGGGCTTAGATTCGGTTTGGGCTCAGTTTAATATTTTAGTCATAACTTATTCGTTATAACTCGGATTTGGGCTTATAATATATCGTTGGAAAGCTCTTTTAAAGCCCCATCCAAATATTCAATCATTGAACCCAGATAATGGACAAAAATAAAATGTATTAAACGTTTTTATAAAAAGGACACGAAATGAATGATTTTAAAAGACACGAAATGAATTATTTTGGGTTTAAAGGCACGAAAAGTGGGAAATAAGTTATGGTTTGGGGAAATGGGCTAGAATTTGGGTTGGTTTATGAAATGGAAATATGGATTTAAGCACTCCAAGATTAAATACTCAACCCGACCAATAATGGCGGTGAAAGGTTGTTCATCATCGGGTTTGGTTTTGGGGAAACATTTTTAGGTGTCTATAGCTACGTATCAATCTCATCAGGAAACTCTCACGGAGCAACTAGATGAAGTGGAATATACTTACTTGACTAGAGAATAAAACCAGTTTGCCGACACACTGGCTAAATTAGAATCAATGGGGCGAATTCCTACGGATACAATCAGAATGCCGTTGACCATAGAAAGAAGATATGAGCCGGCTTATGTTCACGCACTTGATGATGAACAAGAATCACAAGAAGAAGATGAAGAGCCATGGTATACAGATATCCTTAACTATGTGACAAAAGGAGAATACCCTCCTAATACTGATAAAAGGGCACGTCGTGCTTTGAGGCTCCTGGCCTCACAATATGTGCTCATTAGGGGAGAACTCCACAAGAGGACTGCACTAGGGAGAAATCTCTTATGCATAGCCAAGAAAGAAGCACACAAAACCATGAAAAATCTTCATGCCGGCATATGTGGAACGCATATGAATGCTAAGATGTTAGTCCAGAAGATTCAACGACAAGGTTATTATTGGACTACCATGGAGAGAGATTATCACGAATACGTCAAGAATTGTATGAAATGTAATGTCTATGCAAATTTACAGGACGTTCCACCTTCGCTTCTCTACACATATACTTCTCCATGACCTTTCTCTACTTGCGATATCAACATCATTGAAAGATAACGCCACCAAGACAAGGGGTCATGAATTCATCCTTGTAGCAATCGACTATTTCACCAAATGGGTCGAAGCTGTCTCGTATGCTAAGTTAACGGCAAAACATGTAGCTCAAATCATTGAGAATAATATCATATGCCGCTATGGGGTACCTCATGAGATGGTCAATGATAATGTAACGCATTTCCAAGCGAAGTGCGCGAAACTATTACAGAAATATCATATCAAGCATCACAGATCATCACCTTACAAGACACAAACAAATGGTGCGGTCGAATCAGCCAACAATATGAAAACTATCATAGGAAACATGACGGAAAATTACAAAGATTGGCCAAGTAAGCTACATTTCGCCCTTTGGGGTTATCGAAACTCCGTTCGTACATCAACAGGGGCTACCCCTTTTTCTTTGTTCTATGGAGTTGAAGCTCTATAACCAATAGAGCTGGAAATCCCTTCTCTCCGAATAGAGCTGGAAAGCTAGCTAGATGAATTCGACTGGATTAGAGCAAGATATGATGAACTAGTCTTACTTAACGAAAAACGCTTGGCAGCTTTGCATCATGTCCAAACCTACCAACAACGTATGGCACGACATTTCAATAAAAAAGTCAAGATTAGGAACATCAAGGAAGGTGACTTGGTGCTTAAAGCACTTCGCAAAAATGTGTTGGATCCAAGAGGAAAATTCAGACCAAATTGGTCAGGTCCGTACATTGTTAAATCCATCTTGTCTGGCGGAGCGGCACAATTGGTAGACATGGACGGTAACGGTTTCCACAATTTAATCAACTTAGATCGAATCAAGAAATTCTATGCCTAGTTGCATGGGTTCATGACCCAATAGAGCTACGTTTAGCCTGATTCCTTTTTAAGGATACGTAGGCAACCCCTCAAGGGGGCCCGACCACTTTAAAAAATAAAATCCTTCCTCCGTCGATCAAGTACACGCCCCAGTTCAGCATTGCGCCACGAAAAAAATGGAGCTAAAACCAAGAAAATTTCCAGTTCAGCATCCAGAGTCCATCGTGGCACGGGGAGTTCCACCGTGTCACGGCAGCTACCACCGTGGCACGGTGGAAGTCCAGCAAAAAAAAATTAAAAATAAAAAATAAAAATTTTGCCGTGCCATGGGGTATTCTACCGTGTCACGGCAGTTTCCACCGTGGTACGGTGGAAGTCCAAAAAAAAAGAAGAAAATTGCCGCGCCACGGGGTATTCCACCGTTTCACGGCAGTTTCCACCGTGGCACGGTGGAATATCAGACTTTGCGATTTTTTTTCGTGACGCAGACTTTGCGAATTTTGTTATTTGTTCGACGACTTCTTGACTCGGATAAATATATTAAAAAAATAAAGTCATTGTAATTTTTAAATAATTATGCTATTATTATTGAAATAAATGTGACTACAATTATTGGCATCACACGCCTTATTTGAAAAATAAAAATTATTAATCTTATATGCAAAGCAATATTGATCTAATCCTTCTTCACTTTAGGAACCTTCTTCTCTTTTTCAACTAGGTCGGCCTTCACCATTAATGTGTCTTTTGTATCTCGAACCGTCACACCCCTAGTCGAACTTGCACTCCTTTCACCTTTCTTAAAATTCTTTGGTTGCTTCTCTCTATTAACCTTCTTCTCCTTACCCTTTCCTTTCACATAATTCTTCTTTTTAGGCATTATAGGAGTCTTAAACTCAATCCATTGTGTTCTCGGACCTAGAAGATCTTTAGGAGGCGCTTTCTTACTTCCAAGACGGCCCTTCACATCAAAGTTGTGTGATCCAATTTGATCCCTTCTACTTCTAGGATTCAACCATGCCTTGTATGCACTAGATAAGGGAGGAGGAGCTTGGCTACTTGCAAAAACGGTCCACAAAGGTCTTCCAATCCAATAAGCCTCGTACTCGTGAACGTTACTTTCATGCAACGATACTTCATGAGGACTATCGTTATAGTGTGGTACTACTTGTTCAAGTCCATATTGTCGCATCAATCAAGAAGGACAATAAAACGTCAGCCTTGAAATACTAGGAACGCGACAATACGGAGTATCATTCGTGCCAACCATCCTAGTCATTCTCCACCAAGGCACCACCCACCGAATGGAAAATTCTCTCTTTGCAAAGAAATTCTTCCAATCTTCATATGACATGTTCGCAGAGTAATTCTTCTTCCTGCGGACTAGATCGTTGGGACCATATTTTTCAATATCGTCGGGGGCTTCAAAAAGTTCTAAACGCTCCATCAACGAAATCTGCAAAATAAATAAAAAAAAATTAGTCGAAAAAAATAAAAAATTTGCAGAATCCACCGTGACAGGGCAGAATGCACCGTGTCACGGCATGAGTGCACCGTGACACGGTACCTGTTTTGTGTCACGAGGGCTATTCAGAGCGTGTTTGTACTTGCAACAGTACTAGAGAGCCCTTCCTAACGGCTTTCCGGTCAGCTTTGGCTTCGTCAAGGCCGCGCAAGGTTTCTCCAAGGCACGTAGGCAGAGGAGATCTCCCAGATTAAACATGTTCAAGTATAGACGCTAGACAAGCATGTCCTACCCTACTGTTTGCAAATAAAATCTTGCTAAACATGAAAAAAATATAAGCCCTTCTACGGTATACATGATAAGACTCAGAGACAGGGCGATTGAAATATAAATTTGCAAGTTTTTCTAAGTCTACCTCATTACCACACACAATTCTATTTAAATCTGGATCTGTCAGATTCAGATGACGTTTAAAGTATTGGTAATAATACTCACATAGGGTAGGCATGGCAATAAGATTTCTGGCAGGAAACCCAGAGATGGCACCGAATTCCTCCGACAGGGGACAAATTACATCGTAATCAAATTTAAAACAATGTGTTTCTGGACTCTAATAGTCTAATGCTGCCCTAAAAAAATCATGTTCAATCGCTACATGTCCTAGGGCTAATAAGCCTCTGACATGAAACAATTCCAACTCTCTTTTGTCAGCATTGGTAAGAGAATACGACCAGTCGCACAATATATTATCAAAATTCTGAGACATTATTATTGAAATATGAAATTCTAATTATTTTGTGTTTTGTATAATGCATATCACGAATATACTGGTCCTATTTTATAGCGAAAACGCTTGGAAAAA
Organism: Chenopodium quinoa; assembly: GCF_001683475.1. Taxonomy (NCBI): domain Eukaryota; kingdom Viridiplantae; phylum Streptophyta; class Magnoliopsida; order Caryophyllales; family Amaranthaceae; genus Chenopodium; species Chenopodium quinoa. The sequence goes on along the minus strand of NW_018742630.1, from coordinate 349,900 downwards.
CTCAAAATCTCTCTTTCCATACGCGCAAACCACACCGTTGCAGAATATGCGCACCGTGACACGGAAATTTCCATCGTGTCACGGGAATTTATGCCGCAACACAACAGCTTTTGCCGTGACACGGTGTACAGCACCGTGTCGTGGTGCTCACGCGTTTTCATTTTTTGTCCTTTTTCTATATTTATCCGGATTTTTATTGTTTTATCTTCACTGTTTATCTTTTAATTCTGTTTTTCGAGAGTTTCATTCCTAATAAAATTCTCCTTTTTTTTATCTTAATTATTTTATTATTACTTTATTCTTATTTCTATTTATCTTTATTATTACTTTATTTTTATTTCTATTATAGTTATTTTTCTATCTTTATTTTTCTTTTTCTTTTGGGGAAGTTGTAAAACCTGTACCATTTCCATGCTTATTTTTATTATTTTGTATGAGTTGTAAAACTTGTCCCTTCTTTTTTCTTTTTGGGAAGGTCGGTACCCTTAACTTACGTCTTCTTTTTCGCGTCATTAATAAATACACAATCACACATAATGAGTCTCAAGCACACACTAATACACACTAATAAATACATAAACTATTAATAATGTACAAAATGAGTCATGATGCATAAGCAGCGTCAAGTGTCACCAACTAAAGTACAACTAAAGACCCCCGGTCAAAAATCTGTAAAACTAGAAGAGTGAGGATCAGTGTCATCTCCAGCCTGTGAATACGGGATGCGGTGAGCCAAAGAGTCCCGCCATCATCCGGGTACGAGGAGTAGTATCCCTACTAGTCCCTGTAACTCCAGTAGCAGTCAAACTTAGAGTAGGACTCTTCCAACAGGCAAACGGCGTAGACTGACTCCAAGAGGTAGGAAACGTCGGTGAACGCATCGTCCCATACACTGGAACTGAAAACAAGCCAGGCATCGGTGGAGGAAACGCCGCAACGATGGAACTAAGTATAGGCCCTAATCCACAAGAGTGATGACTGGCCTGAACTCAGGCTGTGAAGACTGTGAAGATGAATGTCGCTACCACTGACCCTGAAAGTGCTGGAACGGCTGGGAAGACTGAGGCTACTGCCACTGAGCCTCTTGAAACGGCTGAGAAAACTGAGGCTCCCGCTAAGACTAAGAATGCCGATGAACCTCAAGAGATCATCTGCCACGACTAGGCTCCCCCTCGTCCGAGCCTCTATGCCTCGAGCGCGAGCGGGACCTGAAAACTCGCACCACGCCGAAGCTTGATGATGCAGTACTTCAAAGCTTCAACTAGCTTCATGAAGCCCACCATCTCCGGGTGAGTATGCTGAGAACAAAGCAATGAAAAAATCAGTAACAAGCGGTATTAAAAGGGATGAATAATGTATCAAAAAGCTTACCGGCTCAAAAACATCAGGCAAAGACTCCTGCTCCTGTCTGAAACCCTCTAGCACGTCAGCAATATGGTCCTCAGTAATAAGGATTGGCCCCGGGTAACGGACAAATTGAGGCGTGATCTCAATCTTCCCCACACGGCGAACAATCGTCTGAAAATACGATCGAATAATCATGTTATTCGACGGTTTAAACATAGACTAGCGACAAAATTCTGAAAAGAAATCCATACCTCGGGAAGACGGGGTGGAGGAGCCAAAGGGGGAAGCAAGTCATGCGAAGAATCACCCTCCATACGCACAAGCTCCTGCTAAGGAAAAGTGTAGCGCTCTCCCCTATTTATCCACTCCTTAAGCAAGCGTGAGTCCAGCATCGACTCCGATGGAGACAAGGGCACAACAAAACGATCACCACTGTGCTGACGAACGACACGCTCCCCAAGATACCAGACAAAGCGTCCAGTACCAACAAAAACAGTGCGGTACGCCGAAAGTTGCAAGGCCTCGAGAAGATTAGTCATCCCAGCCCAAAGCCGATATTGGATATCAGTAGCAACCTAAAAACCATAAAAAGTTGCAATAAAACGCCGAAAATAACGTCAAGGTAGAAAATAACGGGCTACAAATGTAATTCTTACACCAATAGAAGAGGTGCCTCTGTGTAGCAGCCCGCGTATCGCAGGGACAGACTCCACTCGTGACTCGCCTCGGTCATGCCAGCTGGCTCTGACAGGGAAGTCATGGACCGCTTCACGACGCCGTAGAGGGGCCAATCCCGGAAAGTACTCATAGAACCATAGCTGCAATGAAAAGTAATCTATGAGCACATGATTCGAACAAATTAAAACAAAACAAGAAGAGGAAAGATCGTCACCTCTACGACTCTCCATAAACCGTAGACAGTGACAGGGGCCTGGTCATTCAGCTGCCTACAGCCATGACGTAGCGATAAGAGAAGATCGATATATCCAAGGCTAGCCTAATTAAAGGATCCTATCTCACTGATCCTGCCCACAGAAGGAAGGTAGCAAACGAGCGCACGCGAACTCCTATCAGGAGAAAGAGTCATGGAAATGAGAATCAAAATGAAAATCCGCACTCGCTACTCAGGTGATGTCTTATCCATGTCAAAGCCACGGGCTAGAAAAGAAGCCAACTTTGATCGTCCGCTCCTAGGACCATTTCGAGACACTGGCTGAGTCGTGATGTGCTGAACGATTGGACCTAACAAATCGGCTGCCTCAGCCGCCCCCCAAGAAAGATCAGACATCTGCCGACGACCCGGTCGGTGAAGCGTAGACCACTGAACATGCTAAAGTCTAGAGGGGTCACTGTCATCTCCCCCCAAGCAAAGTGAAAAGTGTTGGTAGTATCCCAAAAATACTCCAACAACGCGTGAACAACTGTCGGGCCACAACCCCGGGGGCTGCGAAACCCTACGACCGCCCAATAAAAATCTACTAAGCTAGCAGATTCCCACAAGGCGTTCGTAAAAGGATCCCTCGTGATAATCCCATAAAGTCGAGGAATCAAATCTCTATCCCCGGAACCATGATGGCGAAGCGTGCCATCGACTATGCCGGCAAGTGGACGGTGAGAAACGTGGTTCTCACGGCAGAAAACCAACTCATCTGACGATCACAGAGGTGGAACCCACCCGCCCCTACTCGAAGAAGTATTAGACTCGGTCTCTAGGGCATAAACTCATTGTCTTTGAATGCTAATGATTCTATGTTTGTGTCTTCTACTAACGATATGCTTGTAGCTTGTGATAATGTTACTAAAAGTGTTGAAAGCAAGGTTGTTAGTGAAGATGACAAGGATTCATCGAAGCTTGAAGATGAGTTTGAGATGCCCTTTTGGTTTGATCTTTCTCTGAAGGAAGATGAAAATAGTTTTTCGAGTGGTGAGAATGCGGATCTCAAAGATCCAAGGAAGAAGAGATCAAAGTAGAAGAAGAGATTTTCTAAGAAATACAAGAGGAAGTTGAAGACTGAAAAGTTTGATTCGGCTTCCATGATTCAAGATGACATGGTTCATGAAATGATTTTGAACAAGCCTTGCAATGGTTTTACCCAATCCACCACTTTGGATAAGTTGGTGCTTTTTTACCCTCCGTGATTTGGAGGAAAGGTCGAGCTTAGGACCTTAAGAAAGCACTTCCCGGGAGGCAACCCGGTTTTCTAACTTTTTCTTTTGATTTTCTTTTTCTAAATTTTTTTCCTTCACTTGTTTTGTTGTTAAGATTAATATGTTGAATTCATTGGAGTTGGATTACCTCGAGCGAGCTTGAGCGTAGTGGGAATTTGTTTCGTGGTGTTTGGTGAGAATATGAGCGATATTGTTATATTTCGAGAGGAATGAGTAAGGTAATGTAGGAGGTAAATTAGGAAAAAATTTGCTATAATTTGAAGCAAATATGGACTTGGTGGGTTCGTTATGGTGCTCTCATTAATTTGGAGTGTTGAACCCATTGAAAATTAATTTAGTCACTGGTCGTTTTAGTGGGTTCAATAATCCCGGAATGATAAAGATTGTTGAGCCCATACATGAATGCACCAAAAAAAGAGATGGAGCAAAGAAGTGCAGTTGTTGACGCGAGCGCGCGAGCCGCGGGCGCAGACGCGCTGATCTGTCGTGCGGCCGCGCGGTCGAGCAGCCGACGGTATTTCTTTTCTTTCTTCATTCCTTCCCTCATTTCCCCTCATCCTCACCTTTGAGTGCACTCATCCTTCTCACTCCAAGCAGCATCCACGAACCCTAACTCCCTTTATCAATCAAAATTCCTTCTCCAATCATCAAAATAATCAACAAAATCAACTAATTCTTTGTCCAAGTTTATCATACTCATAAAAAATCATAGTACTTTTCCCTATTTTCAATCTCCAATCTCTCTCCTCCATTGTTGAAGCAATTTGGGGCTTTTCGTTCTTGAGGGATTTTGTGGCCAAAACTTGTTCAATCTTGCTTCTTGTATGGTATAATCATCTTCTTTTACTCTTAATTGCATTATTATATCATATTGTTTCATGATTTTTATTGTTTATAATTGTGAATAGTAGTAGTAAATAATTTGATGAACTTGGTGATTAGTTATGTATTTTGGGTTGGTTATTTGTGTTATTGGTGATTTATTTTTCTTGACATTGTGTTGTTCACTAGTAGAAAAAATCACATTTGTAACACCCTATTTGTAACGGGTAGTAGTTTGCCAATTACAAAAAACCTATTTGTAACGGGCAAAATAACAGTCCGTTACATTAAAATAGCATAATGGTACGGAAAATATTATTCGTAACGGGCAAAATGCTGCCAGTTACAAAAAATTACTTTTTTGTAACGGGCGGAATTTTGCCTGTTAAGAATAATTTTGTGTTTGTAACGGGCACCAATTGCTTGATACAAATAATTTAAAAACCCTAAAAATCTTACTTCATCTCCTTTTTCACTTTCTGATTTAAAGCGACCGCACTCAGACACACTTTCTCTCTCTCTCAATCACAACATCATCAACAACAACAATATCAAGACAATCAAGACTACGAGTTTGCTAATCTTGATATGGATGCCCTTAGTACGCAAATGAAGGGGATACAAATTCATTTGGAAGGAATGTATGATCAAGATTTTGCGGCAATGTATACTCAAATGAGAGGTATTTCGGAGATGCAACAAGGTATGTTTCTCAAACAACGACAAATGTATGATGCTAGTGTTAACTATGGGGAAGTCTCCCTCGCGGTTAACTATCCTTACTTTCCACCCCAACTTGGTCCTATTCCATCAAGTGGGTATCCTTAATTGCAAGGACCCCCGGGGTCTAACACCGAGACTCGCTCATTCCCCGATGAGCACGGTTAGTACGATTACTGTGTTTTCGGTGGGAGCGATTATAGGGGTGATCCTAACTACCCCTATGTGCACCCTTGTAGGGAATATTTCAAGCATTACCCTAAACTTGAACACCACTGTGATCATACACTAAAGCATGGTGGCGTCCAAAGGAAAGGAAGCTAGAGCAAAAGAGTCGCCAACAAGTTTTAGGAACTTGTAAACCGTTCACAGGGTGAAGATTACACCCCTTAACGATCCAAGAGATCGTTAACTCCAATAGGTCTGCAACAAAGACAGGAAGTTCGGGGATGAAGGTACAAATCCAACCTAAAAGAGATTGAACCTGCCCTAATAATAGGCCTCTACTTTATTCTTCTCGTATTCATGTGCGCTTTCTGACTAACATGCAATCAATAGAATTAACCCTAAACCAGTTTAATCTATGTTGGTTGAATATTAATGCACAAATAAAACTATTATTGGCGATCACTTGAATTATAATCAAATTAACCTAAACAAGATTATTAATTATCTTATTAAGCGTGATTACAAGTACAAATTCCCTTTAAACATGCATAAAAGGTGTGATCAAGCAATAACAATAAAATAAACTCAAGCAACATAATAATCGATAATAATAATAATTATTATAATCAATAATCATCATCATAATCATAATCATAACAATTATAATTTAATCAATAATCATCATCATTAAAATAATCATGTTAAAGCATAATAATAGCTAGTCGAAGACCGCCTCATCACGAACCGCTCTTCTCAAATCTTGGTGACAACCTCCTTAATCTTAGAGAATGTCGTCGAAGACCGCCCATCTCGTGATATCTTCTCAAATCTTGATGACAACATCCACAATCTTAGTGAATGCCGTCGAAGACCTCCCATCTCGTGCTATCTTCTCAAATCTTGGTGACAACCTCCATAATCTTAGAGAATGTCATCAAAGATCGCCCATCTCGTGCTATCTTCTCAAATCTTTGGCGACAACCTACACAATCTTAGCGAACGTTGTCGAAGATCGCCAATCTCGTGCTATCTTCTCAAATCTTTGGCGACAACCTCCACAATCTTAGCGAACGTTGTCGAAGACCGCCCATCCCCTGCTATCTTCTCAAATCTTTGGTGACAACCTCCACAATTTTAGCGAACGTTGTCAATGATAACTTCACTTGAAGTCATCCTCAGTTGTTGCGATAATATTATGAAGAAAACTACAGAAGACGAACGCTTGTTGATCCTTAATGCTGCTTGAATTTTGCTGTTGTAGATACTTGCTGAAATTGCTGTTGTGCCAGTACGTTGGCGCTTTTGCTTTTTGTGAACCATTACGTCGGTACCTGCGATGAGCCAATGCTTAGGTGCTTTAAGCTAAGTGAGACGATCTTTTGTCATGTCAATCGCTTATTGCGATTGTAATCAAGCCGACCACTTAATCATGTCAAATTGCTTATAGGGGCTAACTGTAGTACTAAGGAACCCGGAAATTGCTGCACTAGGTCCGCATAATCTAATATGGGGGCCACGCATTGTGTCGCTGCTCCAGCACTCGCTAGAACTATCTGTCGCCGCGCTTATCTTCTATCGCCAGGCAACAGATGTTGTCGCTAGGCAAAAACCTTATCGTCTAGCGCTTGAGTCGGGTCTTCCCTATTTTGCCCTTGATGCTGTTGTTCGTTGCTCAGTTTCGCTTCAAACTTTGAACTTGGTCGTTTCCTTTCTACCAAATCTGCTCAAATCTTTTGTAAATTAAAGCTCTTTAACTGTGATTTACAGATCCATGTAATTTTGCTCAAACTCCTCTCATCTTGGAGGAATCTCATGCGTTCATATTCGCGGTTTTTTGAAAAAAACCCGGGAATGTTCTTGCTTGCTGGATATACCTGCATTTATATTTGGGACTATAGGACTTTGCTTATCCTTCTTTGGGGTTGACCTAAGACTTAGTGTTGCTTGATTCATGGACTTGACACTACACAAGGTATAAACTTGACTTGATGATGACTCACTTCGTGTGACTTGTGTGTGCATAGTGTTGACTAAATGTGATAACACGACAGGACTCGAAATGCAGAAAAACAAAAAATTTCGTCATTTTTGTGTAGGGTACTGACTTCTCCCGAAAAAAAAAGACGCGAAAAGGAAGACGTTTTTGAACATGCATGTTGAATGAGCGTAATCCGTTAACGTTGTCTCTCACATTACAAGGATTGTAACATCTTAGACTATCCTAGTTGACTTGATAATGAAAGTATTTAGGTAACTTAGGAGCAGAGGCTAAGTAATTCATACTTTATGATGCGATGATGAGTGATGTTGATATGACAAGGCATGTTTCAACGTTGTGTTAAGATTTCATGACAAAGGGTTCCTAAGGGAAGTATATTTGGTCAAGTATCTGTGATGTGTGTGATAGTGACACTAAAGTTAGGCCGCGAAGGCTAAGTGTGTAGAAAAATATTATTTCAAGAAGAGTCAAATGATGGTGACTCTTTAGGCTAGGTAAGTTAATAATGTAGGGATCAAGCCCCCAAGTCTAGATCTAAATGAAAAGGGATGAGCATTAGAAATTCCTAGATATGATCAATTATGAGTGTAAATATGAATGTATTTTTATTACGGCCGTCCCTTGATGTGAGGTTGCCTACGTATCCGTTAGGAATCAGGTCGAACGTAGCTCTAGCCGAACCTCGCACAAGTGTGTGTATACCTCAAAGAGGTCTTTTAAGGGTTGTAAGTTAGGCTAAATGTTTGAAGGAGAAGGGGATAAAGGCTCAAGACCCTAGATAAGCACCTAAGGTGTGTAACCTTGCTTTTGAATCTTTATATTTTTATGCTTGAGGCTTTTAACTCTTTTTTAGCTTTTTTATTTTTTTTTTTACTTTTTTTTCTCTCTTCTTTTTTTTTGCTTTTGCAATATTTTTTTTATTTTGAACCTTTTTGATAAGTGTGGGTAATCCCGATCATGCGGTCAATCACTCACTTGGCATTCATGTTTCTTAAGCACGGTACCGAGCACTCAATAAGAGACGCAATCTGAGACGTGTTCATATCAAAGACATGTTCATGTCAAAGACATTGGAACACTTGCCCTTTTGTACACTTTTATTTATTTTTATTTTTTCTATTTTAGTATTTTGATACGCTCAAGCTTTTGTTCTTTGAAAATTGCATAAGTTGCACACCATCCCATCCCAAGGTTAGGTAGATGTTGTTCTTTGAAAATTGCATAAGTTGCACACCATCCCATCCCAAGGTTAGGTAGATGTTGGTCAAAGAAAGAAAGGTCAATCGTTAGATGAGGCTCAAAGTGGTTTATCCAGAAAGGATTGCATAGTTGAAGGGTAAAAGATGATATGATATGGCTACAAGGGGTGCCTCAAATCATTGGTATACCTTGTACTTAGTTTGACATGGATTTTTTTTTTGTTTTTTTTAATGTGATGTAATGCAGTGATCATATGTAAGAAAATAAATGCTCATTTTATTAAAAGGTAAAAAGGAAAAACCTAAAAAATAAGATCTAAGGAAAATAAAAGGTGTCTATGCTAGACTTATTTGGGAAAGGAAGAATAACAGAAAAAAAAGTCAAGAAATCTTGTCGTTGAAGCCCGCCTCTTGTCTTGTGCTCATCACTCGGTCTTCTTGTTAGCTGGAGGTATAGGTGTAGACATCTACTTTTGGCCCCTTGTCCGGACAGGAAGTGCAATGACGATAAATAAAGCCATTTCGTGTTGGATCAAAGTGAAGAACACTTATGGATAAATGGTTAAGCCACAAAGCACAAAAGACTAGCCCAAATTAAAGAAAAGCCAATATAAAGGTCCAATTAACTAAACCCGATCATAATTAGGCTTAAGCTCGTGCTTAAACCCTAATGATGACGGATTTAGGAGCACCTAGGTTAAAACTTAGTGCTACCGCAGAAAAAAGCCGCGTGCATCCCACAAAGTCGCGCTAGGCTGCCGCACGCAACTATTTCAATTGCGCGCGACACCCAGCGCAACTTCCAGAGTTGCGCTGCAGAAGATTTGTATTTATTCGGAAATTATACGGAAAATATAAAATTGAATCTTACCATAAAGCAGCGCGCAAGAACAATAGTTGCGTTGCACATAGCAGTGCAACTCTATAACTTGCGCTGGATTGCCGCGCGCAACTTCATCTGTTGCGTGCGACACCTGCTGCGGTAGATTGCTCGAAACCCTATACCTAATCCTTCTCTATAAATACGAGTTTAAACCGAGGCTTCAATAGACAGAAATTAACCTAAAAACTCTTGCGAAATAACTTGTGAATTTGTGCAACCTAGCCCTCTTGTCCAAAACACTCACCCTTTCGATACTTTTCTACTACGGTGGAGGTTCCCCAATAAGAAGGTGTCCATAAGTGTTCTAAACGGAGATCTAGCAATGAGAAGTGGTAAATTCCCGGGCACTTAGTTAAATAACCATTATTTTCTTGTTTAAAAGGATTTTAATTAATTAATTAGTGTTGTTTGGCCACTTTTAAAACAATTAATTAATCGATTCCACATAGTATCTTGCGTTAAATATAGACTAGAATCGAATTAAATAAATGCTGGTTGGTCACCTAAGCCAAGGAGAATCTTGTTTATTTATCGTTCTTTCACAAATATTATTAAATAAGAATAACGACTTTGCGATGTAATTCCGACGTGAATTAATGCTTGTAAATAAAATCAACTAACATAGTTTTAGGTATCGCGTTGCATATATTGTTTGGTGATGAAATTGTAAAAAAGGAAGAGCTAGTAGAGGTCGTACTAGAGCTAGGATGACGATTCCCCTCGAAAAGGAACGTTATCTTAGTACCCTCGATCCCGAACTCATTTCTGGTTTATAGACCAATTTGGGCATGGGTAAACTTATGATTTGTGCTAACTATTCCATGAACTCCACATGGAAGAAAGTGATGAACGAGGTTTATGAGTTTTTCCTAATTCAAGGTCCCCAGACAGTCAGGAATTCAAATCCTACTATACCCTGACAAGTGTTAAGTCCTAGGCTTTTAAGTGGCCAAGGGCATTTAAGGAGAGTGTTTTGGGTATTTTATACCCGACCAAGTGGCCCAATCGGAGCCTGACATGTGTCACTAGAAGAGGCGCCAACTTGGACCTTCTAGATGGTGACACATGTTAGGCAAATACCACCCTTGATTTGGGGTATTTGATGGTCCAAAGTAGACAATAAGAGATCGACACGAGTCGCTCTATGAGACACTCAAATGGCCTCTTAAAATGAGCGACACGTGTCACTCAGATATTGCTTCTGAAATGACGGCCTTCAAAGGCCCAAACTTTGAGGCGCCTTTTTGCAGCGTGCCCTAATCCCTAGGTCATCAAACCCTTGGGAGGGCACACTTCCCCAAAAGACCCTATAAATAGGGATAATTCCCTCATTTATGGGGGACATCACATCAACATTTATTACAGAGCTGTCGTTCTCAAGAAACAGACAGCACAACACCTGAGCTTGGAATCCAAGCAGATAACTTAATTTCCGCACGTTTTACTCTGAACCCTATACTAACTTAATCTTTGGAGGCGGACCACCGACCATCTGGTGGTCCGTTTATTTTGCAGGTACAGGAGACCTTGTGAATCTAGTCTTGAGCTGTAACTCTCCCAATGGACACAAAAAACCTCGAAACATTTGGCGCTGTCTGTGAGGAAAGTACCTCTAAGATGGCTTCTCAAAAACATCATATGCTGCCTCCAGATCCCACTAGGCCTCTAGAAGAAGTACATGTCCAGACGAACCATGATTTAGGTGACGAAGCTGATGTCAAAACCTATGTGGCCCCTAATGGGTCACTCATCTCTAAGCACCTCTGCTAGAAAGACAAGCGAGAGCGCAATGGTAACTAGGCGGGTGCTAATAGGCCCTCTGGATCCAGTAAACCCACAGGGCATGCGACTGATGCCTCCCAGGCCACAGGATTAACCCCAGTCACCCGTGATGAGCTCATTAAATTCATGTAGCCTCAGAGGTTAAATCAAAGGACTAATCAACAAGCGAACGCCTGCCCCTAGAAAGGAGCAGACGGCCCTAAAGCCTGCAAAGTCAGGGCAGCAGAAGTCGGTCTTAGACTGACAACCGACTCCTCATCCGGAGAAGGCTGGGTCTCGGCCTCAATTTGATCTATCAAGACTCCGTTTCCCTCTAACAAGGAACAGGAAATCCATTCGGCATGTTTAACCGGATGGTAGTAAACAGACATTTCCTAATTCTCGTCAGTACATCGACCAACTAAGGAATCAGCAGATGTCAGAGTCGGCTTCAACGTCGACTTACCATGACAGCTTCCAGAACACCTCGGTGAGGAATTCTCCTTCCGGGCCGAGGACTCTTTCAAGCGGTCCCTTTGTACAGTCGGGGCCTCACATAATCAATTCGGCGCAGTATGTGGCACAACCACCATACACACCGCCTGCTTTACCTTACATCTAGCCTGCCTTTTTTAGAGGACATGCGGCATACAATTACCAGCCTTTGGACTAGCAGCTTCGGCTACAAAACCTTGGAGAGCAGCCCTCTGTGTTCTCTAGGGAAATAGCTTAGGCCGAGCAGCCGGCCAAGGTTAAAAATGTCATGTTCGGAACCTATGATTGTACTTCCAACCCTGAAGACCACCTATTGCCATACACCCACCTCATGTACTTACAGGGGTTGGATGATGCCGCCTTGTGTCGATGCTTCCCAGCTACCCTGAAAGGAATAGCCCAATAGTGGTTTGGTAACCTGTCGGCTGGTTGTATAAACAGCTTCAAGACGCTTGCGTTCTTGTTTGCTTCTAAATTCTCTATGAACATCCCTGCTAAGAAAACGAGCCTTGACTTAGGCCATGTGCAGCAGGGAGATAGAGAAGGGCAGCGCTCATACGTTAGGCGGTTCAATCAGGTGAGAATCCAAATACAAGGAATGTCTGACGAAGTGGCTTTCACAGACTTTTTCAAAGGTCTGAAGGATGGGTCGACTTTCAAGTTCGAACTCTTCCGAAAGAAAATCTTCACCCTCTAAGGAGCCCTGATGGAGGCGGACGCTTATATACAGGCAACCGAGATATGCTCCTCTAATAAGCTGTTGGACTCTAAGAAGTCAGACCGACAGAAGGAGAGTCGGCCTGCTCAGCCGTCTCTAAAACCAGAAGAGAGCAAAAAGAAAAAACAAATCTGGGTTGTTGATAACTCCGATCAACCGGCCTAGAAGAAAAAGAAAGAGTGGAAATCGTACTTTCCAAGGTACGAGTTCCAAAAGGACAACTACTCCATCCTCATGGAGATTACGGATCGGATGACTCCTATGAAAGGTTCCGCTGAAAATCGGAACAAAAACAAACGCTATCACTACTATGAGGATGTCCTCCATGACACCAACGACTACTTCAGCCTCAAGCGGGAGCTTGACCGTCTGGCCGACAAAGGAGCGCTGAAATCCTATGTGAAGTCCAAAGTGGCTTCCAAATCAAATCCTGGGAAGTTAAGCAAAAAGACTCCCCAGCCTGCTATCAGCTTTGAAATGGATGAAGAACCCGTCTATACGATAGTAGTCGGATTCGCCGGTGGTGGTCCAACCATCCAGGGTGTAATACCCTGTATTTTTATACATATTTTATTTAATGTATATACACTTTATACGTATTTTATTTAATATATATATTTTATAAGGGTATTTAAATAACTCTAGCATTTTAATTATGATGTTTTAATTATTTATCCCATGTAAATTTGCAATATTTTACAAAAGGAAAAGCCGTTTAATTAATTAATTAATAGAAGTTGGGGTTTTATTTTAGGAAATTATGATTTTAACAAGTTTTAGTAGGGAAGGGATTAGGAAAAACTAAAGGAGGAAAGTTAGGGTAAAAAGGGGAGATAGAGAAGGGGTATAAATATCCCTCTTATGGGGCAAATCAACTTTGCCCAGAGTGGAGAAAACCCAAGGTAAACTTCTCTCTCTCTCCTCCTTATTTTTCTTTCCTTTTCTTTTCCCCTTCCCCTTATTTTTTTTTCGGCTGCCCCTTTTCCCCCATCACTGCCAGCCGCCGGCAGCTGGTGGCCGGCACTGCCAGCAGCGCACGCCGCCGGCAGCAGGTGGCCACCCTCTTTTTACCCCTTTTTCGAGTATAATAATAATAAAAAAAAACTTAGTTTTCTTATTTTAATTTAATCTATGCTTAGATATAATTATAAATTATGAGTTTGGAGGTTTAATTTTGATGTTTGGTTATTGTAATTCTGGGAATTAATTTTCAGATTTGGTTTTTAATTAAAAAGCCCCAATTTTTGAAACCCTAGATTCTTGTTTCATGATTTATTGAAAGATTATGATGTATAATAGGGTAGGCCTTTGTTTAAGTGTTTTAAAACGAAATTACAGCAAGTTTTAAGTATAATAAAGTGCTGGAATTTTATGTAGAACACTTGATATTGGGTTTCTTGAAGAAATTTTAATTACCCATTAATTGGGACTTAATTTATGGTGTTTTAAATATAATTTCAGCTTATTCTAATTAATTTAAGAAGGGTTTTAAAATAGTATATATTGCTGGAAATTTGTTTAAAGTGGATATTAATACTCTATTATGGATTTAATGTGTAGGAGACTTTGAAGTAAGCGATTTCTACTAGTTGTGGCAGTTTTAATAACGTACTCAAGGTACGTACGCGTACTTAGCATAATTTGGTGATGTAGAATCATGCTAGGTTTGTTTGTAATTGATTATAAGTAGAATCATGCTAAGGTTTATGTATGAAATTGTGAGTTTATGGTGCTTGTGATTGAATGGTGAAGCATGAATTATTTGTGATGATTTATGGATTGGAAAATTGTATTTTTGGTATGTTGTGTTTAAACCACATTTTTATTTATGGCATGTTAGAAGGCATGATTAATTAAACTACATGTTTAATTATGTTTGGATTATTGAAAAGGAATTTTATTATGGTTCAAATAATTTTTATTGATGCTTTAAGCATGAGGAAGGAGCTATATAAGTGTCTAGGTACACAAGGAATAAATTGTATGTTGGTGCCTTTGTGCACTTAAGGTGTTTTTAACACCGAGGGATAGGATTTTTGGCGCATTATGCGTTTAAGGTGTCTTCGACACTGAGGTAGAATTAAAAAGGGTTCAACATTAAATAGTATGGGGTCACTAATTATTCAAGAATTAAATTGGTATGTTTGTTTGATTGAATAATTATTGTTGATTGATTTATTATGCTTTGAGAGTCATCACCAAGTCTAATAATATGTAAATAACGTAAAGTGAAAGAGATTACGCACCAAAACTCTTGGAACGTATATACCTTGAGTATGAACAATGGGGGGGTTATGGGGTTTTATATTTAACCATAACTTCCAATGGAGTACAGGACGCTGTATATTCCTTTTTATTATTTATTATGCGCAAGAATTCCGCCACCTTTGTGTGGTTTGTCGCTGGCACGGTTAGCTCCCGTGCCAGTTAACCTCAAATTTATTTGGGGGAGGTTAATAGGTTGAAACCCGTTCGATGCGTAATCAATGCAAAATGAATTAATTAGGGTATAGTCATTGTATTGTATTGATTGGTATTTGTGAACAGGTGCGATGAGGTAAGTGTGTGTTGATAGGTGAAAGCATGTTTAGTGTGGCTATTTTACGCTTATGTACTCAGCTTTGCTGATTGTGTGTGTTTGTGTTTTGGCCATGTCTTTACCTTGGCCCTATGATGACCCATTTTTAATGGAGAGTAGTGGAAGCAAGTAGAGATAAACTTTTCAAGTATTGAAGCATGATCATGATGGGGCATGAGTGAAGAGTGAATCCTATTAGTTTTCATTAGATTACAATGTGTTTTATGCTTTATTTATTTATGATATATTATGTGTGGACTAACATAAAGGTTTGATTTGGGAACGGTTTTTGAATAAGGGCCTTTGATGGTTCCAAGTTGTAATTTGAATTTATTTGACTTAATCGTTTGGTTTTAAACTTTATTTTTGTTTGGTTGACTTTTGGTTGACTTGTTTAATCGGTTTTAAATTTTTAGTCTTCCGCTGTGTATCTTTGATAATTGCCTTAGCCGTTTTCACGGTGGCGGTAATGTCTTAGTTATTCCTAAATCGCATTTTGAAAAAGAGTAGAATGAGTATTTAAAGAAAGGAATTTCTAGGGTGTTACACGGGGAAATAAGGACCATATGAGAAAGACGGTCCAATATGTTGATGAGGGATAGGCGGCCAGCACATCCGCCTTCCCCGAAGACATCGTCACCGAAAAGGACAGAGGCAAAGTCCGTCGGCCGCATGATGACCATGTGGTCATAGAATGCAAAGTGGCTAACCAATTAATTGGTCGCATCTTGATTGACACAGGAAGCTCCTCATACATCATTAGATACAAATGTCTATCCAACCTGAAATACAGGCCAGATAGTATAACGGATGTCTCCCATCCCCTAGTGGGCTTTGTGGGAGGAGTTGTGCATCCAGCCGGACGCATTGATTTGCCCATCCGACTGGGAGAAAAAGGTATCGGTCGGCACATGACCATTCAGTTCTTGGTGGTCGAGGAGCTGACCGCCTACAACCTCATCATTGGCCGACCCACACTAAACGAGTGCAAGGTCGTCATCATTCCAGCTCTTATTCTTGTCAAGTATGAGAGGGATTATGGGACTTTTGGCTCCCTGAACGGGGACCAGAAGACGTCCCGAGAATGCTATCTCTCGGACGTCAAGCCTGCGGCAACTGCAGCCATACAGGGCCAAGAGCCAATTGACCTTGATGAGGTTAAGGATGACCATCTGGCCCCACCAGCCGTTAAAAAGCAAAAGCCTAATCCGCCGGTGGTGGTAAAAAAAGAAAAGCAATAGCAATCACTGTTCGGGGAGCGGTCACATGTTCTCCGTCCCCAGCCGACAGGTGAGCATACTAATATTCCTCTAGACGACAACAGTCAAGAGCGAACTGTTAAGGTGGGGATGGCTGCTTTTGCTAAGTTAGGCACAAGTCTGCACCAACTATTAAACGAATTCAAAGACATTTTTGCCTTTGAAGTGGAGGAGATGTCAGGCATCAGCCCGGATATTGATGTCCACAAACTCGATGTGGATCCTAAAAAGAAGCTGATGAGTGTCATTTATGGCACTCATAGGGTAGTCTTTTAGGATGATTTAATCCTTTTTTCATGCGTTCTTATCTTATTTTTGGTCCTTTTTCCTTTAGTTCCTCTCTTTCCTTCTTTCTTTGTCTTTTTCGTGTTTTCCTTTTATTTGGCCCCTTTTTTTTCCCTTTTATTCCTTTCCTTTGTTTACTCTTGTAGTTACATAGGAGTTGTCTTTGCAAAGGGATCAAGATGAGCTATATTGACTAAGCAAGGAGGAAGTAATCTACTCAGAGAGGGCTTGGAGAGGGCTTAGAGAGTGCTCAGAGAGGGCTTGGAGAGGGCATCAGCTCTTGCCAGGTTGCCGCGGGCGCGGGTCCTGAAGGCCGCGGGCGTTGGCTTGATTGCACAAAATTAGCCAAAATCGACCTTTTAAGTATTTCGAACTTCGAAATATCTTGATTCCCAGAATAAGAAGTTGGGTTATTTTTATAGTATGCTTCTTTTAAGTGCAAGTGAAATTCATCCTTTGTTTTGTCCTTTCCATTCACTCGGATCTTTCCCATTTCATCCATTTTTATGTTGTCCGGATCCTTCTTTTCTTCCGAAAAAAGGGAAGGAGAAGGCGAATGATTTCAAAATTAGGCCGGCTATGATCGCTTTGATCGAGAGGATACAATATAGCGGAGCTAAGAATGGGAGTCTGTTGAACCATGTCAAGGAGTTCGAAAAGTATTGTAATACTATCAAAGTAAACGGAGTTTCTCAAGAGTTCATCCGGCTAAAGTTGTTTCCCTTTTCTCTCATAGGCCGATCCTTGGAGTGGTTGGATAAGGAGGTAAAGCCAAACTCCCTAAGAACATGGGACGAAGTCTCCAAGGAATTCTTGTCCCGGTTCTATCCACAAAAGAAAACGGCAGAGGCTAGAGATTTGATTAAAGGGTTCAAGCAAAGGCGTAATGAAAGCCTTAATTTACGAAGCATTGGAGAGGTATAAAGAGTACCAAAGAGAGTGTCCCCACCATAGAATTTCAACCTATTAAGTCATTCAAAATTTCTATGGTGGCCTAAGTCCTCAAGGAAAATCATGCCTTGATTGGGGAGCCGGAGGTCCCATAATGAATTGGACGGAAGAAGAAGTGGTGGACATTATAGAGGATGTGATGAAGTACTATAGAGATTGGCAAGATGGTGAAAGGGACTTAACGAGCAAGAGTGGCTCTTCGGTGTACTCTATAGACCATCTAAATGCGATCAACAACTTATCCTCACAAATGACAAACTTGGGAAAAGAAATGACCGCAATCAAGGCCAAATTGGAATGTTCTTCTTCTTTTCAAGCTTCGAATCTTCCGTCCCAATTTAAGGGAAGAGGTACTATTTCTAACTCTCAACCCCCTCCCTCCTCAAATAATATGCCTAGTGGTTGTTGTTTTGTGATGCATGTGGATCTTATGATCATGACTCTTGTAATTGCCCTCATGCTTCTCCAGAATGTGGTGATGATTTTGATAATAATGAGAGTGAGCATGTGAATTATGTGTCAAATAATAATGTGCAAAGGTTTGATAACCAAAGAGGTCAATGGAATAGGAATTACCAAAACCAAGGTAATTTTGACAATTATAACCAAGGAGGTGGTTATAGGAACCTAGGGAACCAAGGTTCTCATGGTAACTATAACAATCTAGGTTATAGTAGTCAAAATCAAAACAAAAATTATGGTAATCAAAACCAAAGTTATGGAAATCACAACCAAGGTAGTGGAAACCATAATCAAGGTTATGGTAAAAATCAAAATAGGGGTAATTGGAACAATCAAGGTAGGGGCAATTTTCAAAATAATTCTCAAAGGGGTCCCCCACCCGGATTTGTTCTAAAGACTCAAGGTAAAAAATTCCTATTCACAACCTTCTTCTTCTAGGACTAATTTGGAGGAAATAATTGAAAATCAAACCAAGTTGTTGAACACATACATGGCCGTTAGTGATAAGAAATTCAAGGAGATGATGACCCATAACAAAATGCTCGAAAACCAAATTTTTGAACTTGCTAATGCTTTGAAAGACCAAGCAAGCCCTTCTTTTTTACCTTCCCAAGGACTAGATCCCAAAAAAACCCGTGAATTCTATTGTTACAATGAGTGGTAAGCTTCTTGAGGAGAGATTGCCTAGGAAGAGTGAAGACAAGGAGGTCCCCAAGGAAGCTTAGGTTGAGAATTAAGGAGATAGAGCATCTTTAGATGAGGTTGTGGTTAAGACACCTAGAGAGGTGAGAGTAAAGAAAGAGATTGAGAAACCCAAGCTCCCTTATCCCCAAAAATTCATGAGACACAATTTGGATGAGCAATTTGAGAGATTTATTGATATGCTCAAACAACTTCACCTTTCTCTACCTTTCACCGATGTGATCAACCAAATGCCCAACTATGCCAAATTCCTCAAAGACATTTTGAGTGGGAAAAGGACATGTGAGGTTGTAGAGACTATCAACTTGACCGAGAATTGTAGCGCGATCATCATGAACAAAATGCCACCCAATTTGAAAGACCCCGGAAACTTCTCTATCCCTTGTGCTATTAACAAGATGCAAATTGATAATTCCCTATGTGACTTAGGACCTAGTGTAAGCCTAATGCCATATTCGGTTTATCAAAGACTTGATCTAGGGGAACTCTTACCTTCCAACATTACCTTGCAACTAGCCGATAGGTCAATCAAGTTTCCAAAAGGTAAAGTGGAAGATGTTCCATTGAGGGTTGGGAAGTTTGTGATCCCGGTGGATTTTGTTGTACTTAAAATCGATGAAGATGCTACCATTCCTATCATTCTAGGTAGACCCTTTCTTGCTACCTCTGGTGCTATGATAGATGTCAAGAGTGCAAATATTTCACTTAAGGTAGGAGATAAGGTTATAGAATTTGATTTGAATGAAAGCATGAAATATCCATGTTCTTCTCTAGAAAATTGCATGATGATTGACTCTCTTGATCATGTTGTGTCTTCCATGCATGAGCACTTGCTCAACTCTAACGATGCTCTTGAGAATGTTTTGTTGAACAAAGATAAGCTAGGTGAACCATGCAAGGAGATGACATTGTATGAGGAATTTCTTAATGGGAGCATGGAGGAAGTGGATGAACAATTATGCTTGAAGATCTCAAGCCATGAAGCTTTGAAAGCGGCCGCAACAAAAGAAGGTAAAAGTGTGTATGGTAGAGCTAAAACCTCTACCATCACACCTTAGGTATGAATTCTTAGGCCCAAATTCCACTTATCCCGTAATTGTTAGTGCATCCTTGAGTGAAAGCCAAGCTCAAGCGTTATGTTGTGTCTTGAGAAAGCACCAAGGTGCTTTGGGCTATACAATTGATGATCTTAAGGGTATAAGCCCCGCTTTGTGTACACACCACATAACGCTTGAGGAAGGCACCCTTCCTTCTATGGAACGACAAAGAACGCTACACCCTCAAATGGGAGAGGTGGTGAAAAAAGATATTACCAAGCTTTTGGATGCGGGAATCATATTACCCATATCAAGCTCTAGGTGGGTCTCTCCCGTTCATGTCGTTCCTAAGAAGGGGGGTATGACCGTAGTCAAGAATGAGAGAGACTAACAAGGCACAAGTTTTATTGCTTCCTTGATGGCTATTTGGGATCTTTCCAAATCCCAATCCACCCCAATGATCAAGAGAAGACAACATTCACATTGCCCCTATGAGACCTTTGCTTATAGGAGTATGCCTTTTGGCCTTTGTAATGCCCCCGCAACTTTCCAAAGGTGCATGATGAGCATTTTTGGAGACATGTTGGAGGAAGAAATGGAGGTGTTTATGGATGACTTCTCAGTAGGTGTGGTTTCATTTGAATATTTCCTTGTGAATCTTGAGAAATGTTTGGCACGGGGTGTGAAGGTTAATCTTGTCTTGAATTGGGAGAAGTGCCACTTCATGGTGGAGGAAGGAATAGTGGTTGGACACAAAATCTCTTATAAAGGAATAGTGGTGGATAAAACCAAGATCGAGGTTATTGAGAAGCTTCCACCTCTAGCGAATTTCAAAGGAGTGAGATCATTTTTGGGATATGCGGGCTTCTATAGAAGATTCATCAAGGATTTCTCACTCATTGCCAAGACCCTTAATGATCTTCTTCAAAAAGATGTTGAGTTTGTGTTTGATGGTAAATTCTTGGAGGCATTTAATAGGTTGAAGAAGGTCATAATCTCTACCCACATTGTTCAAGCCCCAAGATGGGATCTACCCTTTGAATTGATGTGTGATGCTAGTGATTGGGCAATTGGAGGTGTTTTGGGACAACGTGTGGACAAGAAGCTTCATGTGATCTACTATATGTCCAAGACACTAAATGGGGCTCAAAAAAATTACACAATAACGGAAAAAGAATTCTTAGCCATTGTTCACTCTTTTGAGAAATTCCGGTGTTATTTGTTGGGTTCCAAGACCATTGTCTTTACGGATCATGCGGATCTCAAGTATCTCTTTGCCAAGAAAGAGTCCAAGCCAAGGTTGATTCGTTGAGTGCTTGAACTACAAACTTTTGAAATAGAGATTAGGGATAAGAAGGGTGCAGAGAATGTTGTGGCATACCATCTTTCTCGCCTTGAGGGTGATAGAATGCTTGATGATGTCTTGTATGCTATTAAGGTAAATGAGCTCCCATGGTATGCCGACTCGGCAAACTTTCTAGCATGTGGGGAGTTTCCACCTTCTTTCTCCAAGAACCAACGAAAGAAACTCAAGAGGGAGGCAAGACATTACTTGTGGGATGATCCCATCTTGTATAAACGAGGGGTTGATGGCTTGCTTAGGCGTTGTGTTCCAAATGAAGAGGTGCCTAGTCTTCTAAAGATGTGCCATTCAGATCCTAGTGGTGGCCATATGGGTGTTTCCAAAGCCACCACTAAGGTTCTTAAATGTGGTTTGTGGTGGCCTCATCTCTTCAAGGATTTATGGGGCTTTGTAAAGTCATGTGACTAATGTCAAAGAGTTTAGAATATCTCCAAGCGGAATAAAATGCCTCAACAACCTATTCTTGAGTGGGAGGTGCTCGATGTATGGGGGATTGACTTCATGTGACCATTCCCATCTTCATACAGGAATAAATTTATACTTGTAATTGTGGACTATGTTTCTAAGTGGGTTGAGGCCATTGCTTCCCCAACTAATGACCACAAAGTAGTGTTGAAGTTATTCAAAAAAATCATCTTGCCAAGGTTTGGTGTGCCTAAGGCTTTGATAAGCGATAACGATTCTCATTTTGTTCACAATGCCTTCCAAAAGATGTTGAGGAAACATGGAGTTCATCAACGCTTTGGCCTTCCATATCATCCTCAAACGAGTGGCCAAGTCGAGGTCTTCAATCGTCAAATAAAGCTTATTCTTGAGAAGACGGTTGCAAGGAATAGAAAGGATTGGTCGGACACGTTGGATGATGCTCTTTGGGCCTATAGAACGGCTTTCAAGACACCTATTGGCACCACTCCATATCGCCTTATCTATGGCAAATCATGCCATCTCCCGGTAGAGCTTCAACACCGTGCTTTATGGGCAATCAGGAAGATAAATTTTGATTTAGAAAGTGCGGGGGAGAAAAGGTGGTTGGAGCTTAGACTTGATGCTTATGATTGTGCAAGCACCTACGAAGCTCTTTCCAAGGAAGGTCATGATAAGCTTATTGAGAAGAAAGAGTTTTGTGTTGGTGATAAAGTCCTCCTCTACAATTCAAGAATGAAGTTGTTTCCCGGAAAGCTCATGTCAAGATGGAGTGGCCCTTTCTTGGTGAAAGATGTTTTTGCTAATGGTGCCGTGGAGATTTCTCCTTTGGGTTCCTCATCTTCTTTCAAGGTTAATGGTCATCGGCTCAAGAGATATTTTGATGGAACGTTTTTGGTCTTATTCATAAATGATTCTTTTCAAGCCACCTTGAATGGGTGGTAAACGTCGAGCGAACGACGTTAAATAAAAGCGCTTACGTGAGGCAACCCAGATTCTTACCTCTATTCTCTTTTCTTTCCTTTCTTTTCTTTTTCTTTGTTGATTTTTGCTCTTACCTTTCCTTGTGTTTTTGGTTTGTTTTGTAGGTTGCCTTCATTCATCATATATGGACTTAATGTATTTGATGAGGATAGCAAAAACATAATTTGGAATGCAGGGGAGAGGGAACCCCGCGGGATTGGAGAGGCCTCGGGTTCCCTTGCCCTAAAAGAGGGGAAATTCGATCAGTAAGATTCCATGGTCTCTCTGCGATCTCCCCGCGGGCGCGGGTATCTTAGAGAGGCCACGGGGGGAATAATAGAGGGAGCGACATGTTTTGTCAAAAATGAATCAGGAACTCTCCATGATTGCCCCGCGGGCGCGGAAGCTTTGGAGAGGGTGCGGCCCTTCTGGAGATGGCGCGGCCCCAGTTAAAGGTAAATTCGATGAATTTTTCCAGAAAGATCCTGCGGTCACTCCGCGGGCGCGGGCGATTCCCTGCGGGCGCGAGGAAGTCAGAAGAGGGCGTGGCTTGCTGGGATACAAGGGGGGCGGTTTTGCTTCCCTCTCTCTCTCCTCTCTTATTTTTCAATTCCCCCTTATTTTTCCCCTTTCTCTCTCTTCCTCCTCTCAAACCCCAACCCCCAAATCATCTTTCTCACACAAATTCACTCAAATTCATCCTTGTTTTCACTCATTTTTCCATCACAATTTCCTTCATACTCCATTTTCATCAAGATTAGTCTATTTTCGCGTGGTTTTTCGGGAAATTTGAGTCCTTAACGTGATTTTGAGCATTGTTTGGATCTTCAATCTTGGTACTTTGTAGTTTGTGGTGGTTTTGGGTGGTATTGTAAAGGTGGTTTTAAAAATTGGTGGTAGTGTTGGTGTTGATTTTGGGTGATTGTGTAGTTTCTTGTGCTGGTTGAGCTTGTGACTATGGATTTGTTAAGGAAAGTTAAGAGTAGCAAGAAAAGTTCAAACCAATCCCCCGGCCAATCCTCCCAAGGCCAATTCTCTTATAGCCAACCTTCAAACACCGAACCTCCTCAAAACCAAACTGCTCAAGATGATACCCCACCTCCTCCTTTACCTCCTCTCAAATTTCACAATCGGTCTAAACATGTCTGTATCTATAACAAAATGAAATCCCGGAAATTTAGACCTACCCGCAACTATCTTCCCGATAATATGGTCAAATTAGGAGTGGATGCCGATCTTGACATCTTATTCCGTAACCTTGGTTTGGATGAGTTTGTAAAGTCATCTCAACAAACCTATTTGGAACCGTGCATTGAGTTTTTCTCCACCTTTGGGTATAATAGGGCGGGGGATACCGACTATATCATCTCTTTCCAACTATTCAATTTCAAGCATACCATGAACCTTGTCGAATTTAATAAAGCCCTTGGCTTCAACCCCAATACCGATATCTATGATCCCTTGGTTGCCCTTCTCAAGTCCGATTACAATGAGGTTGCATGGTGGAGAGCCATAGCTAAAAAGAAGGTGTTTAACCCTAAGGAATCACTTGCTAGTGAGATCATTCACCCAGCTCATAGAATTCTTCATCGGATTCTTGGCTATGCCGTGTTTAATAAGAAAGATCTTGGGAAGCTTTCGAGGGAGGAGATCTTAGTTCTTTGGATGGATACAAAGCCGGATTTGGGGCCGAGGTTGAATTTTTGGTATATTTTCATGAATTGTTGTCAAGTAATCTTTAATGGGAAGAAGACGGGTGAGATTGTAATACCCCGTATTTTTATGTATTATTATAAAGTATTTAAGTATTAATAAAATGTATTGTCAACGGCTCAAGTATTTTATTTAAATATTTTAAAGGGTTAAAGTATTTTAAATATAAAGTTTTATAAAAGTAAAATATGTTTTGGGCCAAACGTTTATTAATTATTGGGCAATATAAATTATTCCTACATACTCTTATTAGAATAACCCATTCCAAAACCCATAACTTAAGCCCTATCCCATAACTCAAGCCCACATTTTTATAAGACCAAATTTAACCCTACACTTTCTACTCTATAAATACCCCATGAATCCCCAAAAATTTCCCACACAAAAAGGTTAGTCTTATTTTCTCTCTCCTTTGTTTTATTAATTTGTGTAATTATAATTATTGATTTATAAGTTTTAATTTTACTGTTTGAAATTAATTTAATTAGTATCAAATTGTATTTTGATGATTAAACTTTATAATTTTCAGATTTTGTAAATTTTATAACCTTGGGGTTTTTAATTATTGAAAATCATGATTTTAGGGTTTTTATGAATAATTGATTTAGGGATTTTCTAGTAATGATGTTTTGAAATTTTGGTGATTAAAACTACTTATTAGTTTAACTTAATTCCAGATTATTTTCAACACGTAAATTCATGTTTTAATTATTAGATTTCCGTTCGTTAATATTAATCCTGTTTTAATCCCGATCAGGTTCTAAACTCCTCCGATTTTGATTAGTTTTGAAACAACGTTTTAAGAAAGACTCACTACATTCTGTAGTGAGCACCACCCTCTCGTGGCCAAATTCAGCCTCTAAATATGATTTTCGGGTAGTTTTAGATTTTTAACGAAGTTTTTTTTTATGCTTTAAATTTTATCCTTGAGTTTAAAGGGTAAGAGATAATTTAATGTTTCTATGGATAATTTAAGTATAAAGATGTATTTTGATGAAGTTGTAAAGGATTTTTGATTAGTTTAAAATGTTGGAATTTTATTTAAAGTAGTATAATTGTGATTTTTAATAAAAGGATGTGATTATTCATTAAAAATGAGTTGAATTAGGGGTTTTTAAATAATTTTCAGATTATTATAAGTTATTTAAAGTGAGTTTAAGTTGCTGGAAATTGTGTATACAAGGGTAATTAATATAGTATTATTGTCCCTTTATGTAGGAGACTTGGTTCGAGAATTTTTGTAGAGTACTCGGTTATTTTAAGAGCTTATTTGAGGTACGTTCGCGTACTTAGCATATTTTGATGATGTAGAATCATGCTAGGCTTGATTTCAATCAATTACGAGTAGTATCATGCAAAGGTTTATGTATGGAATTGTGAATTAATGGTGTTGGTGATTGAATTGTGAAGCATGAATTATTTGTGATGGTTTATGGATTGGAAAATTATATTTTGGGCATGTTGTGTTTGAACCACACTTTTATTTATGGCATGTTAGAATGCATGATTAATTAAACTACATGTTTAATTATGTTTGGAATATTGAAAAGGAATTTTATTACGGTTCAAATAATTTTTATTGATGCTTTCAGCATGAGGAAGGAGCTATATAAGTGTCTTTGTACACAAGGAATAAATTGTCTGTTGGTGCCTTTGTGCACTTAAGGTGTTTTTAACACCGAGGGATAGGATTTTTGGCGCTTTATGCGTTTAAGGTGTCTTTGACACTGAGATAGAATTAAAAAGGGTTCAGCATTAAATAATATGTGGTCACTAATTATTCAAGAATTGATTTGGTATGTTTGGTTGATTGATTTATTATGCTTTGAGAGTCATCACCAAGTCCAATAACATGTAAATAACGTAAAGTGAAAGAGATTACGCACCAAAACTCTTGGAACGTATATACCTTGATTATGAATAATGGGGGGAGTTATGGGGTTATATATTTAACCATAACTTCTAATGGAGTACAGGACGCTGTAGATTCCTTTTTATTTATTATTATGCGCAGGAATTCCGGCACCTTTGAGTGGTTTTGTCGCTGGCATGGTTAGCTCCCGTGTCAGTTAACCTCAATTTATTTGGGGGAGGTATAGTTGGAAACCCGTTTGATGCGTAATCAACGCTAAATGAATTATTTAGTGTCTAGTTAATGTGTCTTGTTGATTGTTGTGTGTGCTTGTAAACAGGTGCAATGAGGTAAGTATGTGTTGATAGGTGAAAGCATGTTAGTGTGTTTAATTACGCTTATGTACTCAGCTTTGCTGATTGTGTGTTTGTGTGTTTGGCCCTGTCTTTACTTTGGCCCTACGACGACCCATTTTCTAATGGCGAGTAGTGGGGACAAGTAGAGAGGAGGTTTTCAGGTGATGAAGCATATTCATGAATGGGCATGAGTGAAGAGCGAATCATATGCTAGTATCTATAAGTATATGATGTGTTTAATGCTTTAATTATTTATGATATTATTATAATGCATGACTAACGCAAAAGTTTTAAAGTTAGTTTGGTTTTAATAAGGGCCTACAATGGTTCCAAGTTGTGGGATGGCTTTATTTTACTTCGTTTGACTTTGGATTTTGACTTTACTTTCGTTAGTTGACTTTTCAAGTTGACTTGTTTTGAATGATTTTGAAATTAGTCTTCCGCTGTGTGTCTTTGATGGTTTCCTTAACCGTTTTCACGGTGGCGGTAATATCTTAGATATTCCTATTTAAATTTTTAAACAGGGCAAAACATGTATTTTAAAAGAAAGGAATTTCTAGGGTGTTACAGAGATACATTGTGGTGGTATGGTTACTATATTGGTGCATTATTTCAAGCAAGAACGTTTCTTGAGGTCTTGCACTCCGGTTTGAGGGAGTGAAGACATGTATCTAGATTTGAAGCAACTTAACACTTTGCGCTTCATTACTAGAACTAAGAAAGACGGTGTTTATTCTTGGCTAGTGCGTAATGTGCACCATTGTTTACTCTCAAACCCGGCTGCCACCTCAATTACTCGAGAGGATATGATTGTTTGGAGGATTCCTATGGATGATAGGAGAGTTGAGGATGATATGGAGGAGGATGATGATGATGTGAATGATGGTGACGACGATGATGATGATGATGATGGAGAAGGTGGGGAAGGAGAAGGTGGAGATGGAGAAGAAGAAGAAGAAGAAGAAGAAGAAGAAGAAGAAGAAGAAGAAGAACAACAACAACAACAACAATAGCAACAACAACAACAACAACAACAACAACAACAACAATTTCAACATGAACAACAACAACAACCACAACAAAGAAGAAGAAGAAGACATCAACATCAACAACATAACTACCAAGGAGATGCCTATCTCCGTGAGATGGAGGCTATGCGTGAGCATATGGAGCGCATGCAATTGGCTGGACGTTGTTGTATGCCGCCTGACCTCCGAAGAGGGTCGGCTGCATGAAATGGGGAGAATACGGACCGTATACCAAATATGGTACATACGGTGCATTCCCAATCATCTGAGGACCACAATGGACGGTATTACCGCCTGTATGGCTCTCATGCAAGGAAGGTACATTCCCTGCAGATGTGCTCTTGAAGTTGTCTAGAAAGCTCGATGTAGACGCCGACTCAGACAGTTGCTGATTTCTCTTGCGGGTGATAATCTCCCGGGCGTCAAGAGTTGATTTTTTGTTTCCCACCAGTTGTTGAGTCCGGCGGGGATTGTTGGTATTCCTCTGAGGCAGAAGAATCTTGGACCAATTAATGGTCCCTGCTTCCTTCTCCTTTGGATGAGGAGTTGGCTGCCAATCTCTAACTGACTTCCCCTTCTCCAGAGGAGTCTTTCTTGCCGACAGAACCCTGCTTGGGCCAGCCCGGCTCTTTGTGATCAGATCTTTAATTTCACCCTTGAAACTTGTGATGAACTTCATGAGTTCGTCTCGAGTGACGGGAGCTGATCCACTGGCCATATGGGTTTCCTCTTCTGGCTGCCCAGGGGGCCGGTTTGTACCCGCAAGGCTGGTACCCCGCTCCAGAGTGTCTCTGGGCCGGACGCACTTGGTTATCAGAGAGCCATCATTTTCTATATAGGTCTCGATCTGAGGATCATCATCCTCCTGGTTAGTAAAAACTTCCGGTTCATTTTCCGGACACGCAAGAGGTGGTACAGACTCTTGAACCATCCTTGAGGTACTCTCCCCACAGACGGCGCAAAATGTTTTGGGTGTTTTTTTCCCTAGGGAGAGTTACATCACAAAGATTGGTCCGGCTGAGTTGTACCTGCAAAAACAACGGAGACTCCGGGTGGTGGAGCTCCGCCTCTAACGATCAAGTTAGTAACTTGAAAGAGAATAAAGAGTGCGGAAATTTAGTTTGGGATCTGCTTGGATTTCAAGCTAAGGTGTTTCTCTGATGAGAGAGAAAGTAGGTGTAATAAATGATTCAATTGTGTCCCCAAAATGGAGAAATATCTCCCTATTTATAGGGTCGTTGGAAAGTGTGCCCCTATCTAGGTCACTTGACCTAGATTTTAGTGGGCTGCGCCGTTTTACGGCGCTTCTTGGGATTTGGGCCCTTGAAGGCCTCCATTTCAGGAACTTATTTGAAGGGGCCACGTGTCAAGAGTTTATTAGGCCACTTGGGCCATCCTGAACTCACCACGTGGCCTCCTCACATTGGTCCACATGTCGAGGGTATTTTTACCCTAAACATTTTCCACCCCCTTCCCCTAGCTACAAACTTAGCCTAGGAAAGAGAAACTAACCATCATAGAAATACCAAATAAGGATTCAACAAACACAAAACAAATCATGATTGCAAACAAATAAAAACAATATCAACGAGTTCAACTAAAGAGATGTATGAAAATAAGCAATAACAAAGCAAATAAATTAAATTAAGGGATTAAAGATTACTAAAGAGGAACTTGATTAAAGTTGATAACATGGAACTTTGCCTTTGATTAAAATAAACTTGACCAAATGTTGAATACAATGAAGACACAAATAAACATGGAACAACAGCATCCCGCGCCCGCCGGCCTTTATTCTGTGCCCGCGGCTCCTTGAGTTGCTTCATATGTCTCCTTGAGCATCTCATTTCCCTTCATAGCTCATAATGCATCTATAGGCTTCTTCAAAAGGGGCAACAATCTACAAAACAACGACAAAAAATAAATAAAAACAAAATAAAAGGGATAAACAGAGGGGAAACACGAGAAAGAAAGAAACAACACAAAAACGAAGATAAATCGCTTTAATAGGGATCAAACAAGTTCAAATGAAGGGAAAGTTCATAGAGAAAAAAGGATAAAAGAGTGGCATAAATGCCACTCATCACCTCCCCAACAAATGACCATAAGGTAGTAATGAAATTGTTCAAGAAAGTCATATTTCCAAGATTTGAAATTTCTAGAGTTGTGGTAAGTGACAACGGTTCACATTTTGTGCATATTGATTTCCAAAAGATGCTAAGAAAGCATGGAGTTCGTCAAAGGTTCGGTCTTACCTACCATCAACAAACTAGTAGACAAGCGGAAGTGTCCAACCGTCAAATCAAGTTAATCCTTTAGAGGACGATTGCAAGAAATAGGAAAGATTAGTTGGAAAATATCGATGATGCTTTATGGGCATATAGAACGGCATAAAAAACCCCAATAGGTACAACTCCATATTGTCTAGAGTGTGGAAAATCTTGTCATCTTCTGGTGGAGCTTGAACACCGAACTTAATGGGCCATTAAGAAGATTAATTTGGATTTGGCTAGTGTAGAAGAGCAAAGATGACTTGATTTACATGAGCTTGAAGAGCTTTGATTGGAGGCCTACGAGTGTGCTTGCAGCTACAAGACTCGCACAAAAGAGTGCCATAATCATAATATTGAAAAGAAAACATTTCTTGTAGGTGAGAAGGTACTTCTTTACAATTCTAGTGAGCAGGGGATTCGCCGCACCTTTGCCGCGAGCGTGGTGGATTTTGCCGCGGGCGCGAGCTAGAAGGCCCACGGGCGAGGGTGTTGCCTAGACAACCCGCGGAGTTTGTTATGGTTTCCGTACCTATTTCCCCGCGGGCGCGGGATTTCTTAAAGAGGGCGTGGGAATCCTGTTTTTCCTTCTTTACCTATAAATACACTTGTAATTCCTTTTTGAAAACTAACTTTTAGATAATTTTCATTAGCTTAGTTTTAGAGAGAGAAGTTATAGAGAAGTTCTTGGTTTTGGATTTGTATTTTAACATTTGATCAATTGTGCTTGGATTTTTTCATCTTCAATCATCAATATTAGTGAGAATCTTCTTTTAGTTCATCTCTTTACTTATTTGTTTTAGATTCATGTTTGATTGTTTGATTCCCTTGGATTTGAATTTGATATTGTAGTTGATATTTTTTTCTCTTGATTTTGATTTAGAATGATGATCAATGCAATTTCTAGTGATTTTTTCTTGAATTACACCATGATTAGTGAGTAGATTAGTAGCTAGGGAGAAGGGGAAGCATGCTTGATTGATAATTTGTGCTAGTTGATGATCATTAATTGATTTAATTGTTGCAATTAAATTGGTTGATATAGTTTTGCATGTGATTATTTGTATTAGGAGTGATCAACCTATAAGATTAATCTAGATTGCATTGCAATTCTTAATGACATGAATCATAAATTTGAGAATTGTTTTAATTGATTGAGTTTGATTGTGAATTTCCTTGATTAACCATTCATAGTGACCCCTAGCTTGGCCTCTGGGAGATAGCTCTTGAATTCTTTTGATTGCTACTATTGTTTGTCCTTTGCAATGCTTGAATCAATTGAATGAACTATCAATTAGAATGATTATTGAACTTGCATGTGGAACCTACATCCCTATTGTTTAGTTTCTTAAATTACTTGATTAATCTAGCTTTGTTACCATAGTTCCAACCATTTTCTCACTACAATCTTCGAAGTA
Organism: Chenopodium quinoa; assembly: GCF_001683475.1. Taxonomy (NCBI): domain Eukaryota; kingdom Viridiplantae; phylum Streptophyta; class Magnoliopsida; order Caryophyllales; family Amaranthaceae; genus Chenopodium; species Chenopodium quinoa. The sequence continues at coordinate 318,959 of NW_018742630.1, read as the reverse complement.
GCTTTACTTAAGCTACAGTTAATACCGAATCACTCCTTTGGGTTCGACCCTATACTTGCATTATACTGTATTAGGTTTGTTTAGGTTGTTATAAATTTGTTTGATCTAGGGATAGACAATTGACGACACATTTATTTCTCTATCAAAATGGCGCTGTTGCCGGGGAGTGATATTGGTGCTTAGCTTTAGTTGTTGAGTCTATTTCAATTTAATTGAAAAATACAAAAAGATTTTGTTTCTTAAGGCTACATTTATTGCCATGTTACTAATATTTTCATTAAGTTTTGCATGCATAGAGCTTGTGATCGATCCATTGTGCCTTTTGACCCGGAAATCGAAAGGACTCTCTCAAGGAGAAGAATTTCTAGTCGATCCTTAGAGTTTAGTTCCTCAAGAGAAGAAGGATTTGAAGAAGAACTAAGCATGGGAGAACAACTAAGAGTTGCTTTGAAAGAATTGGGAATTCCCGGTGCGTACAAATTTGATAGTGGAATTGCTCAACCTACTGAAGTTGTTCCCCGGAAAACTTTCATCAAGGTGGAGCGGTCTTTTTGTTGTTAAAGAGGTGTTTCCCCATGGAGCCGTTAAAATTAAAGATTTGGACGCATTGAGATCATTTAAGGTCAATGGGCATCGCCTCAAGCTCCACTATGAGGGTGCTCATGTCGGTTTAGTTGAATCTTTAAAATATAATCTTACCTCTTGAGTGTGGAGGTCATCAATCTATTGATGTTAAAGAAGCTCTTCCGAGAGGTAACCCAAACAAAAAAAAAAGAAAAAAAAGAAAAGGAACAGAGTGAGAAATAAAAAAAAAATTGAGTAAGTGAGTAAATGGAGAAAAGAGCAGGTTATATCTGATTTGGCTAAAAATTTGGTTGAACTTATGTTTTCGTGGCTTATTATAAGTATCTGGAGCTAAAAGAAGCAAAGGAAGGAATCATTGAAGCTATCAACAGCTTTGAGCAAGCACTCCTCCCACTACGCACGCCCGCTCCAAGCTTAAAGGAAAAAATAGAAAGCTTCAAGTCAGTAAGAAGCGGACGCTCCAAAGATCCTACACGCCCGCTCCTCCTGCAGTGTCAAAAACAGAATTGTCAGGTATTGAAAGGAGCGGGCGATGTAAAAGCATTGCGCGCTTGATCCAAATGTGGGAAGTCAAGATAAGAACTTCAGAGGGATTAGGAGCGGGCGCTCCACCAGAGCTGCACGCCCGATCCCGCCTGGGTCTCTGAAGCAGGTAGCAAGTTCATGACTTGGAGCAGGTGCTCTAATTATAAGCATGCCCTCTCTAGAAAAAGTTGTAGCCAATTTCAGTTTTTGGAGCGGGAGCTCCTGGAAACCTACACGCCCGTTCCAGTTTGGGCTGCTAAAACAGAAGATAAAGCCTACGCTAGGAGCGGGCGCTCCTACATCACCGCGCGCCCGCTCCTAGAAATTAATTTCAGAGGTAGAAACTTCACTAAATTTTAGAGCGGACGCTCCTTAACCTCTACCTGCCCACTCCGTCCTAGGTGCCACAAAACCGAGTTAAAGTTAAAGCTAGGATCGGGCGCTCCCTAACACCTGCACGCTTGCTCCTAAGTGGAAAAGCAAGGCAGAACCTAATTAAAAGGTCAAGAGCGGCGCTCCTCAACACATGCACACCCTCTCTTGTTTGAGACTAGGAATTAGAATTGTTTTCAAAGGCCAGGAGCGGGTGCTCCTCGTTCCCTACACGCTCGCTTTTGCTTATCTGGATAAAAAAAAGAAGAGAATCTTCTTACCTTTTTTTTACTCCTTTTCTCCGATTTCTCACCATTCATTCAAACTTTCATAACCCTCTCTCCTCTTTCCCATGTCCTTCTCTATCTAAAAACCTTCATATTCTCCATATTCTCTCTTCAATATCATCATCAAATCTTGATATTTTTCACTAAACATTCACATTATCCTCTTCTCCACTAAATTCTCTTTCGAACAACACAAAATTTGTACAAATAAAAGCACGAATATTTTAAACCCTAGAGCACCACCATTGAAAATCCAAAGCTTGGATTTTTCAAGAAATTGGAGTAAAGGAAGCAAGAATCGAGCAAAACATGGAAGTTTTAGAGTATTTTCATACTCTAGTTGGTATAAATCTCTTCCTTACTTCACTTTTCCTCTTAAACCCTAGTGATTTTTCTTAAAATTTCATCATCTTAGTTGTTTTGATGAATTATGCGGTTTACTTCATGATTGTTGAGAATTTAAGGATTTTTGCATGAAATTTGATTAAAGCTTGTGGAAATTAAAATATGATTTGCTAGGTTTAGTGTTTGAAAATTGTGATTATTGTGGATTGAAATTTTCGTAGTGGATTAGAATTTTTGTTTGTTGATTGGAATTGTTATTAATTGAGAGTTTTATGCTGAAATCTTTGTTGATTGTGTTGTATTGTATAATCGAAATTGTTAAAGCAGGTACTTTGTTTTAATCAGGGGTTTGAAGTTAAGGAGGTTGTGTGTGGTGAACTTTGGTGTTTGTGTGAGCTATGTGAGTGACCCTTTTTAAACCTTTTCTCACATTTGTTAAAATAGTTATAAGATTATTTGGAGGTGCGGGAGGAAAGAAGAGAAAGACTTCCGACATCCAAATAAATGAAAACCGATCCACCGAAAACCAAAACCAAACACAAAACTAAGGCAATGGTCCTCCTTCCATTAAAATCCCCGAAAAATTTAAGAAGTATTACGCCGAACTTTAAAAATGAATAATTATTCGAATGAGATTTTATGACCAAGAAGCTTGCCAACTTTTAGGTATATATGACGGAATTCAGCGAGTGGCTGAGAATTTTGGATGGTTAAACTTCCTCAAGAAGAGGGAGCTAACCTACGAATCGCTCAATCTCGAGTTTCTTTCAACCCTAACCATGCGACGAATAAACGGTGAGGGAGAGCCTCTTGAGTACAAAATTATGTTTAAACGTTTTGATGAGTGTCATTTATGGCACTCATAGGGTAGTCTTTTAGGGTTATTTCTTTCCCCTTTTCATGCTTTCTTCTCTTATTTTTGGTCCATTTTCCTTTAGTTTCTCTTTTTCCTCTTTTCTTTATGATTCTCGTGTTTTTATCGTGTTTTCCTTTATTTGTTTCTTTTTCCCTTTTATTTCCTTTCTTTGTTTACTTGTGTAGGTATTGTGAGAATCACTTTGGCAAAGGATTCAATTTGGGACTTTAATGATCAAGCAAGGAAGAAGCATTTGGCTAGAGAGGGCTTATAGAGGGCTTAGAGAGGCCTCGGAGAGATTTCCAAGGCAAATCCAGCAGGCCGCGGGCGCGGGCCCATGTTACTCAAAATTGCCAAAACTTGGCAGGAACTTGCCGCGGTTGCCCCGCGAGCTCTCCGCAGCCGCGGGTAAAATGGAGAGGCCGCTCCATTCAGAGAGACCGCGGCCCCCTGATCAGGCTTTGGGAGCAGGGGATTAGCCGCGGGCGCGGGTTTCACCACCGCGGGCGAGGATCTCTGTTGCCGCGGGCGCGGGGGCTGCCTAGATAGCCCGCGGAGGGTTCCGTACCCATTTTTCCGCGGGCGCGGGTCTATCGAGAGAGGGCGCGGGAGCTGCCAATTTCTTCTTTGCTTATAAATAGAATTGTATTTTCCTTTTTGAAGGGGAATTTTTCATAATTTTCATTAGCTTAGTTTTAGAGAGAGAATCTAGAGAGAAGTTTGAGAGAAGTTCTTGGTTTTGGATTTGTAACTCAACATTTGATCAATCAAGTTTGGATTTCTTCATTTTCAATCATCAATATTAGTGAGAATCTCTTCCTTCTTTCATCTTTTACTTACTTGCTATTTGATTTTTGCTTGTTACTTGTTCTTCTTTGGATTTGAATTTGATATTCTTGATTATTTTTTATTTCTCTTAGATTTTGATATAGAAATGAAGATTAAAGCACTTTCTAGTTATTTGTTCTTGAATTTCACCATGATTAGTGAGTAGATTAGTTGCTAGGGAAAGGGGGAAGCATGTTTGATTAATGAAATTGCTAGTTGATGCTCTTTGATTGATTGGTTTCTTGCAATTAAATTGGTTGACATAGTTTTGCATGTGATTGATTAGACTAGGAGTGATCAACCTATAAGATTAATCTAGATTGCATTGCAACTCTTAATGACATGAACAATCGAATTGAAAGTTGCTCTAATTGATTGGGTTTGCTTGTGATTCTTCTTGATTTGCCTTTCATAGTGACACCTAGATTGGCCAGGAGACAGCATTTGAACTCTCTTGATTGCTACTATTGTTTGTCCATTGCAATACTTTAATTAATTGATTGAGCTCTAAACTAGCATTATCATTGAACTTGCATGTGGAACCCATATCCCTAGTGTTTATACCTTTGTTTTACTTGATTAGACTTGCTTTATTTTACCATAGTGCCAACCATAATATCAACTCCATCTTCGAGGTAGCTTGACTTAGACTCTAGTTTTCATCATTGCATTCCCTAGGGATCGACCCTTAACTTGCCCTATATTCATATAAGGTTGGTTAGGTGTTTACAAATTTTGTTTGACTTGGGGAAAGGGTAGATAACGACATACATTTTCCCCCTCGTCACTTTTTAATCAAGAAAAGACTTTAACCTTAACTCGCCTCAATGAAATATTTGAGTGGCCCGTGTATAACCAAATTGACAACCCTGATAGTTTCTACCTCTCTAGCCACAAGGAGAAAAATTGGTGGAACACAATTGCGGGGTACCGTAATTTCACCACCCGATCCGGCTATGCTAGCCACATTGTCCACAATTTTGAGGTACCCTAGTTTCTACCTCACTAGCCACAGTGAAAAGAATCACAACAAAATATGTTTGATTTTTCTTATTTTCATTTCTTTTTTTTTTCATTTCTTTCAAAGCAATTGTCCATGCCTCTTTAACTTAGGACAACTGTTTCAATTTTGCGTTTATTATGTCCTTGCCTCTTTTGACTTTGGACGACTTTTTCTAACTTTCATTTGCCATTATTCACAATATATACAAAAGAGAAGCTTGCTTACAAATAGAACCAATATCCAACCTTATATACCACAAACTCCAAAAACATGACCATTTGCTTCACAAAAACCAATAATGGAACAAAAAGAAACAAAAGGCTCAAAATTCTAAAGATGTGGCTTGAAAAGAAGGGAAAAGGCTCAAATGGTTAGCAAGAAGGCAAATGTAAACCCAAAGAACTAAAAGAATAATATTAAATCTAGAAAAAGAAAAATTACCACCCCGAAAAGATGCCTTTATCCTCCCTAGATGGCTCAGTCTCGAGTTTGAGAATTATGAGTCAAGATTCTAGATTAGGTCCGCAATAGTTAAAGGCTTGAAAAATAATGTTCGAACCTCACATGGATGTAGTAAAAACTCACTATTAGTATCAATTCGACTATAGGAAGCAACTACCGACATGCCACAAACAAGTAGAATCCGGTTTCATGGTCCCACTAGTTCTAACCAACTACCTTAGCATGCATGCTTTATCCTAAAATCAACCTAGCGTACTCTCAAACCGTGCACACCGTTACCATTTAAGAAGAAAAGCATTAAACTATACAAGTCCAAAAGTATTATGTCCAAAACAAGAACAAAATAAAACATATTGCAAATTTGCCTTGATAGAAACAAAAATCTTTTTGGGATTTTTCAAAATAAAGAACATGGAAAAGCATACACAAAGGTGCATATATAGCATATATAAATCAATATCCCACCAAACATGGTAGAATAACCTCCCCCAAGCTTGAATGAGACAATACACTCAAACATAAATCATAGAAACCATGGGAGGGGAAAATAAGGAGAGCATTCCAACAAACCAACATACGTCCAACAAGTCATCATCCACTTGAGAAAGTGCAAGGAAGGAAATTACTGGATATTAGGTGGTTGTAAATACCCGCAAATGACCTAATTAAACCTTTCAAAGATAATTTCTTCAATAATTGAACCTTCCATTCCATATGAGCAAAAATAGGAGTCAAACTTCCTTGGTTCTTGATCCAAATCGAAGCACCAAAATATATCAAGTCATGTACCTAGAAAAAGGCACACAAACATTTCCATGAGAGAAAATCTATTCTAAAAAGAAAAGAAAATGAAAGAAATAAAACACGGGTTACTTCACGAGAAAGGCTTGCTTAAGGTCCAAGCATGACCGCTCTAGAAAATAATAATTCAATGCACGCAAGAGCTTGTCAAATGCACTACTACACATTTCGTAAGAGACAAGGTAGGCAAATGACGGGAAAAGAACGTGCAACAAGATTGTTGCACGCAAGTGAGGAGGGAGGTGCCAAACGAAAGAAGAAGAAGGATCAAAAGGAAAAATAAGAAAATAAGAAGAAGAAAGGGGAATAAAAGAATGGAAAGAAAAAAAAAGGCAAATCCGCCTCACTAAAATATTTTTGGGTGGCAACATCACCCTTTTCCTCAACAATAGACGAATGAGGGACATTATGTTCATCATAGACAAGGGGGTCCCCAATAGGCTCATTGAAATTGGAAGGGAGAAAAGTAGGGCAATAGGGGATGTGGTCAAACCTTTGAGAAAAAGGGGTATGAGAAATAGGCAAAAGGGTAGCTACTCCCTCAACACAAGGTCTCACATCACCAATGAGGGCATGAAAATCAATCATAGAGTCCTCAAATGAAGTTCTATCACAATCTACATCTCCCTCAAGCTCAAAAACTCTAAGGGAATCACCCTCGTCCTTCCTTGCACCACAATAAACCACCTTTCCTTCAACTATTTCAAAACCTAAGTCCTCAAAACCGTGCATGAGCGGAGGTAGAGTCATCGTAAACTCATCTAAATCCCAATAAGCTTTCTCGATGAACTCATCCAAAAATCTATAAATTTTCATATGACTCTCACAAAACAAATGGGACTTACCTCAAAAGAGTCTATGTATTCATAGATTGAAGGCTCACAAACATACACTTGGGGCTCATCAAGATGGGAAAGTGGGTTAGGATTTTCAAATTCAACTCTCTCTTCATTCTGAACTCTTTCACCATCACTCATATACTCATCAAAGTTATCCTCACACTCTCTTGGTTGCTCTAAAATATCATTATCATCCTCAACACACACATTAGATTTGAAATTTTAACACATAAGCATCAAAGATGACAATTGACTTTCCAACTCTTCTCTTCTTTTCAGCTCTTCATTCAAAACACCTTCACGCTCTCTAATCTTCTCCATTTGGCTCCTTAAAATTTCTATCATTTGTCTCTCTAAGGGCCTATGATTAGAATTCATCTCTAACTCCCTCTTAGATTCATCAAATTTGGCTATAGGGGACCAAAGACTCATCACAAGAGTTTGGAGAATGAAAAGGTGAAGAGGTTTGAGGATCTAGAGTACAAGAAGAGTCACAACCAAAGGTAGGATCATCATCATTACAAATATGAGCATTTTCATTAAATAGGTGAGTGAGGGCACAATCATTCATATGATATTTGTCAACTTGAGCATGCACCTCATTATCATGAACAAAAGAGGAAATAGAATTGGAAGCATTTTTTCTAGGTTCAACTATGGGATCATGTGACACATCATGGGAAATCATGCTAGCATTAGAAGAATTAACACATTGCACATCAAAAATTGAAGCACGAGTACCCCTATTATAGACTTACCAAGCAAACCAAACATAAAAATCCCAAGCATCTTCGATAGAAAACGCTCTAAATATACCATTATGCACTCCTTCAACTATATCCCTAGTTTGTTCATTCAAACCAAAATAACAAATCTCACAAGCCTCCCAAAGACTACAACGATGATAGTCAAGAAATCCCTCAAGTCTATTGAAATATTCAAAAAAAGGCTTATCATCATATTGAGGAAAAGATAGACATGCCATTTTTTTCACAAAACAAACAAAAATAAAATAAAAGAAAGGTATACACAAAGACCTATACTCAATCAATCAAAAACACTCAAACATAGACGTCGTTCCACGACAATGGCGCCATTTTGACGAGGGGTGGAACTAGGTTGTTGAAACTAATCTTTCCTCGGTCAAACTAAATTTATAAACACTTAACAAACCTATATACTAGTATAAAGGCAAGTCAAAGATCGAACCCAAAGGGACGGTAATGTTCAAGAGCTCTCAATTATATGCCTAAGCTAGGTCGAAGACAAAGATAAAGAGAGAACACTAACAACTAACAAACAAAGAAACCAAACAAATAAAGCACTAGGAACGAGGATCAACAAGTAATCATGACAATTGTAGCAACTCGGGAACAATATGAAATCAATGGCTGTGAAGACTAATGGCAAACTCAATCAAAAGATTCAACAAGCTATCTCCTAGAGGTCAAACTAGCGCAAACTATGAGAGACTTTAACTAGGAGCATCACTAATCATGCTCAATCGACAAATGCAATTCCTAAATCAATGGTCCGTATCATTAGAAATTACAATGCAATCTAGGATAATTCTCAAGGCCTATTCGAATTACACACATGCAAACTTCCATTAATCACTTTAATCTCAACAATTAATCAACACAATCCCCAAATTAAGCACAATCAATCAATCACACAAGTTTCACCCAATTCCTAGCAAACAACTAATCTAACAACATCATCTAATCAACTAACAGCTAAAGAAATCAAGAATCAACAATATATGAAGAACAATTAAACTAATCAACAATCGAACATCAAAATCAAATCAACAAACTTGAATATTAAAAAAAACAATAAAATGAGATAGAGTTAAGAATGCTCATTGATAATAGAGAAGATCTCCAACACAATTGTCACCATTGAATCTTCAATCTCTCAATCACCATTGAAGTTCCTCACTTTCTCTCTATAAAATCTACTCCTAAACCAACCCTAAAACTAGAGAGAGAAGCTCCTAACTAAGCTAAGAAAATGATCAAAATCTAAAAGAAACTTATTCTAAAACTTCCTTTAAAAATCGGGTTACAAAGGTATAAATGAGGCAGTCCCTAAAGCACATGATTGTTAGTTCAACACCCCATATTCATGAGAGCACGGCTTGAGAGCGCAAGAGCTAGAACTTGGAGAATCCACTTCCTTGCTTCTTGAGCTTTCCAATTACCATGTGCTTGCTCCAAAAGCTTCCTCCACCTTAGTAAATTACCAATATCAAGAACCGAACCTCGTACAATACCTACAACTACGAAAATAGAGCAAATAAAGGACAAAAGACTGGAAAAACCATAGAAATGCACAAAAGCTACAAAATAAGAGAGGAAAGGTAAGACTAAGACCAAAAGCATAAAACTAAGCATTTATTAAGCAAGAAATCCATAAAAAGAAGGTAAAAACAACCTAAATTCTCATCAAACGGGTGTCAATTATGACACCCATCAAAAAAAATATTCTTTTTAGGATGGTCAAGGTTAAGTCTAGTCATTAAAGGTGTGTATGTTTCGATGTCACAGCACTTGGTCAAGAAGTAGAGGTAGATTGTTACAATTCGAGTCAATATCTCAACAACCTCTTATACCAAAGAGGCGTACAAGGAAATCACCACAATCATCTCCACAAAGTCCGTCTCCAGTCTACTTTCAACTAATGGCTACCAAGGAGGATATTGAGAACATCATTAAGACCATTGAGATGTTGTCTGACATGATGCAAACACTGGCCACCAGGGTTAACACGATAGAACAAAACAATCAAAACAATGTCACTGCTGCTGCAATGGACAAGATCAAAGAACAGATGAGAAAGATCTCTGAAGAGTTCACTTATATGGAGCAACCTATCACCTCTTCGTCCATAAGGGACAAACTTGCTGAAAAGTTTTCCCCTATTGACATTCCTAGCTTCAAGCCTACTAATAATCCGTTGTTCCACTTGAATGCTTTTTCTGCGACCATGGCTCTTAAGGGATTAGATGTGACACTCTTCCCTACTCTGTTCCTTCTTTCCTTGGAGCATTCCTGTTAACAGTGGTTCTACTCTGTAGACATCTACTTTTGGCCTCCTATCCCAACAGGAAGCGCAATGACGATAAATAATACCATCTTCGTGTTGGATCGAAGTGAAGAATACTTATGGATAATTGATTAAGCCACAAAAGACAAGCCCAAATTAAAGAAAAAGCCAAAATAAAGGTCCAATTAACTAAACCCGATCATAATTAGGCTTAAGACCGTGCTTAAAACCTAATAATGACGGATTTAGGAGCGCTTAGGTTAAATCTTAGTGCTGCCGCAGAAAAAGCTGCGCTGGGCTGTCGCGCGCAACTAATTCAGTTGCGCGCGACACCCAGTGCAACCCCCAGAGTTGCGCTGCGGAAGATTCAAAATTATACGGGAAATATATAATCAAATCATAACATAAAGCCGCTCGCAAAACAATTAGTTGCGCTGCACATATCAGCGCAACTCAACCACTTGTGCTGGGATGCCGTGCGCAACTCATCCTATTGAGCGCGACACATGCTGCGGCATAATGCTTCAAACCCTAAACCTAATCCTTCCCTATAAATACGAGCTAAGACCGAGGCTTAAACAGGCAAAAATTAACCTAAAACTTTGGCGAAATACTTGTGAACTTGTGCGACCTAGCCCCTCTTGTCCTAAACACTCATCCTTTAGATACTTTGTTACTACGGTGGAGGTTCCCTTATAAGAAGGAGACCATAAGTGTTCTAAACGGAGATCTAGCAAAGAGAAGTGGTAAATTCCCGAGCACTTAGTTAAATCACGTTTATTTTCTTGTTTAAAAGGACTTTAATTCATTAATTAGTATTGTTTGATCACCTTTAAAATAATTATTTAATCAATTCCACATAGTATCTTGCGTTAAATAAACATTAGAATTGAATTAAATAATTGTTGGTTGATCACTTAAGCCAAGGCGAATATTGTTTATTTTCTTGTCCTTTTCACGAATTTGATTAAATAAGAATAACGACATTACGATATAATTCCTACGTGAATTAATACTTGCAAATAAAATCAACTAACATAGTTTTAGGTATCGCGTATTGTTTGGTGATGAAATGGTAAAAAATGAAGAGCTAGTAGAGGCCGCACTAGGGCTAGGATAAAGATTCCCCTCTAAAAGGAACGTTATTTTAGTACTCTCTCTCCCGAACTCATTTCTGGTTTATAGACCAATTTGGTCATGTGTAAACTTATGATTCATGCTAACTATTCCATGAAATCCACATGGAAGAAAGGCATGAAAGAGTTTTATGATTTTTCCTAAAGTTCATTAGCGACTCCTACTTGTTTCTTACCAAAAAGCGTAATGATAGAATCAATTCTAATTCAATGTCCCCCAAACAGTCAGGAATTCAAATCCTACTACACTGTAACAAGTGTAAAGTCCTAGGATTTTAAGTGGCCAAGGGCATTTAAGGAGAGTACCCCTTACGATGTGATCACCCTCCTTACAGTGGTGACTCCGCTGGGGACTTAGAGGTTACATGATTAATTCGTAATTATGGTCCAACGTTTCCAACACTAGGTTGCCTATGGGTTGTAACGAGAATTAACTTGGATAATCTCTAATTAGAGAGCAAGACTTGAACGCATAATATCTTCCTTTCGCACAAGAGTAAAAACCAAACAAGCAACATTGCATCATGCATAAGCATAGCACACTTAAACCATTGGGGATTGGCTCATTGACTAGGGGTCGCCTACACTAGGCTTCTATCCCGAAATAAATAACAATCATCCCACCCATATCGCCAACAAAATGTTGGGAGGGCGATGTCATGAGTCAACACGTTGAGTGATTGATTTGTGCGTCATTTCTTAAGATATGGTACCTTTGGACACCCAAGCCTTTTTCTTACCTTAGAACGACATTGCGTGAATTTTGACTTATAGCATGCTTAAGTGATTATGTGACTATATGCAACATGTTAGGATAGTCTTCTTTTTCTCTTTGTAGTTTGGTCTAGGTTCCCAATTACGAAGTTGTCTCTTCGTGATTTAGCGTCATATTCAAAGGATAGCATAAAAAAAAAGTAAAAAAAAATCGAATAAAAAAAACGAAGACAAAAATAAAACGCTCGAAAAAAAAAATTCTACAAGCAGGTGGTGCGCGCAACTCAATGAGTTGCACGACCCCTCCCAACGCAAGTGATTTCGTTGCGCGCGACAGCCGTGTGCAATTGAGTCACTTGCGCGCGCCCACTGGACGAATCAATTTTGATTTCTCAAAACAACAAATTGACTCGTCCGAACATTATCTTCATTGAAGAATTGTTAAGGGTGATGTTATCCGTTTGAATACATTTTGCGTCTTTTTTTTCTTTTTTCTCCCTTTTTAAACAAGCGTATCGATTTACTTATCCTTTCGTACTCCTTTAGGGCCGGTTTCCAAGCTTGGGAAAGAGGACCCCCATGCACTGGCATTCTACGTTTACCACCCAAAGATCAACCCCTTTCAAACCACTTTTCTTCGACAACTAATCCTGGTCACACAACAATGCCAACCATCGAAGAACTTCAACAATAAATTCTTTGTTTGAGAGAGGAAAAGGCTCAAGAGGTCAAGGAGAGAATAATTAAGAAAATAGAAAATGCTGAAAAGAAAAAAGCTGAAACTTTAGCCTTACAAGAAAAGATGGAACAATTATCCATCAAGGAAAAGTCGTTGGAGAAGCTAGTTCTTTGTTCTACAATGGGGAACAAGTACTTTGAGGTAGAAAAGTTTGCTCCTCCCCCAAGACATGCTTTTCCAGAAAAGTTTGTAGCAACGGACTTGCCAATATTTAAGGTGACCAATAATCCACAAAATCATTTGATGTGTTTTACTGGCACTATGGCATTAAAGGGAGTTGATCCTAAGCTTTATGCTTTGACTTTCCCTTTATCCCTAGACCCAACTGCGAGAGAGTGGTATTATGGGCTAGATCCTAAATTCAAAGTGACATGGGAAGATGTAGTTTCGGCTTTCATTACCCCATATGAGAGTAACGTAGAGTTCAAGTCAACTTTACGAGAACTCGAGATGCTTAAGCAAGGCGACGATGAAGGTTTCCTTGCTTTCTATGGTAGATGGCGAGAAAAAGCGGCCCACCTTGCCCAAAGGCCTCCTGAACTCAAGTTAGTACAAAAATTCATTGACAACTGTCATACAACAAACATCTACGTTACCTTGGTCTAGACCCTTTTCAAAAGGTCTATTCTGTGGCTACTAGGATTGAAGATGATATTGCTAAAGAAAAAGCAAACAAACCTCATCATCATCATCAACCTAAGAATAACTACAAGAAGGGGAATGATAATGAATCATCCTTTATTGACGTATTTGCGACTTCCACGCCATACAATAACACAAATCGATATGATGATCCTATAAAAAGATGGAGAAAATAAAGAAAATTTACTCCATTTCCTGTAAGCTTTAAAGAATTGTTAGAAAAATTAAATGAAAAAGGCTCACTTGCGCCAACAGGGCCAACACCACCCACTCCACCAAAAAGGAGATTTCCTTAAGGAATGGTAGTCTTATTGTGCTTATCATAGAGGCGTCGGACATGATACTGAACGTTGTTTTGTTTTAAAGCACAAAATACAGGACTTAGTAGACGATGGGAGAATTTCCACGCCAAAATCTAACAATAATGCATCCCCTTTAGGGGTGTTCCACATCGATGAGGACCATATGGGAAGTGATACATTCAATCATTTGAACTATGTCACACCTATAGGAGAACCTCTATCCACAATACTCATAAGGGAAACTAATGAAGTATGTGGACTATGGGACGACGACTTTCAAGACTTTTATGTCTCTAAGTATGCCGTCGTCCCACCTCCATCTTGTGTACAAAATGAAACAAATGGAGCGCTTGATTGGGATCATTTCTTGGGGAAGTCGCAAGACTTATCGAATCTCTCCTTGGATGAACAATGGCATCAAGCACAACTCATGGAAAATCTTGAAATGGAAGCATATCCAAAGCCTCTAGAAGAAAGTTGGTTTGTGAGTTCTACAACTAACCCAAATGAGATAGATCTTTTAACTCGTTCTGGGCGAGTCTACCAAGCACCACCACCAAATGGATCTTCGACCACACAAAATCAAAACTCAAGGTCAAGTACAAAATCCAATACCACCTCCACTTGAGGTGGAAGATCTATTGGTCAAACAACTTTGCTAATCCAAGGCGAATGTTAGCATTTGGGAACTCCTAAGTACTTCTAAAGAACATAGGAATTCTCTTATGAACGCTCTAACGACACAACCCCTCAAGATCTCGTTAGCTTTCTTACTAGCGAGAAATCCGACAAATCAATCATTTTCACTAGTGATGATTTCCCTTCAAAAGACACTACCAACAACAATGCATTATACTTAACTGTGGAGTGCAAGGGATACAATATCCCTCTAACTTTGGTAGATAATGGGTCAGCTGTAAACATATGCCCTTTACAAATGGCAAAATAATTAGGCCTAAATCCAATAAAATATTTTCAATCAACAACACAAAGCATTAGGGCCTATAACAATTCGAGAAGATCGGTGTGTTGAACTGTTAAGCTACTAATTACCACAGGCCCAATTCAAAAGATGGTTGAATTCCTTGTTATGGACATAAAACCAACATTCAACCTTTTACTTGGACGTCCTTGGATACATGAGCTTGATGCAATAGCATCCTCACTTCGTCAAATGATTAGGTTGAATTATCAAGGGCTTCCTATGATTATACATGCTTCTCCACTCAAAATAGCAATAAATGATCAATCACTTTTAGAAATAAACCATGATAATGATGAAGAGGACATGTAGGGATTCGCCGTGGAGCCAATCTTCGCAATTGAAATGGAAGAAGATTCTGAAGAAGCATTCAAGCTTGATCCATATTCCACTCGGATAGTAAACAACATCTTACTCAAGAGTAGTTACTTTCCTGGGATGCCTTTGGGAATAGGAATGAAGAAATATCTCTTACTTCCTATCCCAAATAAAAGATTCTCCTTTGGATTGGGATATAAACCAACCAAAGAAGAATTGGAGTCTCACAATGCAAAAAACAAAGCACGTAGAGATAAAAATAAGAAAGGGATAATCACTTTACTCCCATACTATCAACGAACCCTTAATGGGCAATTCGTTAAGGAGGGAGAAGATTACCCATGCTACGACTTTCCAGAACCCTTAGTTCTGGAAGGAATCAAAAAGCTTGGATTTGAAATATTTCATGATTCCTACTTCTAAGATGACAATCTTAGTATCGTTAAATCAAAACACCCAATTCCAGGGTGCTATGATGGGCAAGCATTTAACTTGCTATTTGGACTAGAGAAAAATCATGTCGCTACAATGACCAATCAAAACGCCATTCAAAATGAAGCTTTTAACCCAACCTCGTTGATCACCCTCTCAAATGAAACTTTTAAGCATGGATGGAGGCAATATTTCAAATGGACCAATCACAAAGGCGATAAGCTTGAAATCGTCACAGGCGAAGGGAAGATATTTGAAGAATCGGACGATGAATCTATTATAGGCTCTAGGGAAGCCGAAAATCTAGGCCTTGTGGCCATTACTAAGTCTTTATTTTCTAGTTCTAAGTACAAAGATCACAAAAAGGATTCTTCTCTTGATGTACTCTCTTTTGATTTTAGTAATAAAGCTCTATTTCCGAGTATATGCCTTCTCTTGAATCTATCGAATACTATAACAATCAATCTAATGAAGATGATAACATTAATAAATTGGTTGAACTAATGAATAAACGAGAACAAAAGAACCTATCGTTAAAGAAACTGAATTAGTTAATATAGGAACTAACGAAAATAAAAGAGAAGTCAAAATTGGTTAACTCTAAATCCAGAAGAGCGATCGATCCTCATATCGACGCTCAAAGAATTCGAAGACGTGTTTGCTTGGTCGTACAAGGACATGCCTGGGATAGATAGGGAAATTGAGGAACATACCATTCCCTTGAACCCTTCCTCTAAACCAGTAAAACAAAAACTTCGACGAATGAAACTTGACGTTGCATTAAAACTAAAAGAAGAAGTACAAACACAGTTGGACGCTGGTTTTATTCGCATAGGTAATTACCAAGAATGGGTAGCGAACATTGCCTGAGTCCCTAAAAAGCTAGCCCTAAAGACGATTTTCCTCTACTACATATTGTTATATTTGTAGATAACACGGCTGAACATGCGATGTTATCCTTTATGGATGGATACGCATATTATAACCAAATTTTAATGGCAAAAGAAGACGAAGACAAGACATGCTTTATTACCCTTTGGGGTATGTATTGCTACACAGTCATGCCATTCGATTTAAAAAATGCAGGAGCTACGTACCAAAGATTGGCTACGATTCTCTTGCATGATATGTTGCATAAAAAATAGAAGTTTATGTGGATGATATGATCGTGAAGTCCAAAAGAATACAAAATGCGATTGAATCCACAAAAATGCGCCTTCGGAGTAACTTCTGGCAAATTACTCGGATACGTAGTAAGCACACGTGGCATCGAGATCAATCCCTCCAAAATAAAGGCAATTGTTGACATGCCTCCCCCTCAAATAGAAAAAGAAATTATGGGATTCCTTGGCAAACTACATTACATTAGTCGATTTATCAACAAATTGACTATGACTTGTGAGCCAATATTTAAAAAAATGAAAAAAGAGGAGAAACATGAATGGGACTATCAATGCCAAAATGCCTTTGAGAATATCAAAGATTATCTAAAAAATCCACCAATTTTAGCACCACCAGTACCCAAACTACCTCTTAGGCTATACATTATAGTTACAAACATAGCCACAGGTGCCATGTTAGCACAAGAGGTAGAAAAAGTCGAGCGTGCAATATATTACATAAGTAAAAAAATTCATCTAATATGAAACAAAATATAGCACCTTGGAAAAGACAAGCTTAGCTTTAGTGTGGGCGACCAAAAAAATTACGACATTATATGTTACCACACACTACTCATGTGATTTCTTAACAAAATCCGATAAAGTATTTGTTTGAACAACCACCCATACAAGGAAGAATATCTAAGTGGTTAGTGATGTTTGCCAAATTTGAGTTAAAATATATTCCTGACAAATCAATGAAAGGGAAAGTAATTTCCGACTCCCTGGCACAAAATCCAATTTAAACAAGTCATGCAAAAACTACTCATCTTTCGGATGAAGAAATTCTCATGACACAAGATGACAAATGGGTAATGTACTTCGGCGGTGCGTCCAACCAAAAAGGATGTGGCGTAGGAGTGTTACTCATAAGTCTAGAGGGAGCACATACTCCAATCTCTTTTAAACTAGACTTTGAGGTTACTATTAATGCCGCAGAATGTGAACCGTGCATTATTGGATTAGAAGCAGCAGCTAGCATAGGTGTGCAAAAATTAGAGGTATATGGAGACTCCAGTTTGATAATAAATCATATACTAAAAAGATGGAAAATAAAGAACTCCACAATGATATTATACCAAGCACACCTAGAGCAACTCATCGAGCATTTTTAACATATTGATTTTAAATATCTCCCAAGGGATGACAATCAATTTGCTGATGCGCTAGCAAAACTAGCCTCAATGATTTACATTTGACAAGGGAATAAACGCGTCGTCAATTGTCTATCCCTAGATCAAATACAATTTATACAACCTAAACAAACCTAATACGAGTATAAGGCAAGCATAGGGGTTGAACCACAGAGAACGGATAAACATCACCAAATGCTATCGACAATTAAGCTAGTCCGGAATAAGAGATAAATAAACTAAAGTCTAAAGATGCTAAAACAAGAAATAAAACATTAAGGGAAATGGTTTAGGTATAGCATTCACTTGAACATAAACAAAGGTATATAAATTGAATTAATTATGAACTAAACATGCTCGAATATCAAAGTAAAAGATCCATTTTTTTTATATTATTGTCCTTGCCTTTTTAACTATGGACGGCTTTTTCTTGTAACATCATTTGATTTTCTTGAACTGCATCTTTCTTTTGAAACTCAATTCTAACCAAATCTCAAAGTGCTTCTTGTTTATGATTAAAAACTCAAAACACAAACCTCATATGGCAATGCTTCACTAACTAAAAGGGTCGGTAAACATAGGCTATTAGGTTTGTAACGTGGTTTAAACAACAGCGGGAAACATAAGGCTCAAATTGGTTAGCAAGTAGGTGGATGAAAAATAGAAAATCAAAATTGTAACAAAACAAAAAGAAGATAAAGAAAAATTAGAACGGGGTGCCCTTTTCCTCCCCTAGAGTGCTTCGGTCATGATCTTGGGAGCTATAAGTCAAAATAAGGATCAAGACATGCATAGCTAAGGATCCAAATGTGCCACACAACAAAATGATGAAGGCTAGAACAATGTTACCTCACAAGGGATTAGAACTAGTCAAATACCAACCAAGGGTGTCAAATCCACTATAGAGAGAAACACCATCTTACCACATACCCGTGAACTAAGGCTTCATGGATTCCTAAAAGTTCTTAACCCGACTACCTTAGCATGTAATATCCTAGAGTCAACCAATGACACTTACAAATCGTGCACACATTAACCACTTAGGAAGAAAGGTATTCAAGAGTAAACAAATCCACAAGATATAATGTCCAAAATAAGAACGAACAAAACTTATTTTTGCTAAACTTGCCTTGAAGTAAACAAAAATCTTTTTGGATTTTTCAAAAGCATGAAAAACATGGAAATGCATATACTCAAGTGCATGGCATATATGAATCAACATCCCACCAAACATGATAGAATACCCCTCCCCTAAGCTTGAACGAAACCAAGCTCTCAAATCATAAACAATGAAACCAAGGAGGGGAAAAACAAGGAGAAATTAATCCAACATTACCAACACATGATCTTTAAGTCACAACGAGTAAGAGAGAGGAAAAAGAAGGATATTACCGGATATGGGAAAAATGCAAAATTACACAAAAACCCGAAATAACCTCATAGGATCCACAATCTCTTTAAATAAGGCTAGAACTCCACATGGGTAAGTTGAGGCACATTTCCTTGATTCTTGATCATCACCAATGCACAAGAGTATATCGAGTTGTGTACCTAGCGAGAAACACAAACAGGTCCATGAGAGAAAATCTAATCTAAAAAAATGGAAAAAAAGAAAGCAATAAAACACGGGTTACTTCCCGCAAAGGCTTGTTTAACTTCCAAGCGAGACCAATCTAGTTAATAACCCGACAAAGAACGCAAAAGGTTTTCATATGCATCGGCAAACATATCAAGAAATAGAGCATACGTGATGCTCATATGACAAACAAACATAAAGTACAAAGAAACTTTATGCTTGAGAGAAGGGAGAAAAGAAAAAGTAAAAGAATCAAAAGAAAAATCAAGAAAATAAGAAAAAAAAAAAGTAGAAGAATAAAAAGAAAAATAGGGAGGCAAACTATCCTCACAAAAATCTTTTTGGTTGGCATTATAACTCTTTTCCTCATCAACAACAAAAGAGTTGGGGGCTTTGGAAGCATGAATAGGAAAAGGATCCCTAAGAGGTTCTTTGAGAAAAGAAGGGAGGAACATAGGATAGTAGGAGATATGGTTAAATCTTTGGGAGAAAGGTGTATGAGAAAGGGAAAAAGGGGTAGCTAATCCCTCATCACAAGATCTCACATCACTAATGAGGGAATGAAAATCAATCATGGAATCCTCAAATGAAGAATCCTCACGTTTTACATCACCCTCAAGCTCAAAAACTCCAAATGATTCAACCTCAACCTCCTCTTCACAACTTTGAACAACATCTCCCTTAAATTTCTCAAGGCATACCATCTCAAAATCAAGAGTGAATGGGGGCAAATTTCTCTAAAACTCATCTCTTTCTAATGAATCCTTATCAATGAACTCACTCATAAGATTATGGGCTACCGTCTGAAACTGAAGAAAAAATTGGGCCATAATCTCAAATGAGTCCAAATCATCATGGATAGACGAGTCAAAAGCTTGCTCATTGGAATCATCTAGGGGACTATGAAGAATACCTTTAGGATTCATGCAAAAATCGAATACAATATGAGTAAGAACATGCACTTCATCATCATTAGATTGTACCTTATTACATTGAGCTATAGGGGGAGGGGAGTTGAAATCATGCATTACATGGTCACTACGGGGAGCATCAAGCATTTCTTGGGAATTCATATTAGACAAATCATGAAAATTAGCATCAACATTTAAAGCATGAGAATCCCGAACATAAGTCTCATGATTGGCCCTCTCCCAATCATAATTATCCCTAGCTAACCATGAATAGAAATCCCAAGCTTCATCCGAAGACATGTCTTGAAATTTACCATTTAACATATTATCAACTACTCCTCTAAAATGCTCATTTAATCCCAAATTGATGATTTAACAATAATCACCCTTGGTTAAACCTTCAACACCATCTAGGAAATCCTCAAGTCTATTAAAATACACCCAAAACGGTTCATTATCAAATTGAGGAAAAGAAATATAATCCATTTTTTCAAATAAAGCAACACAAAAAAAAACCAACAAATCAAAAGAAAATTATAAACAATGGACTAGTCTCAATAAGATAACACATGTAATGGAAGTCGTTCCCCGGCAACAGCGCCAATTGGACCAGGGAATTAACGCGTCGTCAATTATCTTTTCCGAGATCAAATACAATTTATACAAACTAAACAAACCTAATACAAGTATAAGGCAAGCATAGGGGTCAAACCACATAAAACGGATAAACACCACCAAATGTTATCGACAATTAAGCTAGTCTCGAATAATAGATAAATAAACTAAAGTCTAAAGATGCTAAAACAAGAAATAAAACATTAAGGGAAATGGTTTAGGTATAGCATTCACTTGAACATAAACAAAGGCATAGAAATTGAATTAATTATAAACTAAACATGCTCGAATATCGAAGTAAAGGATCCAATCTAGCCGCCTTCCGGGGTCAATTGGCTTCTCCTAACATAGCCTCTATGTTTCCACATTAGAACCATATACTAGGAGGTACTATTAATTAACAATCGATAGTAATGAACCTTAACTAAGTCAAATTCCGTTCCTTGTTAGCAAAGATTCACCTTTAATCAACCAACAATGTGCACTTGCAAGAAGATTAAAGAATATCAAGCATATAAAGACTTTAATCACAAATAAATTAATTTTAAAACCTAGAACATGACCAAGATCCAACTACACCACAACCATCCCCTTAATGGAAATTACTCACTAATCATGCTAATAACTAGTTTAATTAACAAACAATCAAGAGTAAACATGATTAACAAGCAATATCAACAACTAAAATAATAATCAAAATAAAGAAAATAAAAATAGAGGAGAGAGAGTTAGAGATTCTCATTGATTGAATGTGAAAATCTACAAGCAAGATGATCAATCTTCCTCCTCAATATCCAAACTCAACAATGGTGAAACCCTTACTTTCTCTTTCTAAACTACCCTAATCCTAACCTAAACCTAGAGAGAGAAGCTCTCCGAAAAACTAATTAGAGAGTATAATAATTGGTAATTGTATCCTCCCTCCCTACTAATTACCCCGAAATTGGGTATATATACCAAGATAATAAAATACTAAGTAAATAAAAGAAAAGAAAATAAAGAAAAAAGGAAAAAATAAAATAAGAAACTAATTATAAAAATAAAAGAAAGAAATAAGAAAAGGGAAAAGAAAAGAAAATAAATAAAATAAAAGGAAATAAAATAAACCCACAAATCCCCAACAAAAGCATCAGACCCTTTTCTTCTTCTTCGAAGCTGGCTTCTCAAAAATGGGGGAATGATCCCATGCTTTGCATCTCACCAAATCAAACTAACAACCATCATCATCAAATCACCACCGCTCATCATCATTGAAAATCACAATCAAACAAACACCACCGTTCGATCTTCATTAAAAACCATGTGTGAAGCTCGTGGAGTGGTTCGGTCGAACCATGGGTTGGTGTGGCCGAACTACGGGGTTGGTTCGGTCGAACCATGTGTGTGTTTGACCACACCTCTTCAATTTAGAAAACTTCGAAAGTTTCTGACTGTTTTGGCACTTCGATCGAACTCCTATGCGGTTTGCCCGATCCCGATTAATTTGCGATTGCTCTGATTTTTGCCGATACTTATGCCAATTGGTGGTTTCATGAATGATTGTTGCAGATGGTTTGTGATGGATGGTGTGAGGTACGGTGAAGGGCTGCTGTGATTGAAGGTTGGACTGGTGGCATGGCTGGTTGGAGTTGCGGGTGCAGGTGGATGGTGGTGCAAGGGTTGTTTTTGTGGGTTGCGATTAATTGCGAGTTGGGTGGCTGAAGTTGAGTGGCTGCGGTGGTCGGAGTCGTGGTTTGGTGGGTGTGACTGTTGGTGATTGAGAATGATGGTGCGGAGGGGATTGTGATTGATTGTTGCGATGGTCGATTGTGGTCAGGTGTTGGTTGGAGATGGTTGTAATTGCGGTTGTGCTTTGGTGTTGACGGGGTGGCTGTGACGGCTGGATTTGCTAGATGCGAAGGTGAGCTGGTGTGGCTGGGTTGTGGTTTGATTGGTGAATTGTAGAGTGGCTGATTTGGGGTTGACATCAGCTGGGCAGTGTTGCTATGGTTAGAGGTTGGTGGTGGCTGCTGTTATTGCTGGAGCATAGGAATTGGTGTGGTGATGGTGGTTAAGAAGGTGGTGATGCTGCTGATTTGTGTGGTAAAGGGTAAGGTGAAATGTGGTGTGAAGGTTAAGGGGCAACAATAGATTGGTGTGTGAACATGTCTTGGGAATTCGCCTTGGACCTCGAACCCGAACACCTACACACAAAACCGAGAATAGAATTGGGACAAAGAATAAAATACAATAAATAAAATAGAAAATTAAAGAAATAACAGTAAACTAATAAAAATTAAATAAAACTATACAAGTAAATAAAATCAAATAAATAACAAAATAAACTTAAAACTAATAAAAACTATGAAAGTAACAAAGAAAAGGAATGAAATAAAATAAATCGAAAGCAAATAAAATACGAAAATAAACTAGAAACTAATTAAATAAAGAAATTAAATTAAAACATACTAAAACTAAGAAATAAACTAGAAACCTTATCAAAAAGAAAACAAGAAAATAAAAGGGAAAATAAGATAAAATAAACACAAAAATAACTCTAAAACTACTCTCTAAGAGTGACATAAATGTCACTCATCAACATTCCAGATCACTTAAATATGATGTCATTATGCGTTGATAGAAGAGAAGAACCAAAGTATTGCAACGCAATAGAGGAAATAAATGACATCGAAGGAGACAGTCCTTGGTATGATCATATATATTACTCATGGAACATATCCCGAAAATACTTCATCGAAAGACCAACGAGCCTTGCAAACACTTGCGGCCCAATATGGTCTAGTAAATGGTCATTTATGCAAAAAAGGACCTAATGGTCAAAGTTTATTATGTATTGAACAACCGGAAGCCACACGCCTTATGAAAATACTCACAAAGGTGTTTGTGGACCTCACATGAATGGTAAAATGCTTTCAAAAATAATTTTACGACAAGGGTACTATTGGTCCACTATGGAACATGATTGCATACAATATGTTAAAAAATGTCCAGAGTGTCAAATGTTTGCTAATTTACAACACCTGCCTGAAGGAGTTATGTCTTCAATAAGTACAATTACTAGATATATCAAGGATCACAATTATTGAGATAATTAGTTCATTCTAAAGGGTCGTTAATGTTTGGTGCTAGATATGACAATTGATATTTGGGCTAGCTTAATGGCCCAAAGCCTTATAGAGTGGATCCTACAAGGTCACACATAAGAGTATTGGGTTAAACAAGTTAGAGGCCCATTATTGGGCCTCATGAGTTCATGACATACCGTGTTGATAATTAGGCTTGGATAGTTAGAAGAGTCTAATGGTTTTTGGACTTGACACGACTTTATTTCTAGATATTATCTACAAATATAAACCATTCCTAGGGTTGCATGACATAACAATTGACATACAGTGAATTGTCACACAAGCAACCAAGTTTCCCAAAAACCCTAACTCTCTCTCTCTCTACTCGACCCTCTCTCTCCTCCCTATCCGTACGACCCTCCTCCTTGGGTGGCGCGTGGGTGGTGTTGTGGTGTGTTTGTGGGTCAAATCTCCGTTGAAGGTTTATTGAAGTGTTCAGTCAAAACTAACTAGCATTAATGGAGGTTTAATCCGTGCTCGTTGACTAAGTAGAGGAATCACACGTGGGGTTCTTGTTCTCCTTATTGTTCTTGTTCGATCACTTGTGGAATCACGCTTCAAAGGCATAATTCTTACTTCTTTATGTGTTATGTATGAGATCCTTGGTTTAGGTGCTTTATAAATATGATTCATATATTTTCCGCAATTTAGTACCTATAATCTCCTATAGTGGTATCAGTTAGCCTCTTGCAATTACATATAGTGACTATTAATTCTTTGATAATCCACAATTTTAATTCAATTAGGAGGGAGAATAATTTAATTATGCGTCAATTATTATATTAAATGTGAATTAACAATATAGAATCATTAAAAGTTGTTTAATTTGCTCCATGTTAGCCTTTATTTGATCTGAAAATTGCCTTAATAAATTCGAAAAATTCGAACCCCCCACCCTTTTTTTTTTTAAAAATTTTGAAATCATAAACCCTAATTTGTGAAATTTTGTGGTTTTGGTTTTGATTTAATTCGATAGTTATGTGTTTAAAGAATTTAATCTATTTGATTTCGTGTTAAATTATGAATTTTTCATGATCAAATTATTTAATTTAAAAGTTAAATTGAATTGGGGATTAAATTCATGAAGAACCCTAATTTTGAAATTGTATATGATTTAATTTTAAAATTAGATTGACCACATTAATTTAATTTTAATAAAAATGTTTTGTTTTAATTTAAAAATAAAAAAGGGGTTTTAAGGTGAGGCAGCCGCGGCTGGGTGGCGCAGCCACGGCGACTGCCGCATCGGCAGTGGTCCAGGGGGGAGTGCGGGTTTGGCGGGGATCGAACAGGGGCAGCGCAGCAGTGCACCACCTTGTTGCGTGTGCTGTTGTTGCTTTCCTTGCGTCGCTGTAGGGAAGCGTACACCGCAAGGTGTACGACCACCGTGTCCAAGTTCGGCAGGCATCACAACGGTGGCTGGCGCGGTTTTTCAACAAAAAAAATTATTTTATTTTGGATAAAAATCAGTTTTCACAATTAAATATTTAAAGGATAAGTTTTGATTTTGAAAAGATAATTAACAAAGTTAAAGTGGTTAATTTTGTTAAGATAGGATGTCGAATACTTTCACAGTTAACTCCTCTAGGAACACCATAGTTGAATGGTGTATCAGAAAGGAGGAATATGACCTTACAAGATATGGTTCGGTCCATGATGAGGTTTACTGATATTCACATATCATTTTGGGGATATGCATTAGAAGCAGCTGCGAGAATACTAAACAGAAGCTCGTATAAAGAAGTTGAAAAGACTTCATATGAGATATAGAATGGAAGAGCTCAAAAGTTGTCTTTTCTCAAGATTTGGGGATGTGAAGCCTATGTAAAACATTTACAAGTTGATAAACTACACCCTAAAGTAGACAAGTGTTTCTTTGTGGGCTATCCAAAAGAAACAAAGGGGTATTACTTCTGTAATTGCGAAGATAACAAAGTGTTTGTTGCTCGCGATGGTGTCTTTCTATAAGAGGAATTCCTCTCTAGAAAGCCAAGGGGGAGTAAAGTAGTTCACGAAGAAGATCGAGACACGCAACAAATGGATGTGGATAACACCACATTAGAGGAAAGGGCGCATGAGTCGATTATTCATGCATCGGAGCAAGCTAATTCGACTAGCGAGACTCCTATCGTCCCACTTGAATCTAATTCATTGGAAAATCTTCAAGGAGTTGGAGAGAATATTTCTATTGTTGCTCCTACCCCACGTAGGTCCGTCAGATCCAGAAAAAATCAGTTTGTTGAGGTTCTAATAAATGAGGATTCTGAAATTTTCCTATTGGAGAATGTAGAACCTACAACCTACAAACAAGCTTTGGCAAGACCCAACTCAGATAAATGGATTGAGGCCATGAAGTCCGAAATGGAATCAATTTCTGAAAATGAAGTGTGGACCCTAGTTGACTTGCCTAATGGGGTAAAACCTATTGGTTGCAAATGGGTTTACAAGATTATAACTGACAAGGATGGAAATGCCTACTTCTATAAAGCAAGACTTGTTACAAAAGGGTACATACAAATTCATGGTATTGACTATGATGAAACCTTTTCCCCAGTAGCTATGCTTAAGTCCATTTGGATCCTTCTAGTGATTGCTGCATTTTTCGACTATGAAATTTGGCAGATGGATGTCAAAACCGCCTTCTTGAATGGGTTCTTGACGGAGGAAGTGTATATGATACAACCTGAGGGGTTTTAAAGATCCAGAAAATCCTAGAAAGGTATGCAAACTTCATAAATCCGTTTATGGATTGAAGCAAGCATCCAGGAGAAGGAATCTTCGCTTTGATAAAGCAATAAAACAATCTGATTTTGTCAAAAGTGAAGAGGAACCTAGTGTGTACAAAATTCTAGTGGGAGCAGCATTGTTTTCTTAGTCTTGTATGTAGATGACATACTACTCATGGGGAATGACATACCAATTCTGAGTCAGTCAAGGTATGGTTGAAGAGTTGTTTTTCCATGAAGGACTTAGGTGAGGCTGAATACATATTGGGGATCAAGATCCATCGAGACAGATGTCGAAGGATGACTGAATTGAGTCAAGAGACTTATAGTGATAAGGTTCTTGATAGGTATTCCATGAAAGACTCTATGAGAGGATTTCTCCCCATGTCTCATGGCACTACACTCAGTAAATCTCAATGCCCTAGCACGCCAGAATAGTTGAGACATATTGTTGATAAACCTTAAGCTTCTGAAATAGGGTCAATCATGTATGCCATGATATGTACAAGGCCGGATGTTGCATATGCTCTGAGTATGTGTAGCAGGTTTCAAGAAAATCCAGGAGAAGCACACTGGACAACTGCCAAGAACATCCTTAAGTACTAGAAGGAATAAAGGAATGTTTCTAGTATATGGTGGAGAAGATGAGTTGGTTGTCAAAGGTTATACAGATGCGAGTTTCCAAACAAACAGAGATGATTTCAGATCACAATGTGGATACATTTTCTGTATGAATGGAGGAGCAGTGAGCTGGAAGAGTTCGAAGCAAAGCACTGTCGCAGACTCTACGATAGAATCAGAGTATTTAGCTGCTGTTGAAGCAGCTAAGAAAGTAGTTTGGATTAAGAAGTTCCTAACTAAGCTGGATATCATACCAAGTACTCAAAAGGGAATCGAGTTGTATTATGATATCAATGGCACCATTTCTCAATCAAAGGAGCCTAGGTCACACTTTAAATCCAAACATGTAGAGAGGAAGTATCACCTCATTCGAGAGATCGTTGACAGAGGAGATGTCAAGATGTGCAAAATTCATACGGATGAGAATATTGCTGATCCACTTACTAAACCCCTTCCACTTCCAAGGCATGAGAAACATGCTAATGAATCTAGATTGAGGCAAATGATGTAATTAGAAGTTGTATTTGTTTTTGGAGAAAAATAAGTTACATATGTAATACATTCATTTGCAGAGTTATGTTTAATAAAATTTTTATTATTTCTCTTATTTAATTATGGTTTTCATTATTAAATAAAATGTCCAAAATAATTATGGATTGATGGGCTCATAAGATTGATGACCGGGTGAATGAAACCCACAGGTGAACAAAATCCATATATTATTTGAAGTTCCTAGTTCAGAATCATTAAACTGGACATAAATGATTTCTTAAATTGAACTAGCATGTAAGATTGATTGGATAGTGCAGTTTCATGGGCTATAGGAGCATAGTGATGATGCTCGGTCAATCACATGGATATGCATGAATGATGCATGATCGAAATATAGACCTACTTTGAAGTTCAAGTATAGAACTTCCGAATATATTAGTGGATTCCTTTGACATGAGTGGAACACTGATTCCATTCAATGATTTATTTAACTGTGGTTCAATCAAACGTCCAGCCGTAACTGGGGATTAGAAAGGGTTTCCCAATTTCTTCTTGAGTTGAGTGAGAGCTTTGGTTGCCACAAGATTTGATTGAGTCTACCTATTAAATAGGAATGTGTCTTGGCCCCTTGAAGAGGGAGAATTCAGAAAATGCATGGTCGTGCTCAAATGCATTACATAGTGATCATTTGTTCTGTGAATCTAACTCAGTATTTCAAGAAAAGATTTGTAGACTAATGTGATCACGACATGAGATGCATTCATATTATCAAATCGACATACATTGACTTAAGGAATTTTAATATTGCGCACTTGTCACAGACAAGTGGGAGATTGAAGGATTTATGTCTTCGATAAGTGCAATTACTAGATATATCAAGGATCACGATTATATGGAGATAATTAGTTCATTCTATAGGGTCGTCAATGTTTGGTGCTAGATATGACAATTGATCTTTGGGCTAGCTTAATGGCCCAAAGCCTTATAGAGTGGATCCTACAAGGTCACACATAAGAGTATTGGGTTAAAAAAGTTAGAGGCACATTATTGGGCCTCATGATTTCATAACATACCATGTTGATAATTGGGCTTTGATAGTTAGAAGAAGTCTAATGGTTTTTGGACTTGACATGGTTTTATTTCTAGATATGATCTATAAATATAAACAATGCCTAGGGTTGCATGACATAACAATTGACATACAGTGAATTGTCACATAAGAAACCAAGTTTCCCAAAAACCCTAACTCTCTCATTCTCTACGTACTCGGCCCTCTATCTCTCCTCCCTGTTCGTACGACCCTCCTCCTTGGGTGGCGCATGTGGTGGGGTGTGGGTGGTGTTGTGGTGTGTTCATGGGTCAAATCTACGTTGAAGGTTGATTGAAGTATTCAGTCACAACTAACTGGCATTAGTGGAGGTTTTTTTTTGGAAAATAAGAATTTTATTGCCAAAATAAGAAAGTTATAAACTTACAAGAAGCTAAGTTGTAACAACACCAAACACCACAGACCAGAAAGGCCAAACCAACACCAACAGTCCAAGAATCTACCCAAACCACCTTCTAGGAAGGGTGCTTGAGAGAAACAAGGACAACTAGTGGACTCAAGCTCACAGCCACCTTCTAGGAAGGGTTCTAAGAGCCAGGACCAGACAAGAACACCTAAGACAACAACAGCACATAAATAGGCAAAAACAACAGCTTAAAGCATCAAAACCAGCCTATACAAGCAAATAAAGAAGCTAAAGCAGCTAAAAAGAAAAGAGAGAGACACTAAACCACCAGCTGCCAAGACAAGAAACCAAAAACAGCACCCAAGCTGCAGTAGATTTGCAGACAGATAAGCTGAACAGAAAGAAACAGCAGCAGCAGCAAACCAGCAACAGCAGACCAGAATAGCAGCAGCAGCAGACCAGAAACAACAGCAGCAGACCAGAACAACAGTTGCTGCATTAGAACAGTCTGCCAGAACAGTGCAGCTGCAGATTAAGAGCAGCTCCAAGCAAACCAAGCTGCAGCAAATAGAAATCCAAGCTGCTGCAGACTTCAGAACAGCAACAACAACCTGAAACCAGAACATAACAACAGAAAACCAGCAGCCCCCAGTCAAAACCAACTAAGTAGAAAATTACACAATCAAGTACTTGCTTCCAGCTGGGATTCTACAAGCTGAATGAAAGATAATATCCTTAACTAGAACATCAGCAGGCTTGCAACAACCAGTAAACAAAACTGCATTCCTCTGTATCCAAATACCATAGACTGTTTTAGTGAAGGCAACTTGGATCACTTTGTTTTTCATTCTGGAACTTCTGCAGATTTTCTTCAACCATTCAATCTCATCATCAAACTGCTGAACAAGCTTGGAGACATGTAAAATACTCAAAACCTTGTTCCAAACCTATCTAGAGTACTCACAATCAAATAATAAGTGTTGAACACTTTCATTACTATTCAAGCAAAAGAAACACCTTGGATCACAAGAGATGTGCCATTGTAGCAACCTATCCTTAGTGACAAGCCTATCCCATAAATCTAGCCACAAGATAAACACACTTTTAGGAGTTGCCAAGTTATTACAAATGACCCTCTTCCAAGGAACCTTAGGGACTTAAGGCCTAATAGCAGCATAAAGAATCTTGATTTTCATCTTATTGCCCTGTATGAAACCATCCCATCCCCCTTGATCATTCACAATATCTCTACAACTCATAATTTTCTTCAAAAACCAAGAGCATTTAGCAGGGATAGGAGTGGTCCAACAATCTTTATGCTTGAAATAATAAATATGGACCCACTTAACCCAAAGATTATCAGCCTTGTGAGCAATATCCCAAAGTAACTTAGTGACAGCTGCCTTATTACACTCAGGGAGAGAGAGCAAGTTCCAGCCACCACTGACTTTAGGAAGACAGACATAGTTCCAAGCAACCAAAGATTTCTTAGCAGGAGCAGAGGAGCCAGTCCAAAGAAAGCATCTGAATCTAGCCTCAATCTCTTTCAGAATTTTCTTTGGTAAGATAAAGATTTGAGCCCAATATGTCTGAATACCAAAAAGCACACTCTTAACCAACTGGAGCCTCCCAGCATAGGACAAGTGTTTAGCCATCCACCCTTGAATTCTAGCAGTCACTTTCTCCACCAAAGGCCTACACTGAGCAATTGTAAGCTTCTTAGAAGAGAGAAGGACCCCAAGATATCTAAAAGGAATAGAACCTTGAGAAACACCAAGAAGCTCTTTAAGTTCTGTCTAAACATCAACAGAAACTCCTCCAAAGTAAACTTCACTTTTATCAAGGTTAGCAGAAAGCCCTGAAGCACCAGAAAATTTCAAGAAATCTTGGAAGAGAAGCTTGACAGAAACACTATCAGCTCTAGAAAACATCAACAGATCATCAGCAAACATCATATGAGTTAGGTTTAACTTTTCACATCTAGGATGAAAGTTAAAATCAGGAGTTAACCTAAGCTCATCAAGGCATCTGGAAAGGTATTCCATACCAGTAGAAAAAAAAAGGGAGACATAGTCTAACCTTGCCTTAAACCTTTCTTGGCTTCAAAGGGAGGGGCAGGGAAACCATTGAGAAGAATAGAATAAGAGACAGAAGTAAGACAGGTCCAGATCCAGTTAATAAACCTTTAAGGAAAACCAAGCTCCTGCACAATAGTAATCAAGAAACCCCACTCAACTAAATCATTGGCTTTCTTCAGATCCACCTTAACCATGCATCTAGGTGAAATAAATTTGTGATCATAGCCTTTGATCAACTCAGTTGCAAGAAGGATATTATCACCAATGTGCTTGCTTGGAATAAAACCTGCTTGAGCATCATCAATGACCTCACCAATGATAGCAGTAAGTCTAGTAGTTATGACCTTAGAAATAAGCTTATAAACCACAGTGAAACAAGCTATAGGTCTTAAATCCTTAACATGGGAATCATTAGGGATTTTAGGAACAAGAGTGATAGTTGTGCAATTCCATTGCTTAGGCAAGGTCCCTTTAGTAAAGAAATAAATAACACTTGCATAAATATCATCTTTCACAATATGCCAAGCTCTCTTAAAGAAAAAGGAATTAAAACCATAAATACCAGGAGCTTTAGTGCTATCAATTCCCTTAAGAGCAGCATCAATTTCAGCATGAGAGACAGGCTGAATGAGATAGCTCTGGGAAACAGAGCTAAGCTGTTTACCTCTCCTCATAGTAACAAGATCAACAGCAGGAAGCCAAGGAGCCTTAGTCCCTAAAAGAGACTTATAGAAAGAAATAATCTCATGAGAAATAGCATCCGAATCCTTAAGCAAAACCTGGTTAGAGTGAAAGATGGAGTCAATTCTGTTCCTTGCTTGTCTATTCTTCATCACTGAGAAAAAATAATGGGAATTGCCATCTCCAAGCTTAATCCAGTTGATCCTAGACTTTTGTTTGAAGATGCTTTCTTGAATATCATTCCAGTGTTTGACAACCTTAATAGCATCAGATTCTTTAACATATAAATCAAAATCATCATGATTCTGAGCCATTAAGTTTTGAATTCCAACAAGCTCAACATTAGCTTGATCAATCTTCTTAACAATATTGCCAAACTGCTTTCTATTAAGAGACTTGATACTAGACTTCACAGAATTAAGCTTCTGCCAAACAGAACCACCAGAACACCAAGCCTGAGAAACAGTATCAAGGAAATCAGGATGATTAGCAATACAGTTTAGAAACCTGAAAGGTCTACCTTTCCTAGCAGGAGCAAGACAAATATCCAAAAGAACTGGACTGTGATCAGATAAAGAAGGGGGAAGATAGACAGTTTCAACATGACCATGAGAGGCCAGCCAAGCTTGGTTACCAAAGACTCTATCAATCCTAGAAAGAGTTCTAGGACTAGTGTGAGCCTTATTTGACCAAGAGTAGAAGACTCCTTTTCTCTTGACCTCAGTGAGGTCCAAATCATTAACCAAACTCTGGAAATCTCTAGTCTCATAATCAGTAACATCAGTACCATGAAGCTTATCTGAAGTGTGAAGAACAGAGTTAAAGTCAACAACACAGAGCCATGGAGAATGCTGAATAGAGATGTTCCTAATCCCTTCCCACATAGGAAGCCTATCATGAATAGAATGAATCCCATAGATAACAGTGAGATGAATTTGAGTAGAAAGATCCTTAAAAAATGACACTACAATGTATAAACTACTCATGAATCTTTAAGACATTGACAGTTACTCTATCTGCATTCCAACCAAGCCAAATCCTCCCTTTAGGAGAATGATCATAATTGCACACCCAAAGCCAAGAAGAGCCAAACTTCTTTTGGTAAGTGAAAACATTTTTTGATTTCACTTTTGTTTCAAGAAGGCCAATAACATCAACTGAATGAGAATGAAGCAACCTCTTTACAGAGGCAACTTTGATAGGGTAATTCAGGCCCCTGACATTCCAGATAGAGTAAATCATGACACCAAAGGGGGATTAACCTCACCCCTGCTTGGATTTATAGTGAAACCACCTGCACCATCCATTTCATTTGCAAATAAAGCCACAAAAGCATTAGAGGTAGAAACAGGCTGATTGACCCTAGTTTGCTGACTTTTTGTCTTCCTTCCAACTATTCTCCACCCCTCATCTGAGTTTTGAGAAGTATAAACCTGTGGAGTGATAACAGATTGCCCATGAACAGAAGCATCAACATCAACAACAGGAGCAGGAGCTTGACTAGGCTTAGCAACCCAGACTTGCTGCACTGATTTAGGAGCGGCAGTCACTGACTGCTTGGGAGCTGCAGTCACTGATTGCTTAGGAGCTGTTAGAGCTTTGACAGAACAGTCATGGCCCACTTTATTGCACTTAGAGCAAAAGGGTGGAGTCCATTCATAGACTACCTTAAGTTCCAGTTTCCTTCGAGGGGCTTTCCACAAATACAGATTTAGGTAACGGCTTGGTAACATCAATTTCTATTAGAACTCTTTCAAAGGAAACTCTTAGTTGTCTTGTAGTACATTCATCAAAACAAATTTGTATACCAAGAAAGATACCAATACGACTAAGAGTTTCAGGACCCCAGCAACTTAAAGGTAAGTTTGGGAACTTAACCCAAAATGGAACAGTTCTCAAAATCTCAACACCAAAATCAAATTTAGGACTCCAAGGCTTAATGATTGCTAATTTTCCCATGAACATATGCAAACCAGAGCAAAGAATAGTATCCATATCACTAACTGAGCAACAATTAATGATAAAATACCCATCTACATGCCAAAAAATGTCTGGTTTCTTCACATCATTCCATTGTTGAGTTATAAAGCGATGAACAGCAGCAATAGTAGGATAATGACCAACAACATAGAAAAATAAAGCATTAGACCATTTCTTATTACCTTCCATAAGTTCATAATCTTGCAGCTGAGCTACCTATTTCCCATTTTGAACCACCGGGGCAATAAAGAACAGGGGAGCTCCCTTAGTAGTCAACTTCCCAGAGAATGAGCTAGGCCGATCTTCACCATCCTTGTGCAAGTTCTGTTCCGGGGGAGGTATAGAATGAGAATCGGGAACAGCTGGTTCAGATTGATGAGCAGCAGGTCCAGCATCCAATGGAACAGTAACCCAAAAACCCTAGGTACTGTTTTATTGGAAATCGAAGATGCTGGTCTACAAATGGCTTCAGCAAATAGTGCAATAGTTTCAGCATCACTTCGGGCAATAGAACCACAAGATGGATTGACCAGTGCCGGCGCCGGAGTGACAAGCTCATATACCTCTTAAATCGGGCTTGGAACAAAAGTAGAACCTGAGTTTCGCAAATTCTGTAAAATTATATGTAAAACTGGATCAGTAGAATTCCTATGTTGTACTAATTGAGGTGTAGAATTGTTCTGCTTCTTCTTCTTAGCCATCGGAGATCAAGATTGATGAAGAAACCGATCAAAATCGAAGAACCATGGAGAAGAGAGAGAAGAGAGAAAGTCAACAAAAGTCAAACCTGATTCAAAAAGCTTTGTTTAACATTAGTGGAGGTTTAATCTGTGCTCGTGGACTAAGTAGAGGAATCACACGTGGGGTTCTTGTTCTCCTTATTGTTCTTGTCCGATCACTTGTGGAATCATGCTTAAAAGGTATAATTCTTACTTTTTTATGTGTTATGCATGATATCCTTGGTTTAGGTGCTTTATGAATATGATTCATATATTTTCCGCAATTTAGTACCTATAATCTCTTACACTTCCACCATCCGAACTATACAATCTCACTTCCCCTTGGCCTTTTTCAACTTGGGGAATTGACATAATTGGAAAAGTCTCTCCAACAGGAGTGATGAGTGTCATTTATGGCACTCATAGGGTAGTCTTTTAGGATGATTTCATCCCTTTTTCATGCTTTCTTCTCTTATTTTTGGTCCTTTTTCCTGTAGTTCCTCTTTTTCCTAGCTTCTTTCTTTGTTTTTTCCTGTTTTCTTCATGTTTTCCTTTTATTTGGCTCTTTTTCTCTTTTATTTCTTTCCTTTTTTGCTTTTGTAGGTGCCTAGGAGTTGCCTTTGCAAAGGGATCAATATGAGCTATATTGACTAAGAAAGGAGGAAGCAATCTGCTCAAAGAGGGCTTGGAGAAGGCTTAGAGAGGCCTTGGAGAGGGCGTAAGCTTTTTCAGAGATGCCGCGGGCCCGGGTTCTAAAGGCCGTGGGCGCAGGGATAATGCAAAAAACTTACAATTTTTGGCAGTAGCACCCCGCGGTTGCCCCAAGGGCTCCCCGCGGGCACGAGTAGATTAGAGAGAGGCGCTCCAGATTAGAGAGACCGCGGACCTCTGATTACTCTTTAGGAGCAGAGCATTTGCCGCGCCCTTGCCGCGAGCGCAGTGGCTTTTGCCGTGGGCGCGGGTGTTTCCCAGACAGCCCGCGAAGTTTGTAATGGATTCCGTATCCATTTCTCCGCGCGCGCGGGATTTCTTGGAGATGGCGCGGGGATCCTGATTTTCTTCTTTGTTTATATATACACTTGTAATTTCTTTTTGAAACTAAATTTTAGATAATTTTCATTAGCTTAGTTTTAGAGGGAGAAGTTAGAGAGAAGTTCTTGGATTTAGATTTGTATTTCATCATTGGTTCAATCAAGTTTGGATTTCTTCATCTTCAATCATTAATATTAGTGATAATCTCTTCTTTTGGTTCATCTCTTTACTTGTTTATCTTAGATTCATGTTTGATTGTTTGATTTCTTTGGATTTGAATTTGATATTGTAGTTTATATTGTTTTCTCTTGAGTTTGATTTAGAATGATGATCAATGCAATTTCTAGTGATTTGTTCTTGAGTTACACCATGATTAGTGAGTAGATTAGTTGCTAGGGAGAAGGGGAAGCATGCTTGATTGATAATTTTTTCTAGTTGATGATCATTGATTGATTGAATTGTTGCAATTAAATTTGTTGACATAGTTTTGCATGTAATTAATTAGATTAAGAGTGATCAACCTATTAAATTAATCTAGATTGCGTTGCAATTCTTAATGACATGAACCATCAATTTGAGAATTGTTTTAATTAATTGAGTTTGATTGTGATTTTCCTTTATTAGCCATTCATAGTGACCCCTAGCTTGCCTTATAGGAGATAGCTTTTGGATTCTTTTGATTGCTACTATTGTTTGTCCTTTGCAATGCTTGAATTAATTGAATGAACGATCAATTAGCATGATTATTGAAATTGCATGTGGAATCTATATCCCTAGTGTTTAACATCTTTAATTACTTGATCAATCTAGCTTTTGTTACCATAGTACCAACCATTTTCTCACTACAATCTTCGAAGTAGCTTGACTTAGACTATAGTTAGTACCTACTCATTCCTTTGGGTTCGACCCTTGACTTGCCGTATACTAGTATTAGGTTGGTCAAGTGTTTACAAATTTAGTTTGGCTTTTGGGAAGGGTAGAGAACGACCTATATTTTCCTCTCAACAAGGAGCAGGAGGGCACGAGTACGTATTAGTATGCATCGATAACTTCACTAAGTGGATTGAGGCTGCTTCTTACGTGAATATCACTTCTAAACATGTCGCAAAGATTCTCGAACGAAACATATTTTGTAGATATGGAGTTCCACATGAGCTAATTAGTGATCATGGATCTCAATTCAAAGCTGAAGTTGAGACCCTCTGAACTCGTTATAAAGTAAAACATCATCACTCATCCCCATACATACCTCAAGTGAACGTAGCTGTAGAGTCGGCAAATAAAAATATAACAGTCATCATTAAGAAAATGGCAGAAAATTATAAAGAATGGCCGAATAAACTACAATTTGCATTATGGGGTTATAGAACGTTTATACGAACATCAATAGGAGTAACTCCATACTCCTTAGTTTTCGGAATGGAGGCAGTTCAACCAATCGAACTGGAAATACCATCCCTACACATCGTACTTGAAAGTAAGCTATCGGAAGCTGAATCAATAAGAGCGAGGTATGAAGAGCTTTTATTCCTCGACGATCGACGATTAAGAGCTTTGCATCATGTACAAGTCTACCAAAGGCGCATTGCGCGTCATTTGAATAAAAGAGTCAAACCTAGGAATATAAAATAAGTTGACTTTGTACTAAAGGAGTTTAGGGGTCCACCAACCGATCCAAGAGGGAAATTCAAACCTAATTGGATAGGTCCCTACTGCGTAATTGAAATCCTACCAAGAGGAGCCGTTAGATTAATGGATATTGGAGGAGATGAAATTCGCAAATTAAAATAATAAACATTGATCACCTTAAGAAATATTACATATGAAATCCGGATAAACTCGTTCACTCATACAACCAATTTTAATTAGCATTCAATTGAAAGATTCTAAGTGTTATGCATTTTAATGAATAACACGATAAAATACATAACACTTGGGGGGATCATTTAGAAATAATAAACCGTTCTAAGTGTTCAAATTTTTTCGAACATCACGAAAAAATCATCACACTTGCGGGTGGGGGGGGGGGTAATAATACAGAATTTTTAAAAATTATTTTTTCAAGACATTCGTAGCACAGGTGTTGCCCGCAACTGGAAGAGTTGCGCGCGAATGTCACGTGCAACTGATTTCGTTGCGCGCGACAGGCTCGCGCAATTACAGATGTTGCGCGCGCCACTTGATGACGACTGCGAACCCGATTTTTTCTTTTTTTTTTTTTTGCATTTGAATGAAGTTACGATTTCTACTTGCGGCAAAAAGAGGGTGTTTCTTAAACATAACATATACTCGGAAAATAAAATATTAAACTTTTTTTTAATTCTTTTAAACAAGGTTTGATTAATTTTTCATTTAATTTCTATTTAAGAGATTAAAGAAAAATAAAAAAAATATACATAAAAAAAACATTAGAACTACGCAAAGACCTGATTTCGTAATCTGAATAAAAGGAAATCTTTATGATTCAGTCATATCAAAGTATAAAAATATAAAGTTCATTTTTATTTCATTCAAATTGCAAAAGAGAGACATCGTTGCACTAGATTGTAAAAAAAAAAAAAACATAGTGGTGATTACACTTTATTCGAAAAAAAAAACTAATGATGAAATTGTGTAACACTCTAAGGTTTTACTATGTCCTCGATTGTCACAGATGATGGAGGAGTAGTTTCCATCGCAGTATTTTTAGAAGCCTTGGAGGTCTCCCCTACACTCTTCTTTTTCACCCAAACATTGTTCTTCAATTTAGGGATTGGGGTCTTTGCAACCTGTTTTCCTTTCCCTTTGACTATTGGAGCTTTCTTGCGAGTATTTGGTAAAGGTTCTTTAATTTTCACACCTTGTTGCGTGGGTTTGGAGGGAGCTTTCCTTTTTGTTTCCTTCGAACGAGCCTTATGGGATGAGAAGTCTAATTTTCTTCTCAATCCTTTATTTTAGCCACTAGGAGGAGTAGTAGTGGTTGAACGCATCAAAGGCTTAGGTGGATTGCTAGTAGTGGCGGCGTAAAGTTGAGATCGAGCCTTGCACTAGATGAAAATACGTAATTGGCACCGGTTCAAAACCCCTCAATGCCACCGGTTTGAACACGCTCTCCTAAAAACCAATCGTCTATCCTATGGAGCACTGAGAGTCCCGGATAGAGGGCCTGGAAACGGAAACGAACCATGCTAGACCGGATAGCCTCAGGGACTCCGACGATCAAACTCCAAGGACGAAGATCGATCTATAAAACATAACCACATGAAAAAATTGTCAGGAAATAAATAAAATCAAAGAATGCACATGTCGTTGGAATACTCACCGACACACTAGTCGCCGAAAGGATCCTCGGGTGCAAATTGGCGGCAGAAGTTGCTCGCCTCTTCATAATCGCGACCAATCAATGGCCGATAGGAAAACAACCAGCCCCGAGCACCTGGGGGCTAAGAAAGGCCGGTACGAGTATCCCTAAGCCTGAAACCGTGAAAAGATAATCCGAAAGGAAAAGGCGAAAGTAATAACCGAAAGAAGCTTAAAACACGTACCTCGAGCATACGATCATACCACGTAAGCAAGATCCGAGGCACCTCAATAGCACCTCAATACGGGCATACAACACGTTTGCCCAACTCAGGTCACCTACATGCCCCAAGTCACTAAGGCAAATAAGTAACCCAATGGCGAAACGCTCTCCTCGATCACTTAAAATGGTGACGGAAAGAAAGTGAGCAATGTATATCCGAGCTAGCTGCTCACGTGTACACTGCCGATCAAGCTCGTTAGCAGACAACTCGTCGGCAACAACCGAGTACGGACAAGATTGCGCGTACACGTGAAGGGCCGATGCAAGACGGTCCCCCACAAGGTTGCGCAATCTCTCTTCTAACCCCTTAACGAACACTATAACTACAGGCTCGCCTCTGAAAGGAAAACCTGTAATCATAGAGAAATCGAAAGGGGTAACCGTCATATCTCCCCATGGAAAGTGGAAAGTGTTGGTGGAATCACACCAAAACTCCAGCAATCCACGGAGGAAAGCTAACGATGCAAGATGACTCAATAAATCCCGAATAGCCGCCAGCTGGGA
This sequence comes from Chenopodium quinoa, assembly GCF_001683475.1. NCBI lineage: Eukaryota > Viridiplantae > Streptophyta > Magnoliopsida > Caryophyllales > Amaranthaceae > Chenopodium > Chenopodium quinoa. Next base: position 279,374 of record NW_018742630.1, on the reverse strand, counting down.
GTCAATCCCAGAAAGTGCTACAATCTCCTTTGCCACCTCGGGCAAACTCTCAAAACGGGCTCGCAGGTCACCAAAGACGTATAGACGCATGCTAGGCTCACTCTAAGGAAAATCAAAGAATAGAAATAAAAAAATGGTTATGGTTTAAAAAAGGAGAAGAAACAAAAGAAAAAAGAAAGAAAGGCACGAAAAACTCACGATGCCGCGCCACCCTCAGATCGAAACGTGATAGTCTGGGTCCCAATTGGGAGGAGCCTCCCAAACCACATCCTCCTGGCGACGTCGATCGGCCGCGACGCGTCGCTCTCGAACCTCCTCTAGAGGACGGGTCTCCCTCTTCCGAGGGCGAACCTCCTCATCCGGACCACCGAGAATCTCCTCAGCATCGACAACTGGATAGATAAAGTTTCCTTAATTAGTTTATTTTATTTCCTAAACTAAACCAATATACGTATTCTAGACCCATTTCGGCAGCGTAACGACTGCCGATAGGGCAAAACACGAAAATCGAATGCCACCCATACTTGGGGGCTACGATGCCTGCAGTTAAACTCAGTAAATGGGGGCTTCTAACGCCCACAAAAGTCATCCTATATCAGTTCCAACTAAGTATTCAAGGATTGTATTCCAAAATCTCAAAGAATCAACTAATTCTAGACGAATAACAGTAATATAAACATAATTATTATCTACCAAACAATCTTGAAGTTCGAATATGGCAAAAATAGGCTAAGTATACACTTCGCGCAAATTTTTTGGATTCAAAATTTTCAAAATATTAATTATACAAGAAAAACCAGTTCCCATACTACAGTTGTTGCATAATTAACAAGTATAACCAAAATGGGCAAACAAAAAAAACAGGAAAACAAACCAAATTCGAGTAGAATTGCATAAAACGCACTCGAACAAAGAAATGCTTATACAAGGTTCAATACTTAACCATTTTTCATGAAATTTGTTGCAAAACACTCCTTAAACATAGCATGACAACATAGAGCAAATAATTTCAAGAAAAATTAACCGAATAAAAAACCCCCTAATTCGAAATTTGGGGTTTAACGATTCGAAAATCGTTCAAATTCAGCCGAAAAAAACAAATTTTAGCAAAAAACTTACATTGGATTACGGAAAATGTGAATTAAGGATGAAATTTGCTTCCTTTAGCTCAAAAAATCGCAAAAAACCGAGCTTCCTAGAGAGAGAGAGGGTCGAAAATGGCGAAGGAAGGAGAAAGAAAGAGTGAAGTGAAAAATCGCGTTTGTGATTTTCACTTTACTGAAATCAATGTAGCGCGAAACTGAATCTGTTGCGCGTGACATACCAGCGCAACTCAAAATGATGCGCGCGCCTGGCCAGCGCGACCCTCTAAGTTCTGCGCGAATACTGGTCACTAAAATGACCAGAATCTTGATTTTGATCCGTTTGATAATTTTTCAACGGCTTTTGCTCGTTATTAGACGTAATGGCGTGCAAATTATCAAAATCTTTTTAACTTGCTTTGAAAATTGTAGTTTGTTTTCTTCTTTGTTAGTTTTTTGCATCATTCTTGCATGCACACCGTGCTTTGTGCCTTCGCCAAGCATACATTTTGAACGTTTTTTGTAAGAGTGCCTTAAGACGTTCCGTGGTGGTGCTTTACTTAAAAGCACCTATAGACAGGTTTGTCATTTTACTGTAGTGACGTTACAAATGTCCGGGTTTTCTACTTTTTTCACGTCCGGAGCAAAAAGGAAAGCATTTTCATGCAGCGCAAAAATGCAAATGGCGTATCGTACGACGCAAAATTGTACAACGTAGGTATTGCGTAAAATTTCACTCAACCTAAGCTTTATGAGATCTACGGACTAAAAGTTAGAGAATTACTAAAGGCATTAGCTCACGAGTCGACAGTCCGTACCTTTAGGAACAACCACTTCTTGAATGGGAGCAAATACGTTAGTTAGTGCGCATACTAACTTACTGGACAGTTAGGGTGTCGAAATCATCCCCTGTATAAAGAAGCGACAAGACGATGTCGCGCCTATGTAGTCACGTGCCCCCAGTACTGAGACACGTGTACCCATCTTGTGGACAAAACTGCTGAGAGATTTGTTGACTTTCTTCCCTCTCACTAAATTTTGATATATGCCTCCAGTCCTGAGACATGTCTTTCTATCTTGTGGACTTCTGGCTCGAATACAGGACCATTTCGGCTCGAATACCAAAAACCCCTTTTTTAATCTTTTACTTTGTTAAAGTCGGGCTAAAGTTTCAATGACATATCGAGGGACTTAGACCAACGATGACACAATAGAGAGGAAATCTTCCCCTTGTATGCTTTTAAAACCGATCTCTTCTCATAACTTGACATCACCCAGAACACCTTTACTTGTAAAAGCGTTCTACAATTGCAAAGGATCAATCTAGATTCTTTAGCGCGTTAAGACTAGGAAAAACTTTTTATAGCCTTAATAGCTACTTGTTTTAAAAACTTAGCGAACCAAGGATTGTTTCGACATCCTTAAACATTACTAAAAGATTCTCTATCCTTAGGGAACTTCGCAGAATGAGTCTCGGGTTTATATCCTTGACTACTTTGATCATCGTCTTTTCTAGACTCGATCAAAGTGGGGGCTAACTGTAGTCATCTACTTTTGGCCTCCTGTCCCGACAGGAAGTGCAATGACGATAAATAAAACCATCTTCGTGTTGGATCAAAGTGAAGAATTCTTATGGATAATTGGTTAAGCCACTAAACACAAAAGACTAGCCCAAATTAAAGAAAAAGCTAAAAAAAATTCCAATTAACTAAACCCGATCATAATTAGGCTTAAGCCCGTGCTTAAAACCTAATAATGACGGATTTAAGAGCGCCTAGGTTAAATCTTAGCTAGTGGTACCGCAGAAAAAGCCACGTGCATCTCAAAGAGTCACGTAAGGCTGCCGGGTACAACTAATTCAGTTGTGGACGACACCAAACTCAACCCCCAGAGTTGCGCTTCAGAAGATTCAGAATTATACAGAAAATATAAAATCGAATTGACGAGGGGTGAACTAGGTCGTTGGACTAATCCTCCCTAAGCCAAACAAAATTTATTAACACTCAACTAACCTAAATACAAGTATAGAGGTAAGTCAAGGGTCGAACCCAAAGGAACGGTAATGTCTAAGTGCTTTCAATTATGTGCCTAAGATAGGTCGAAGTCTAAGGATAAAAGGTGACACTAACAACTACTTAAACGGAGAAACTGAACAAATAAAGTGCTAGGGATTAGGATTCACAAATAATAGCAATGAACATAGCAAATTGGGATAGGAAGTCGACTAAGTCAAGCAATGTGAGAAAAGATCAATCATGCAACCAAAAGAGCATATCAAGCTATTCTCCTAGAAGTCTAACTAGCGTCAACTACGATAAACTCTAGTTAGGAAACGCCACAAGACACCTTAATCGTGTAAATGCAAGCCACAAATCAATGGTCCATATCAATGTGAGATTACAATGCAATCTAGTGTGAATAACTAGGGTGATCAAGCCTAAATCAAACACACACATGCACATAATCAATTAACCAATTTAATAACATCAAACCAATGGTCCATATCAATGTGAGATTACAATGCAATCTAGTGTGAATAACTAGGGTGATCAAGCCTAAATCAAACACACACATGCACATAATCAATTAACCAATTTAATAACATCATCAACTCCATCAATTTCCCCCAATATACATCAATCCATCACATAATATAAGCTTCACCATCAACCTAGCAAGGAAACTACTCTAACAACATCATCAAATCAACAAACAACTAAAGGAATCAAGAATCAATAAAATATGAAGAACAATTACACTAATCAAATATCAAACATCAAAATCCAATCAAATCAAATCAAACAAACATGAATAAACCAATCAAAACAATTGATGAGATAGAGTTAGAGATTCTCATTGATAATAGAGAAGATTTCCAATAAAATTGTCACCATTGAATCTTCAATCTCTCAACCACCATTGAAATTCCTCATTTTCTCTCTCTAAAATCTACTCCTAAAACTAGAGAGAGAAGCTCTCAACTAAGCTAAGAATATTATCAAAATCTTCTTCTAAAAACTTGCTACAAAAATTGGGTTTAAAAAGATATATATAGAGGCGCAAAATCACCGAAAACCGAGCATAAAATACCCACGCAAGGGGTGCGGGCGCGCCACCCCTATGTGCGCCCGCGCCTAGCTGGGTTCCTTCGAGATTCTCGCGGCTTCATGCGTTTGCTAAGGTCGCATAACTTATGATGTTGATGAACACTAGGAGTGGCAGTAGCTAATGCTCTTGATTAGTGGGTACACCACTTCTTAATGGTAACCCGACATGAGAGCGCAAGAGCCAAGACTTGGAATTTCCACTTTCTTGCATCTTGAGCTTTCTAAATGCCGTGAGCTTGCTCCAAAGGATTTCTCCACCTTAGTAGATCACCAATATCAAGACCCGAACCTCATACAATACCTACAACCATGGAAATAGAGAAAATAAAGGAGAAAAGGCTAGAAAACAAACGAAATACACAAAAGCTACAAAATAAGAGTGGAAAGGTAAAACTAAGCAACAAAGCATAAAACTAAGCATTTATTAAGCAAGAAAGCTATGAAAAGAGGATGAAAACAACCTAAATACTCATCAAATGGGTGCCATTTATTACACCCATCAAATGCCCCCAAGCTTATCTTTTGCTCATCCTCGAGCAAAACATAACCAAGGGATGGAAAGTGATGAGCTTATTCAAACAAACTAAAGAAGAGAGGATACGAAAATATACACTAACTCACTTTCGCAGGAATCACGGTCAGTTTTAGCAACTAAAGATAAGCCATTTAAACCCCTTGATCTCCCTAGAGGACGAGTGATGCTCTCGTAAGGGTTTCCTAAGAGTTTAACCCATAACTCTCATAATAATACAAACAAGGCAAAGCATGAAAAACAAGTCAAAAGGAAAGCAAAACAAACAAATGTTCATGAAAGGACTTTTCCAAATGCACAAGCACAAATGGATGCAAATCTTTCTAAACAAGTAAGGGAGTGCATGTTCCAAGATACCCAAGGTTGATTGAAACATAAATATGCTAAGCATAGGAACTAGCTTTCACAATCCACTTTCATCCCAAACGATCTTACCACGTTCTTCCCACTAGTCTCATATCAACCTTTAGTGAGCATCCAATGATTCCTTAAAGGAACCGAAAAAAGAGAATTTTTAGGCTACTCGACATCTTAACTATGCATCCCTTCTCTCCCCCGATGAATGACTCAACCACTTAGGTCAAAATGTCTTTCCCAAAGGTTGTAACGTTAAGGAAAAGGGTGAGGGTAGGCTAAAATTTAAAATTTGGTGGTTAACCTAAATTGCGAAGCAAAGATTGTGCATCTCTTTACACCATAACCAAGTAATCACAAAACAAAAACAACAACACCCCCAAGCTTAAGCTTATTCAAAGCTATAAATCATAAACATATACACAAAAAACGTGAGAACGCTTCCCCCCAAGCTTAAATGGAGCATTGTCCTCAATGCTAAAAAAAAAGAGAATACTCACATCAAAGTATTTTTGAATTTTTTTTTTTTTATTATTCACTTTTTTTTTTCTTTTTTTTTCTTAAATAGTGCTTTGTCCTCGCCTCTTTTAACTTTGGACGGCTTTTTCAACTTTGCACTTGTTATGTCCTTGCCTTTTTTTAACTATGGACGGCTTTTCCATTTATTCACTTGCCATTATTCACAAAATTTTTACAACACAAGCTTGCTTACAAATATGAACCTATATCCTAACTTATATACCACAGTCGCCAAAATATGACCATTTGCTTCACAAAAACCAAAAATGGAACAAAAAGAAACAAAAGGCTCAAGAATCTAAAGATATGGCTTGAAAAGAAGGGAAAAGGCTCAAATGGTTAGCAAATAGGCAAATGTAAACCCAAAAACTAAAAATGAAACAAACTATCCTAGAAAAGAAAAATTACCACCTCGAAAAATGCCTTTGTCCTCCCTAAATGGTTTGGTCACGGTCTTAAGAAATATGAGTCAAGATTCTAGATCAGGTCCGCAATAGTCAAGGATCCATACTGCTCATGCAAATAAGTGTAGAAGGCTTGAAAAATAATAAACCTCACACGGATGTAGCAAAAACTCACTATTGGTGTCAAATCGACTACAGAAAGCAACTACCAAACATGCCACAAACAAGTAGAATCCGGCTTCATGTTCCCACTAGTTCTAACCAACTACCTTAGCATGCTTTATCCTAAACTCAATCAAGCATACTCTCAAACCGTGCACACCGTTACCACCTAAGAAGAATAACATTCAATTATACAAGTCCAAATGTTATTATGTCCAAAGCAAGAACAAAACAAATCACAATCTAGATTTTCCTTGATAGAAACAAAATCTTTTTGGAGATTTTCAAAATATAAGAAACATGGAAAAGCATATACAAGGGTGCATAGCATATATGAATCAACATCGCACCAAACATGATAGAATACCCTCCCTCAAGCTTGAATGGGACAATACACTCAAATCATAAAGCATGGAAACCATGGGAGGGAAAAACAAGGAGATCAATCCAACAAACCAACATATGTCCAACAAGTCATCATCCACTAGAGAAAAAGCAAGGAAGGATATTACTAGATATTAGGTGGGTGTAAATACCCGCAAATGACCCAATTAAACCTTTCAAAGCTAATTTCCCAAGAATTGAACCTTGTTTCCATATGCTAGCAAAAATTGGAGTCAACCTTCCTTGATTCTTGATCCAAATCGAAGCACCGATGTATATCAAGTCATGTACCTAGAAAAAGGCACACAAACATTTCCATGAGAGAAAATCTATTCTAAAAACAAAGGAAAATCTAATCTATATAAAGAAGATATAGGTCTTTGGATACCCTAATGTGAACTCCTTTTCTTCCTACTAGGAGTTCAGTGTGCCAATTGCATTCGAATCTAGATCGACTCCCCAAAAAGATTCTCCACCCAACACGGGTTACTTCCCGGGAAAGGCTTGCTTAAGGTCCAAGCTTGACCGCTCTAGTAAAATAATATTGCAACGAACTCAAGAGCTTATCAAATGCACTACTACACATTTCATATGAAAGTAAGTGTGCACAAGACAAAAAAAAGGCATGCAACAAGCATAGTGCACACCTATGAGGAGAGAGATGCCAAGAGAAGGAAGAAGAATCAAAAGAAAACTCAACAAAATAAGAAGAAAAAGAAAAAGAAGAAGAAGAAGAAGAAGAAGAAGAAGAAGAAGAAGAAGAAGAAGAAGAAGAAGAAGAAGAAGAAGAAGAAGAAGAAGAAGAAGAAGAAGAAGAAGAAGAAGAAGAAGAAGAAGAAGAAGAAGAAGAAGAAGAAGAAGAAGAAGAAGAAGAAGAAGAAGAAAAAGAAGGCAAACTCTCCTCAAAATATTTTTGGGTGGCAACATCACCCTTTTCCTCAATTGGAGACAAATGAGCCTCATACAAATCATCATAGACAAGGGGGTCCCCAATAGGCTCACTAACAAAGGAAGGGAGAAAAATAGGGTAATAGGGGATATGGTCAAACTTTTGAGAGAAAGGGGTATGAGTAATAGGCAAAGGGGTAGCTACTCCCTCAACACAAGGTCTCATATCGCCAATGAAGGCATGGAAATCAATCATAGAGTCCTCAAAAGAGGAACACTCATGATCACCATCTCCCTCAAACACCCAACTCCCAAGAGGAACCACATAATCTCCTCCACTACCTTCATGGACAACAACTCCCTCAACTTCCTTAAAGCCTAGAGTCTCAAAACCATGCATGAATGGCTACAAGAATAACTCAAAATCATCTCTCTCCCATAAAGAATCCTCAATGAACTTTCTTAAAAGGCTATGGCTATTCCTTATACACTCAATAAACACATTTGACATAACCTCAAACGAGTCCAAATACTCAAGGACAAAATAGTCACATTCGTACACTTGAGACTCATCACAATCAATAAATGAAGAGATGTCTAGACTTAAAATATCATTAAAATCATCATCACTCTCGACTCTCTCTCCTTCACTCCTATGCTCAACAATAGGATCCTCACACACTCTTGGTTGCTCAAAATTACCATCATCACCCTCAACACACACATTGGATTTGAAATTTTCCCACAAAAGTGTCAAAGATGACAATTGGCTTTCTAGCTTTTCATTTCTCCTCCTTCCCTCCTCAAGACGCTCCTCACTCTTTTTCATCATCTCCAATTGACTTTTCATAGAATTAAGAATCGACTCCTTTTTAGGCCCAAGATCGTCACTAAGCTCAACATGCCTAATTTGAGTTTCCAAAGTAGCAATAACAGATTCAAAAGGTGTAGGAGATTGAGGCTCAACAAGAGAAGAAGAAGTACAACCAAAGGTAGGATCATAATCATTACAAACATGAGCATTTTCAATAAATAGAGGATTGGGAGCATTTTCAAATGTATGAGATTTGTTAGCTTGAACATGCAACACATTATCATGAACAAAAGAGGAAAAAGAATTGGAAGCATTTGTTCTAGGTTCAACTATGGGATCATGTGACACATCATGGTAAATCATGCTAACATTGGAAGAATTAATATATTGCACATCAAAAATAGAAGCACGCTTACCCTTATTATAGACTTCCCAAGCAAACCAAACATAAAATTTCCAAGCATCTTCAATGAAAATGCTCTAAATTTACCATTATTCATTCCTTCAACTATATCCCTAGTTTACTCATTCAAACCAATATAACAAATCTCACAAGCCTCCCAAAGACTACACCGATTATAGTCAAGAAATCCCTTAAGTCTATTGAAATATTCACCAATAGATTCATAATCATATTGAGGAAAGGAGAGACATGCCATTTTTACAAAGAAAACAAAAATCAAATAAAAGAAAAGTATAAACAAAGACCTAGACTCAAGCAATAAAAAACACTCAAACATAGACACCGTTCCCCGGCAACGGCGCCATTTTGACATGGGTCGGACTAGGTCGTTGGAATAATCCTCCCTAAGCCAAAAAAAATTTATAAACACTCAACTAACCTAAATACAAGTATAGAGGTAAGTCAAGGGTCGAACCCAAAGGAACGGTAATGTCTAAGTGCTTTCAATTATGTGCCTAAGATAGGTCGAAGTCTAAGGATAAAAGGTGACACTAACAACTACTTAAACGGAGAAACCGAACAAATAAAGTGCTAGGGATTAGGATTCACAAATAATAGCAATGAACATAGCAAATTGGGATAGGAAGTCGACTAAGTCAAGCAATGTGAGGGAAGATCAATCATGCAACCAAAAGAGCATATCAAGCTATTCTCCTAGAAGTCTAACTAGCGTCAACTACGATAAAATCTAGTTAGGAAACGTCACAAGACACCTTAATCGTGTAAATGCAAGACACAAATCAATGGCCCGTATCAATGTGAGCTTACAATGCAATCTAGTGTGAATAACTAGGGTGATCAAGCCTAAATAAAACACACACATGCACATATTCAATTAACCAGTTTAATCACATCATCAACTCCATCAATTTCCCCCAATCTACATCAATCCATCACATAATACAAGCTTCACCATCAACCTAGCAAGGAAACTACTCTAACAACATCATCAAATCAACAAACAACTAAAGGAATCAAGAATCAATAAAATATGAAGAACAATTACACTAATCAAATATCAAACATCAAAATCCAATAAAATCAAATCAAACAAACATGAATAAACCAATCAAAACAATTAATGAGATAGAGTTAGAGATGCTGATTGATAATAGAGAAGATTTCAAATACATTTGTCACCATTGAATCTTCAATCTCTCAATCACCATTGAAATTCCTAACTTTCTCTCTCTAAAATATACTCCAACAACTAACCGTAAAACTAGAGAGAGAACCTCTCAACTAAGCTAAGAATATGATCAAAATCTTCTTCTAAAAACTTGCTACAAAAATCGGGTTTAAAAAGATAAATACAGAGGCGCAAAATCACCAAAAACCCAGCATAAATACCTACGAAGGCGCGCCTGGGCAGCAGGGGAGGTGCGCCTGCGCACGCAAAGGTTGCGCCCGCGCAACCCTTAGGTGCGGGCGCGTCGCCCCTATGTGCGCCCGCGCCTAGCTGGGTTCCTTCGAGATTCTCGCGGCTTCGTGCGTTCGCTAAGGTCGCATGACTTATGATGTTTATGAACACTAGGAGTGGAAGTAGCTAATGCTCTTGATTAATGGGTACACCACTTCCTAATGGTAGCGCGGCATGAGAGCGTAAGAGCCAAGACTTGGAATTTCCACTTCCTTGCATCTTGAGCTTTTCAAACGCCGTGAGCTTGCTCCAAACGATTTCTCCACCTTAGTAGATCACCAATATCAAGACCCGAACCTCGTACAATACCTACAACCACGGAAATAGAGCAAATAAAGGAGAAAAGGCTAGAAAACCAACGAAATACATAAAATCTACAAAATAAGAGTGGAAAGGTAAAACTAAGCAACAAAGCATAAAACTAAGCATTTATTAAGCAAGAAAGCAATGAAAAGAGGATGAAAACAACCTAAATACTCATCAAATGGGTGCCATTTATGACACCCATCACGAATCTTACCATAAAGCCGCGCGCAAGATAATTATTTGCGCTGCACATAGCAGCGCAACTCAATCACTTGCGCTGGGATGCCGCGCGCAACTCATCCTATTGCGTACGACACCTGCTGCGGTAGAATGCTCGAAACCTTAAACCTAATCATTCCCTATAAATACGAGCATAGACCGAGGCTTAAACAGACAGAAATTAACCTAAAACTGTAGCGAAATACTTGTGAACTTGAGCAACCTAGCCCCTCTTGTCCTAAACACTCACCATTTTGATACTTTGTTACTACGGTGGAGGTTCCCCAATAAGAAGGAGTCCATAAGTGTTCTAAAAGGAGATCTAGCAAAGAGAAGTGGTAAATTCCCGAACACTTAGTTAAATCACGTTTATTTTCTTGTTTAAAAGGACTTTAATTAATTTTTTAAAATAATTAATTAATCAATTCCACATAGTATCTTGCGTTAAATAAAGATTAGAATTGAATTAAATAATTGTTGGTTGATCACTTAAGACAAGGCGAATATTGTTATTTTCTTTTTCTTTTCACGAATTTGATTAAATAAGAATAGCGACATTACGATGTAATTCCTACATGAATTAATGCTTGTAAATAAAATCAACTAACTTAGTTTTAGGTATCGCGTTGCATATATTGTTTGGTGATGAAATTGTAAAAAAGGAAGATCTAGTATAGGCCGCACTAGGCTAGGTTAACAATTCCCCTCTAAAAGGAACGTTATTTTAGTACCCTCGCTCCCGAACTCATTTCTTGTTTATAGACCAATTTGGGGATGGGTAAACTTATCAGTACAAGAAAAATGCCTTTTTGTAGCGATTATTACGTAGCGATTGTACATTGGCTACAATATGCAAGTATGTTTGTGAAATAATTAAGGAAGTCGTATCATTTTACAATCGCCATGTCTTTCCCATATAAAATCGATACGGAAAACATAATAAATACATATCCACACTATTTTTACACATTTATATAATTTTGAGAAACCGTATCATTTACAATCGCCACAAAATCTTAAAAATCGATACGAAAAGCCTTTTCAACACTAGATATATAAATATTGTTTGACAAAGAATACATAAAATATGTCATAGCTTATTGGTGAAACATTTAATATAACAGTTTGAGGTTGCATGTTCGCATCTTGTAAAGATCATACGCATGTTTTTTTTTTTTTAAGAAAATGAGTTAAACATTTATAGCGATTGTAATCGCTACAATAATCACCACAATTGGATGTAGTTTTTAGTATCGATTATTGAGGCTAACCCCAGCAATATTGAAAACAACTACTAAAGGCTAAGGCAACGGGGGATATTGTATCGAATGACCATTCGTTAAGAAAGCTTTTTGTTGCAATTACAATCGACACTTAAGGTTAAAATAATCGCTACGAAAAGGTTATTTTCTTGAATTATGATTCTTGTTAACTATTCCATGAACTCCACAATGAAGAAAGGCATGAATGAGGTTTATGAGTTTTTCCTGAAACTCATTGGCGACTCCTACTTGTTTCTTACAAAAAAGCGTAATGATAGAATAAATTCTAATTCAAGGTCCTCCAAACAGTCAGGAATTCAAATCCTACGACACCCTAACAAGTGTAAAGTCCTAGGCTTTTAAGTGGCCAAGGGCATTTAAGGAGAGTACCCCTTACGATGGGATCACCCTCCTTACATACTCTCAGGAATCCAAACATGTTGCGACCTGGGAGGATGTTACTGAAAGCTTCATGAACCTCTACAAGTGTACATCCAAGCCAAGACTTCTGAACGTGAACTCTCCATTTTCAAACAGAAGGAGAATGAAGGCTTCTCTACTTTTCTAAGTAGGAGGAGAGAAACAACTGCACTCTTGGTGGATCCTCCAAAGAAGAAAGAGATGGTTCGTCTATTTATTGCAAATATGACTCATAAGTACAAGCAGCACTTGAAGTTTCTGCCTTTGAATACCATCAAAGCTGTGTACAATATTGGAATCAATATCGAAGATGAACTGATGAAGACTGCTGGTAGCAACAATAATAACAACAGCACTTGGAGAAACAAGAAGAACGACACTCTTTATTCTTCGTCTTCCAAGCCCAATAATGCTACCAACAGTGTTAATATCAATGATGTGCTAGCTATTAATGCTCCCCCTCAGAGATTCCAAAGGCAAAGGAGGGTTTACAGGCCTTTGGGAATGACATATGACGCTAGTTTTGATCGCTTGCATGGTCAAGGACTGATTATGCCAATTAGACCTTTTCCAAAATCTCGACCAGAGAACAGAACTGTTAGTTATGACCCCAATGCTCATTGCAAGTTTCATCAAGGAAAAGGTCATACTACTGAGAAGTGTTGGAGGTTGAAGGATGCGATCCAAGACCTGATTGACGTTAATCAACTTCCTATCCCTCCAGGGGGAAAGAAGCCCAATATTCAAACAGGTCCCCTTTCTGATGCTTTGGATATCAAGGAAGATGAATTCTCCTTTGATCCGTCAATACTCATTTAACCTGTGAATGAACCTCTACCAGAAGTTGTATGTGTTTCAAACTGTGAAGATGTGAATGGAATTTGGGATAGTGACGATGAAGACGTCTATCTCAAAGATATAGATTGTTCATCTCTTAGCACAAGTGATGATGTTTGGGGAGACTTTAAGGTCAAGGTTCTCACCAGAAATGGACAGTTGCAACAACCTAGTCTACCTCCACCTCCACCGCGATCACAACCAATAGTTGATCCCATCGACCTTATGAACAATGATGTGGTCAAACAATTACAAAAGACTAAGGTGCAAATGAATGTATGGAAGGTTTTTTCAACCTCTCACGAGCATAAAAAGGTTGTTATGAATGGTCTGGTGAAAATAGGAGTTGATGATGATATGACTCCTCAAGGACTGGTCAGCTTTCTCTGAAAAGGATCTGCCCCCGGTTGGGGACCAACATAACAAGGCCTTACACCTCATTGTGATATATAGGCAGATGAATATTCCTATGAGCCTGGTTGATAATGGCTCTACAATCAATGTATGCCCACTCCGTACTGCAAAGAAGTTGGGCATAAAAAATGAAGAATTGATTCCCTATACTCAAGGCATTCGTGCTTACGATAATACTCGCCGTCAAGTCGTGGGTACTATCGTGCTAAACATAACTACAGGAGCCATTAAATGTCGCACCAAGTTTCAGGTGGTGGACATTAAGGCTTCTTTCAATCTGCTGTTAGGTCACCCTCGGCCTCATGAGTTAAAGGCGATCCCATCGTCGTTGCACCAAAAGGTGAAAGATATAGTTGGAGGGGTTTTAATTACCATTGATGCCTCCCCCATGCGCATTCAAGTTATTGATACTCCCATCGTCCATATCAAACATGACGAGGAAGATGAAGATCTCTCGGGGTTTTCGTTGTATGATGTTCTCATAATCGAAGAAGAGGAGAAGTGTCACCTCAACTTTGATCCATATTCAAACACCAATGTCAATGCCATTATGAAGAAGCAAGGGCATTTCCCTGGAATGACACTCGGACTCAAGAAGAAAATGGCTGAACTTTGGGGCCATCCCAGTGCACTTAAGAAGGATACCTTTGGCTTGGGATTCAAGCCAACAAAATAAGATGTGAAACAAGCTCTCCTGAAAATGAAGGCTCGCAATAATGCTCAAACCATGAAGACAAAAATGGACATAGACCCAAATCCCTTCACTCTCAATGGCCAGTACATCAAAGAAGGGGAAAACTTCCCATGCTATGAATTCCCTGAGCCTTTGGTCCACAATGGGAAGCATGAGCCAGGTTTCGAGATGTTCCTTGATTGTGACTTCGTCAACGACGGCGATGAGTTCTTCACAACTGAGCAACCAGCCAGTCCAAGCTCTGATAATATGAACATTAATCTTCTTTTTTGACTTGAAAAGAATGAGCCCAAGCTTGTCTGCAATGATGATTCCGAGCTCATTCAAGCTGTCATATCAAGCAAAGTTTTTGACCCCTCTTAGTTAATAGTCCCGGCTGATATGTTTCAAAGGGATGGCGCAAGACGATGAAGATCACTACGCCAAGTAGAGAGAAGTTGGAAGTGACCGCTGGCGAAGGTCCTATGTTTAATGAATCTGAGTCGTCTGGGTCCGAGTCCGAGTCTGAGTCTAAGTCTGTAGACGATGAATCTTAGAGTCTAATGTAGTTCCCTTAATATCGAGTCTGTTGTTGAGTCTCCTCTTTCTATCCTAAATAATTTCGGCGAGGTCGCAGCTAACCTTGCCTTCCTTGATGTAATGACCAATGAATTCAACAAAATGAGTATCTTTGCTTACGATGCATGTCATTCCCATAATCCAAATCAATATTGCTTTGCTAATGATAAAAATGATAAAGAAATAATAAAAGCAATGGAAGAGCACGAAAATAAAACATCAATCATCAAAGGTACAAAAACATTTCATATTTCCAATGATACGACTATCAAAGAAATAAAAATGGGATTAACACTAAATCAAGACAAACGCAAAGAGCTAATTAACTTGCTTAGTGAATTTGTTGATGTATTTGCTTGGTCATACCAAGATATGCCAGGAATTGACAGGGATATAGCTCAGCATACAATACCACTCATTCCAGGTATAAAGTATTTCAAACAAAAGCTGCGTCCTATGAAACCAGATGTGGCTCTCAAAATTAAGAAAGAAATCAGAAAGCAATTGGCTGTAGGTTTCGTCAAAGTATCAAAGTATACAGAATGGATAGGTAATGTGGTTTCAGTTCCGAAGAAGGATGGAAGGGTCGGAATGTGTGTTGATTACAGGGACCTCAATAAGGCGAGTCCGAAAGATGGGTTCCCTCTACCTCACATTGACATTATGGTCGATAACACAACAAACCATGCGCTCCTATTATCATTCATGGACGGCTACGCCGGGTATAATTAAGTATTAATGGCCGAGGAAGACATGGAGAAAACCACATTCATCATACAATGGGGTACGTATTGCTTTACGGTAATGCCATTCGAGTTGAAAAACACGGGTGACACCTACCAAAGAGCAGCCACATCTTTGTTACATGATATGATTCACAAAGAGGTGGAGGTTTATGTTGATGATATGATCGTCAAGTCAAAGGATCGCCCAGGCCACATCATTGCACTTCGCAAGGTCTTTGAAAGACTCCGCAAGTACAACATGAGATTAAATCCAGCAAAATGTGCATTTGGAGTTACATCTGGCAAGCTACTTGGCTATGTGATCAGTTCTCGAGGGATTGAAATAGATCCCACAAAAGTCAAAGAAATCATGGCCATGCCACCACCCAAGACTGAGAAAGAAATTTGAGGTTTCATTGGAAGGCTACAATATATAAGAAGAAAATGGCATGCCTACCAAAATGCAATGCCTGACTTTCCTCTTCAACTCTACCTTACGATCACAAGAGAAACAATGGGGACAATGCTAGCACAAGAAATAGAAAGCAAGGAGAATGAATTTATTATTTGAGCAAGAAGCTTCAAGGATATGAGATGCGATACACACCACTTGAAAATGTGTGTCTCATACTCTTGTGGGCCGCGCAGATATTAAGACATTACATGCTCACTCATACAGTGTATGTCGTGTCCAAGATGGATCCTCTCAAGTACTTGTTCGAAAAAGCAACACTCAACGGTAGATTATCAAGGTGGATAGTTAACCTTTCTTAGTTTGACTTGAAATTTGTACCAAAAAAGCCATCAAAGGTTTTGTGGTTTCTGACTTCTTAGCAGATTTTCCACTAAAAGAAGTTGAGAAAGAAGAATATGAGTATGATTTCCCCGACGAAGATTTACTCCTGACCGAAGATGAAAGCTGGACACTCTATTTCGACGGAGCTTCAAACCAAAAGGGTTGTGGTGTAGGAGTCTTGCTCGTATCACCCAATGAAGAGAATATCCCAATTTCCATGAAACTCGACTTTGATGTCACCCACAATGCCGCAGCGTACGAGGCATGCTTCTTGGGGTTAGAAACAGCCTTGGCATTTGGAATTAAGAAGCTCAAAATCTATGGTGATTCCTCACTAATCATTAACCATATCTCCAAGAGATGGAAGGTGAAAAGTGAATGTCTCGCTACGTATCAAGCTCATCTGGAAACTCTCACGGAGCAACTAGATGAAGTGGAATATACGTACTTGTTTGGAGAAGAAAACTAGTTTGCCGACGCACTGGCTAAATTAACATCAATGGTGCAAATTTTCCAACGGACACAATCAGAATGCCATTGACCATAAAACGAAGATATGAGTCATCTTATGCTCACGCACTTGATGATGAACAAGAAGCACAAGAAGAAGATGAAGAGCCATGGTATACGGATATCCTTAATTACGTGACCAAGGGAGAATACCCTCCTAACACTAATAAAAGGGCACGCCATGCTTTGAGGCTCCTGGCCTCAAAGTATGTTCTCAACAGGGGAGAACTCCACAAAAGGACTGCACTAGGGATAAATCTATTATGCATAACTAAGAGAGAAGCATACAAAACCATGGAAAACCTTCATGCCGGTATATGTGGAACGCATATGAATTCTAAGATGTTAGTCAAAAAGATTCAACGACAAGGTTATTATTGGACTACTATGGAGAGAGATTGTCACGAATACGTCAAGAAATGTATGAAGTGTCAAGTCTACGCAAAATTACAGCACGTTCCACCTTCTCTTCTCTACACATATACTTCTCTATGGCCTTTCTCTACTTAAGGTTATCGAACCTCTGTTCGTACATCAACGGAGGTGATGGGTGTCATAAAGGGCACCCATTTGATGAGTATTTAGCTTTTTTTTCATCCTCCTTTCAAAGCTTTCTTGCTTAATAATTGCTTAGTTTTATGCTTTGTTGCTTAGTTGTACCTTTCCTCTCTTATTTTGTAGCTTTTGTGTATTTCGTTGGTTTTGTAGCCTTTTCTCCTTTATTTTCTCTATTTCCGTGGTTGTAGATATTGTACGAGATTTGGGTCTTGATATTGGTGATCTACTAAGGTGGAGAAAGCCTTTAAAGCAAGCTCACGGCATTTGGAAAGCTCAAGATGCAAGGAAGTGGAAATTTCAAGTCTTGGCTCTTGCGCTCTCATGCCGTGCTACCATTAAAAAGTGGTGTACCCACTAATCTAGATCTTTAGCTACTGCCACTCCTAGTGTTCATCATCATCATAGTCATGAAGACCTTAGTGAACGCACCAAGCCGCGAGAATCTCGAAGGAACCCAGCTAGGCGCGGGCGCACAACAGGGAGGTGCGGTTGCACCTAGGGGTGGCGCGGGCGCACCTAAGAGTGGCGCGGGCTCACCCCTTGTGTGCGCGGGCACACCTCCCCTGCTTCCCGGGCACGCCTTCGTGGGTATTTTGTGCTCGGTTTTTGGTGTTTTCGTGCCTCTATATATATCTATGTAAACCCGATTTTTGGGGCAAGTTTTAGAAGAAGATTTTGATCATATTCTTAGCTTAGTTGAGAGCTTCTCTCTCTAGTTTTAGGGTTAGTTTTAGGAGTAGATTTTAGAGAGAGAAAGTGAGGAATTTCAATGGTGATTGAGAGATTGAAGATTCAATGGTGACAATTGTATTGGAGATCTTCTCTATTATCAATGAGCATTTCTAACTCTATCTCATTAATTGTTTTGATTAGTTTATTCATGTTTGTTTGATTTGATTTGATTTTGATGTTTGATCTTTGATTTATCCATTTATCCTTCCTTGCTCTTTCTCTAGTGGATGATGACTTGTTGGACATATGTTGGTTTGTTTGATTAATCTCCTTGTTTTACCCTCCCATGGATTATTTGATTTAAGTTTGAGTGTATTGTCTCATTCAAGCTTGGGGGAGGGTATTCTATCATATTTGGTGGGATGTTTATTCATATATGCTATGCACCCTTGTATATGATTTTCCATGTTTCTTATATTTTGAAAATCTCCAAAAAGATTTGTTTCTATCAAGGCAAATCTGCATTGTGATTTGTTTTGTTCTTGCGTTGGACATAATAACATTTGGACTTGTATAATTGAATGTTATTCTTCTTAAGTGGTAACGGTGTGCACAGTTTGAGAGTATGCTTGGTTGATTCTAGGATAAAGCATGCTAAGGTAGTTGGTTAGAACTAGTGGGAACATGAAGCCCGATTCTACTTGTTTGTGGCATGTTTGGTAGTTGCTTCCTATAGTCTATTTGACACCAATAGTGAGTTTTTGCTACATCCGTGTGAGGTTCATTATTTTTCAAGCCTTCTACACTTATTTGCATGAGCGGTATGGATCCTTGACTATTGCGGACCTGATCTAGAATCTTGAATCATATTTCTTAAGACCGTGACCAAACCATTTAGGGAGGACAAATGCATCTTTTCGAGGTGGTAATTTTTCTTTTCTAGGATAGTTTGTTTCATTTTTATTTTTTGGGTTTACATTTGCCTATTTGCTAGCCATTTGAGTCTTTTCCCTTCTTTTCAAGCCATATCTTTAGATTCTTGAGCCTTTTGTTTCTTTTTGTTCCATTTTTGGTTTTTGTGAAGAAAATGGTCATATTTTGGCGACTGTGGTATGTTAGTGTGGATATTGGTTCACAATGAAGGCAAGCTTGTGTTTTGTGTATATTGTGTGAATAATGGCAAATGAATAAATGAAAAAGCCGTCCAAAGTTAAAAAAGGCAAGGACATTATAAGTGCAAGGTTGGAAAAGCCGGCCAAAGTTAAAAGTGGCGAGGATAAAGTTTTTTAAAACAAGAAAAAAAAAGAAGTGAAAAATGACAAATCTAAAAATATTTTGATGTGAGTATTCTCCCTTTTTTAGCATTGAGGAGAATGCTCCATTTAAGCTTGGGGGGAAGCGTTCTCACGCTTTTTGTGTATATGTTTGTGAGTATAGCTTTGAATAAGCTTGGGGGTGTTCGTTTGTTTTTGTTTGGTGATTACTTGATTGTGATTCTAAGAAAGGGCCCGTTCTTTGCTTCATTATTAGGAAAACCACCAAATTTTAAATTTTAGCCTACCCTCACCCTTTTGCCATAACGTTACAACCTTGGGGAAAGACCTTTTGACCTAAGTGATTGAGTCATTCATCGGGGGAGGGAAACATGAGTTTTAGCCTAAGGAGAAGGGATGCATAGTCAAGATGTCGAGTAGCCTAAAAATTCTCTTTTTCTGGTTCCTTCGAGGAATCATTGGGATGCTCACTAGAGGTTGATATGAGACTAGTGGGAAGAACGTGGTAAGATCGTTTGGGATGAAAGTGGATTGTGAAAGCTAGTTCCTATGCTTAGCATATTTATGTTTCAATCAACTTTGGGTATCTAGGAACGTGCACTCCTTTACTTGTTTAGAAAGATTTGCATTCATTTGTGCTTGTACATTTGGAAAAGTCCTTTCATGAACATTTGTTTGTTTTGCTTTCCTTTTGACTTGTTTTTTATGCTTTGCCTTGTTTGTATTATTATGAGAGTTATGGGTTAAACTCTTATGAAACCCTTACGAGAGCATCACTCGTCCCCTATTTAAATGGCTTGTCTTTAGTTGCTAAAATTGACCGTGATTCCTACGAAAGTCACTTAGTGTATATTCTCATCTCGTTTCTTCTTTAGTTTGTTTGAATAAGCTCGTCATTTTCACTCCCTTGGTTATGTTTTGCTCGAGGACGAGCAAAAGATAAGCTTGGGGGCATTTGATGGGTGTCATAAATGGCACCCATTTGATGAGTATTTAGGTTGTTTTCATCCTCTTTTCATATCTTTCTTGCTCAATAAATGCATAGTTTTATGCTTTGTTGCTTACTTTTACCTTTCCTCTCTTATTTTGTAGCTTTGTGTATTTCGTTGGTTTTCTAGCCTTTTCTCCTTTATTTGCTCTATTTCCGTGGTTGTAGGTATTGTACGAGGTTTAAGTCTTGATATTGGTGATCTACTAAGGTGGAGAAAGCCTTTGGAGCAAGCTCACGACATTTGGAAAGCTCAGGATGCAAGGAAGTGGAAATTCCAAGTCTTGGCTATTGCGCTCTCATGCCGTGCTACCATTAAGAAATGGTGTACCCACTCATCTAGAGCTTTAGCTACTTCCACTCCTAGTGTTCATCATCATCATAGTCAGGAAGACCATAGCGAACGCACCAAGCCACGAGAATCTCGAAGGAACCCAGCTAGGCGCGACTGCACAACAGGGAGGCGCGGGCGCACCCCTTGCGTGCACGGGCGCAACTCCCCTGATGCCCGGGCGCACCTCCCCTGCTGCCCGGGCGCACCTTCGTGGGTATTTTGTGCTCGGTTTTTGGTGTTTTCGCACCTCTATATATATCTATGTAAACCCGATTTTTGGGGCAAGTTTTAGAAGCAAGTTTTAGAAGAAGATTTTGATCATATTCTTAGCTTAGTTGAGAGCTTCTCTCTCTAGTTTTAGGGTTTGTTTTAGGAGTATATTTTAGAGAGACAAAGTGAGGAATTTCAATGGTGATTGAGAGATTGAAGATTCAATGGTGACAATTGTATTGGAGATCTTCTCTATTATCAATGAGCATTTCTAACTTTATCTCATTAATTGTTTTGATTAGTTTATTCATGTTTGTTTGATTAGATTTTGATGTTTGATCTTTGATTAGTATAATTGTTTTTCTTATTTTGTTGATTCTTGATTCCTTTTGTTGTTTGTTGATTTGATGATGTTGTTAGAGTAGTTTCCTTGCTAGGGTGATGGTGAAGCTTGTACTATGTGATGGATTGATGTAGATTGGGGTAAATTGATGGAGTTGATGATGTGATTAAATTGGTGAACTGAATATGTGCATGTGTGTGTTTGATTTAGGCTTGATCACCCTAGTTATTCACACTAGATTGCATTGTAGGTTCACATTGATACGAACCATTGATTTATGGCTTGCATTTACACGATTGAGGTGTCTTGTGATGTTTCCTAGCTAGAGTTTATCGTAGTTGACGCTAGTTAGACCTCTAGGAGAATAGCTTGATATGCTCTTTTGGTTGCATAATTGGTTTTCCCTGTTATCATTCGACTTAGTCAACTTCCTATCCCAATTTTCTATGTTCATTGCTATTATATGTAACTCCTAATCCCTAGCACTTTATTTGTTTGGTTTCTTTGTCTTAGTAGTTGTTAGTGTCCTCTTTTATCCTTAGACTTCAACCTAGCTTATGCACATAATTGGAAGCACTTACACATTACCGTTCCTTTGGGTTCGACCCTTGACTTACCTCTATACTTGTATTTAGGTTAGTTAAGTGTTTATAAATTTTGTTTAGCTTAGGGAGGATTAGTCCAACGACCTAGTCTGACCCTTGTTAGGGGGCTACCCCTTTCTCTTTGGTCTACGGAGTTGAAGTTGTACAACCGATAGAGCTCGAAATCCCTTCTCTCCGAATCGCGTTTGAAAGCCAATTAGTTGAAGTAAACTGGATTATAGCAAGATATGATGAACTAGTCTTACTCGACGAAAAACGCTTGGCAGCTTTGCATCATGTCCAAACCTACCAACAATGTATGGCACAACACTTCAATAAAAAAGTCAAGACTAGGAACATCAAGGAAGGTGACTTGGTGCTTAATGCACTTCACAAAAATGTGTTGGATCCAAGAGGAAAATTTAGACCAAATTGGTCTGGTCCGTACATTGGTAAATCCATTTTGTCTAGCGGAGCGGCACAATTGGTAGACATGGATGGCAACGGTTTCCACAATTTAACCAACTTGGATCAACTCAAGAAATTTTATGCCTATTTGCATGGGTTCATGACCCGGTAGAGCTACGTTTGGCCTGATTCCTTTTTAAGGATACGTAGCCAACCCCTCAAGGGGGCTCGGCCACTTTAAAAAATAAAATCCTTCCTCCGTCGACCAAGCATAATACACAAGACAGCAAAACGGAGCTAAAATCAAGAAAATCATACATTGCGCCAGTTCAGCAGCTGCCACCGTCGCTCGGTAAAATACCCTTGGCACGGCAAAATAACAAAAAAAATTGTCGTGCCACTTCAGCCACAACCGCGCCACGGGAATAATTACCGTGTCACTGCAATTTTCACCGTAGACGGTGGATTTCAAGCAAGAAAAAAAAATAGCAAATTATCCCCGCATCACGGTATTTTACAGTGTGACGCGGTGGACCAGATCAGTGGGACCATATTTTTCTATATCGTCGAGGGCTTCAAAAAGTTCTAAACGCTCCATCAACCAAATCTGCAAAAAAAATTAAAAAAAAATCAGTCGAAAAAAAAAATTTGCAGAAAACCACCATGACACGACAGAATGCACCGTGTCACGACAGACATGCACCGTGACACGGTAACTGTAATATGTCACAGGGGCTAATTCGAGCGCTTTTTTACCTGCAATATTACTAGAGAGCCCTTCCTGATGGCTTTCCTGTCAACTTTTGCTTTGTCAAGGGCGCGCAAAGCATCTCCAAGGCAGGTAGGCATATGAGATCTCCCAGATTCAACATGTTCAAGCACAGACGCTAAACAAGCGTGTCCTACCCTACGGTTTGCAAATAAAAGCTTGCTAATAATGAAAAACATTTAAGCCCTTCTATAGTATACATGATAAGACTCAGAGACTGGGCGATTGAAATACAAATTTTCTAGTTTTTCTAAATCTACTTCATTACCACACAAAATTTTATTTAAATCTTGATCTGTCTGATTCAGATGGCGTTCAAAGTCTTGGTAATAATATTCACGTAGGGTAGGCATGAAAATAAAGATTTCTGGCAGGAAAACCAAAGATGGCACCGAATTCCTCAGGCATGGGACAAAATTTCATCATAATAAAATTTGAAACAATGTGTTTCTTGACTCCAATAATCTAACGCTGCCCTAAGAAAATCATGTTCAATTGCTACATGCCTCAAGGTTATTAAGCCTCTGACATGAAACAATTCCAGCTCTCTTTTGTCAGCATTGGTAAAAGAATAAGACTAGTCGCGCAATGTATTATCAAAATTCTGAGACATTATTATTGAAATATGAAATTCTAATTATTTTATGTTTTGTAATTATGCATATCACGATTAAATTGGTCAACTTTTATAGCCAAAATGCTCGGAAATACTTAAAATCTATCTTTCGATGCGCGCAAACTACACCGCTGCTGAATAAGTGCATCGTGACACGGAAAATTCCATCGTGTCACGAGAAATAGAACAGCAGCGCGACAGACTTAGTCATGACACGGTGTACAGTGTTGTGTCGCGGTGCCCACGTGTCTTCATATTTTTATCCTTTACCTATTTTTATCCGGATTTTTATTGTTTTGCCTTCACCGTTTATCTTCTAATTCTGTTTTACGAGAGTTTCATTCCTAATAAAATTCTCCATTTATTTTTTTTATTTTTTTATTTTTTTTATTATTATTTTTTTATATATTATTTTATTTTGGTTTTTATATTTATTTATATTTTGGGGAAGTTGTAAAACTTGTCCCATTTTCATTTTTATTTTTATTTTTCTTTTTATTTTGGGGGAGTTGTAAACCTTGTCCCATTTCTTTTTTTATTTCTTATTTCTTTTAGGGAAATTGTAAAATTTGTCCCATTTTTCATTTTTTTTTTCTTTTGGGGAAGGTCGGTACCCTCCAGTTAAGATTTTTTTTTTGCGTCATTAATAAATACACAATCACACACAATAAGTCTCAAGCACACACTAATACACACTAATAAATGCATAAATTGTGAATAAAATACACAAAGTGAATCATGATGCATAAACAGTGTCAGGTGTCATCAACCAAAGTACAAAATAAAAACCCTCAGTCAAAAACCTGTAGAACTAGAAGAGCGAGGATCAGTGTCACCTCCAGCCTGCGAATACGGGAACGGTAGACCAAAGAGTCCCTCCATCATCCGAGTACGAGGAGTAGTATCCTTAGTAGTCCTTATAGCTCCAGTAGCAGAAAAAACTCAAAGCAGAATCTGTTCAACTAGCAAACGGCGTAGACTGACTCCAAAAGGTAGGAAGCGTCGGTGGAGGCATCGTCCTAGACAATGGAACTTAAAATAAGCCCTGCACGGGTGGAGGAAGCGCCCAGACAATGGAACTAAGTATACACCCTGGTCCACAAGAGTAATGAATGGCCTGAACTTAGGATGTGAAGGCAGGGAAGATGAAAGTCGCTGCCACTAACCCTAAAAGTGCTGGAATGGCTGAGAAGGTTGAGGCTGCTGCCACTGAGCCTCTTGAAACGGATGAGAAGGTCGAGGCTGCCGCTGAGACTGAGAATGCCGACGAACCTTAGGAGATCGTCTGTCGCGACTAAGGTCCCCCTCGTCCGAGCCTCTGTGCCTCGAGCGCGAGGGAGACCTCTGTCGCTCTTGAAAAACCCAAAATGAAAAGATGTCAATAGTGCAAGATAGAACAAATGGTAAATATGGGGAAAAGGGTTAATATACTTCGAGAACATCGCTAGAACCGCCCTGACAACTCACACCAGTCGAAGCTTGATGATGCAGTACTTCAAAGCGTCAACCAGCTTCATGAATGCCATCATCTCCGGATGCGTAGGCTGAGAACAGAGCAAAGAAAAATCAGTAACAAGCAGTATTAAAAAGGATGAATAATGTGTCAAAAAGCTTACTAACTCAAACACATCAGGTAGAGACTCCTGTGCCTGTTTGAAACCCTCTGGCGCGTCAGCAATATGATCCTCAGTAATATCGATAGGCCCCGAGTAACGGACAGATTGAGGCAGGACCTCAATCTTCCCCACACGGCGAGCAGTCGTCTGAAAATACGATCGAATAATCAGGTTATTCGACGGTTTAAACAGATATTAGCGACTTAATTCTCAAAAAAATCATACCTTGGGAAGACGGGGTGGAGGAGCCAAAGAAGGAAGCAAGTCCTGTGAATAATCGCCCTCCATGCGCACAAGCTGCTACCAAGGAAAAGTGTAGCGCTCTCCCCTGTTTATCGACTCCCTAAGCAAACGTGAGCCCAGCATTGACTCCAGTGGAGGCAAGGGCACCATAAAGCGATTAGCGCTATGGTGACAAACAAGGATCTCCCCAACATACCAAGCAAAGCGTCCAGTACCAACAAAAACAGTACGGTACGCCGAAAGCCGCAAGGCCTCGGAAATCAGTCATCCTAGCCCAAGGCTGATACTGGATCTCAACAGCAACCTGAAAACCATAAAAAGTTGCAATGAACGCCAATAATAACATCAAGTTAGAGAATAACATGCTGCAAAATGAATTCTTACACCAACGGAAGAGGTGCCTCGGCGTAACAGCCCGCACAACATAGGGATGGACTTCGCTTGTGACTCGCCTTGGTCACGCCAGCTGGCTCCAACAGGGAAGTCATGGACCGCTCCACGAAGCCGTCAAGGGGCCAATCCCGGAAAATACGCATAGAACCACAACTGCAATGAAAATTAGTCTCTAAGCACATGAGTTAACCAAGTTAAAGCAAAATAAAAGGAAGAAATATCGTCACCTCTACGACTCTCCATAAACAGTAGACAATGACAAGGGCCTGGTCATTCAGCTGCCTACAACCATGACGTAGCAAAGAGAGTACGTCGGCATATCCAAGGCTAGCCAACCTATAGGATCCTGTCTCGCCAATCCTGACCAAAGAAGGGAGGTAGCAAACGAGCGCACGTGAACTCCTATTAGGAGAGAGTCACGAAAATGAGAATCAAAATAAAGATCCGCACTCGCTGCTCGGGTGACGTCTCATCCATGTCAAAGCCACGGGCCAGAAAATAAGCCAACTCTGATTGCCCGCTCTTAGGACCACATCGAGGCACTGGCTGAGTCCTGGTATGCTGAACGACCGGACCTAACAAATCTGCTACCTGAGCCGCCCCCCAAGTGAGGTCAAGAATCTGATGTACGACCCGCTCGGTGAAGCATATGCCGCTGATAATGCTAAAATCCAAAGGGGTCACTGTCATCTCCCCCCAAGCAAAGTAAAAAGTGTTGGTAGTATCCTAAAAATACTTCAACAACGCACGAACAACTGACGGGCCACAACACCGGGGGCTGCGAAATCCTACGACTGCCGAGTAAAAATCTCCTAAACCATCCCATAAGGCGTTCGTAATAGGATCCCTCGTGATAATCCCATAGAGTCGGAGAATTAAATCTCCAGCTCTGGATCAATAGCGTGTCATCTACTATGCCGGCAAGCGGACGCTGGGAAACCTGGTTCTCACGGCAGAAAACCAACTCGTCTGGTGTCCACGTCGTCCATGCCCTCAGGAAAACCAAATGGAGAGGCTCGGTCTCTAGGTCATCGTCGTCCATGCCCTCAGGAACTGTGGGAGTGTCCTCCCGAAAAGCCTGACGCCGTCCACGAGTAGAAAGATCGCGATCCCGTCGTCTAGGCATGCTCTTTGAAAAATAAAAATCTAAATGTTTAGCATCATTTCCTAAGTTATTCAGTTATTTATTCAAAAGCGGCTTAACAGCTACCTGAAGTTGCATTTTCTATTATACGCAAAATTTTTACCTCAAGGCTAAAAATTAGCAAAATAATGGAATTATTTCTAGTATTTAGTTTCTCCGTGACGAACTAATACTATAGTTCTCCTAATTGCATGATACTATGTTCTCCATGACAATATAGTATATACATTAAACAGAGCATGTTTCAAAATTGCACAAGAATGATAGATTGGCACATCATGGCATATTTTACAATATCTACAACCAATATATCACCATTTTAAGTGCAAGAAAAATAACAAGAACACCATCTCACACAAGTAGTACCAAAAAAATGGTGATTTTCCCTATTCTTTACCAAATCATGTAATTTTAGCCTCAAATCGCTCACAAACAAACATACATTCATATACAAGGTAAGTCATGACAAGAATTTCAACAAAAAGGGTCAAAATAAAAAATCCCCAAATTGATTTTCCAAGGGTTTTTACATGAAATTACCAATTTGAAGCAAAATTCAAGATAAAAGATAAGAAACTTACATAGATCCTTGAAGGAATTCGAAAATGAGGGTAATAGCACAAAATTGAAGCAAATTTGATGGAGAATATAGCTCCAAAAGCCCGAAAACCGCTAAAATTGTTAAGCACAACAACCACAACCACCGTGGCATGGGAACCTGAAGTCATGACACGGTGACTAGGGTCCGTGTCACGGTGTATTCTAGACAGTAGCGGAGCTCGGCAATAGCAGCGGGAAACAGCGGTGACACCCAGACAGCAGCGGCGAAAACAACGGCTAAATAAAAGCAAAAAGGCGATGAAAAACTTTCTTTCATTTTTGCTAAACTTGCCTTGAAGTAAACAAAAATCTTTATGGTTTTTCCTAAAGCAAGAAAAACATGGAAATTCATATACTTATTAGCATGGCATATAAGAATCAACATCCCACAAAACATGATAGAATACCCTCCCCCAAGCTTGAATGAGGCAACATGATCAAACATTGACCAAATAATCCATGGGAGGGGAAAAAGAAGATATCAAACCAACAAACCAATACATTTCCAACAAGGCATTAACCATTAGAGAAAGATCAAGGAAAGATATTACCGGATATTTGGTGGGTGTAAATACCTGCAAATGACCCAAATAAACCTTTCAAAACTAAATTCCTCTAGAATCGAATCTCGCCTTCTGTATACTAGCAATTGTGGTGTCAATCTTCCTTAATTCTTGATCAACCAATGCAACAAAGTATATCAAGGCATGTACCTAGCAAAAGGCACACAAATATTTCCATGAGAGAAAATCTATTCTAAAAAGAAAATAAAATGAAAGCAATAACACATGGGTTACTTCCCGCAAATGCTTGTTTAACGTCTAAGCGAGACCGCTCTAGGAAATAATAATTCTAAATATGGATTGTCGTACATCTTATTCAACAACAATTTTTCCAAGATTGGATTTTCATCTCTAGCAAAGTTTCCAAACGTGGATTGTCGTGCTCCTTCTCTATTTGGCAATTTTTTCCAAGTTCGGATTGTCATCGCTGGCAAGTTTTCCGAGATTGGATTTTCATACACCCAGTTCCCTATGGCAAAAATTTCCCAAAGGATTGTCGCAGGTCTCTACTCATCATAAATTTTGGCAAAGGTTCCTCAACGTGGATTGTCATTCATTTTAGTAAGTGGCAAATTTTCCCGAAGTGGATTGTCGATCGACTCTTTTTTTGCAAATATTCCAAGACACGGATTGTCAATTGTGGCAATATTTTCCTAAAAGGATTGTCGCATAGCATTGGAAAATTTCCAAGGTGGATTGCTTTCAAGAGTTATATTCCAAGATGTGGAATGTCGATCGTAGCAAAGTTCTTATGACATATTGTTACGAAGCATTGGCAACTTTTCCCAAAATTGGATTTTGGCAAATTTTCCGAGATACGGATTCTCTCTTCATTGTAGCAACATTTCCAAGGATGGATTGTTACGAAGCATTGACAACTTTCCCTGAATTGAATTGTCATACATCATACAAGAGAGTTGTGTTGGCAACTATTCCCAAAGAAAAGAGGATTGTCATCACATCAAAAGCACCAACATACTGGTTCACAAGCAGCAAAGCGCCGACGTACTGGCATAGCAGCATTAAGGATCAACAAGCAGTGATCTTTTTGAAGACTATTACACCAAAAATTGGATGCAGTTACAGGCGTAGCAGTCTTCAGGCGGTATTCTCTAGCTTGCGGACGATCGTCACAACAAATCAGTTACCTACAGAGATGTGTGCTCGACGGTGCAAGATACGCGTTTCTTAACTCTCTTATCTGTTTGACTAATGCTAGTTTTTCAGGTATCGGCGTTACAAGAGTGATTTAGGATCGCAGAACGTTCTGAATCATTCTCCGTCCCTATCGATACATTGACTTTTGTTTTCGAAACGTGCGTTTCTCCAAACTCAGTCAAAGTGGGGGCTTCTGTAGACACCCATTTGTGTCTCCCCAAAACCAAACCCGGTGATGAGTACCTGTCACGTCGAATCGTAATCGAATGAAGTGAAAGTGTGGAAAGTTTAGTGTTGCGGATAGTTTTAATTTCTTTTCTCTTTTCTCTATTTTTGAAAATCTATTTTCAGAAAACAGCCAATTCAGTTGGGTTGGTCCATGATATGGGTCCAATATTAGTGTACTTGGATAGGGTTTGAAAAGAGCTTTCCAACGATATATTATAAGTACAATTCCGATGAATATTGAGGAAGTTATGGCCAAATTACTAAATTGGGCTTGGTTTGAGCCTTATATGTGGCTGAATGATCTAGAGAAGGGTCTAATATAGATTTATCATTCCTAATGCAATTAGGAATGGTTTTAGTCTTCTAGATTCTTCTAGAAGGTTCTTTTCATTCCTAATTCAATTAGCATTGATAAATTGACTTTTGTTGACTTTTTAGAGTTTTAATTAGAATAAAAGAATGTTTTTGAGGAAAATACGATTTTATCCTCCTGTACGGTTAATTTCTATCTTATTTTAGAAAACGCATCAATAATTTAATCAGCCCTAATGTCAGCGTCTGGCGCTAACCTCGTTTTTGCGCGTCAGAATTCTGTTTCGTTTTTTTATCTTTTTGGCTGATTTTCTCTATAAATAGTCTTCTAAAAACTCTGTTTTCATTCCAATTCTAATCAACTCTCATCAAGAATTTCTTGATTCTCTCTCTCGTTCTAAGCCTATCCTTTTACAAACACAATTCCTCATACATTAGCACTAGAAACACTTAGCATAATTCAAAGTTACCTTCGCCCTAGACGTGAAAGGTTTTAATTTCAGAGGGTTTGGTCCCAAATCTCTATTTCGATTATTTAATTAAATTGTTTGCTTATTATTTTCCTTGAAGTTACTAACGCGTGTATTTTGTTATTAGAAAGAGGTACGAGGCATCCAAGTAAGTAATTTAATGGTTTTAATTGATATTATGATATAGAAATCATGCTTAGGTTGTTGTTATGATTCCTAATGTTATGTTAGGGCGTTTTGATCTTCCTAGTATCATGTCTAGGGTAACTATAATATCAAGTATGATTTAAAGTATGATGCCTTTTATGTTCTTCCTAATATTTAATTTATAATTATTATATCATGTTAAGGCTACATATTTGATTTTTATTGTTTTGTGACATGCTAGGGTTTGTTATTAATCTTGTTAGTATCATGCCTAGGATCTTACTATTATTATGCTTTAACATGATTAATTTAATTATTATGATTGTTATTTCAATTATTATTATTATTATTATTATTATTATTATTATTATTATTATTATTATTATTATTATTATTATTATTATTATTATTATTATTATTATTATTATTATTATTATTATGTTGCTTGATATTTATTGTTATTGCTTGATCACGCCTTTTATTCATGATTAAAGGGAATTTGTACTTGTAATCACGCTTATATAAGATAATTAATAATCTTGTTTAGGGTTAATTATGATTATAATTCAAGTGATCGCCAATAATAGATTTAATTGTGCATTAATATTCAACCAACATAGATAAACAGGTTTAGGGTTAATCCTATTGATTGTATGTTAGTCAGAAAGCCACATGAATACGATCAAAATAAAGTAGAGGCCTATTATTAGGGCAGGTTCAACCTCTTTTTTGTTGGATTTGTACCTTCATCCCCGAACTATCAGTCATGGTTCCAAACCAATTGGAGTTAACGATCTCTTGGATCGTTAAGGGGTGTAACCTTCACCTCGTGAACGGTTTACAAGTTCCTAAAACTTGTTAGCGACTCGATCTTTTGCTCTATCTACTTTCTCTTTGGACGCCACCATAGTTTAGTGTATGATCACAGTGGGGTTCGAGCTAGGGGTGATGCTTGAAATATTCCCTATAGAGAGCGTGCAACAAGATCATTGCACACAAGTGAGAAGGGAGATGCCAAAAGAAAGAAGAAGAGGGATCAAAAGAAAACTCAAGAAAGTAACAAGTAGAAGAGGGAAAAGAAGAATGGAAAGAAAAGGAAAACGGCAAATCCTCCTCATAAAATTTTTGGTTGGCATACTTTCTCTCGTCCTCAAAAATGATGGAATGAGGGACATGAAAATCATCCACAGAAGGCGGCTTACTATTAGGCCCCTTAACAAAGGAGGGGAGGGATATAGGAGTGTAGGAGATATGGTTAAAATTCCTTGAAAAAGGGACATGAAAAGAGGAAATAGGGGCTATGGTCTCATAAATGAAGTCTTGCTCACCACCACGCCTTAAATCACAAATAAGAGTATGAAAATCAATCATAGACTACTCAAAAGAAGAACACTCATGATCTCCATGTCCCTCAAACATCCAACTTCCAAGAGAAACTACATAATCCCCTCCATTACAACTATGAACAACAACTCCCTCAACATCCTTAAAGCCCAAAGTCTCAAAATCATGCATGAATGGATGCAAATTCTTTACAAACTCATCTCTCTCTCATGCATTCTCAATGAACTCCCTCAAAAGGATATGAGTTTTCATTTGACACTAAACGAACATATTGGATATAACATCAAATGAGTTTAAATACTCATGAATAGAAGAATCACAATCATACACTTGAGACTCATCAAGATGGTAGAGGGGGTTTGGTCTCACAAATTCAACATTAGCTTCATTCTACACTCCTTCACCATCACTCAAATGCTCTCTAATGGGATCCTTAGTCATATGGGGGAAGGGAGAAGAAGGAGGGGCAATAGCTCGAGATTGAGCAAGGCGGGAGATTTGGCTCTCAAGCATCTTCATTCTAGCTTCCGTCTCCCTATTCTCAACTTCCCTCCTCTCATTATCCTTCTCCCTTATCTCTTTTTCCATCTCCATCAACTTCATCAACTTCTCCATAATCTTCTCTTTCCTTAAATCATCCATAGAATTACCCTCATAAAAGGTTTCATTAGAAGCATAAGGGAAATCATTTTGAGCCATGTAAGAACAAGAAGATGAGGAGGGAGGATCATTCACATTATAAACATGAGCATCAGATCATCATATTGGGGAGATGGAGCATAATCAAGCAAATGAGATTCATCATCAACAATAGGAGAATAAGAGTTGAAATCACTTGTACTAGGTTCATGATGCGTAATAGCATCAATATCATTTATTTAGTATCATAATATTTTAAGTTGATTAATTTTTATCGAGTCTTCTATTAATTGTGAGATTGAGTAACGTCAATCCAAAAGTTACGCGTGATTAGTAGGATTAGGAGTCTATCTTGTCTTGATAAATTATCTTATTTTAAGGTTGTTAGGATTTTATATTCTTAATATAAGATCAACATATTTATTTAAGATAGGATTAGTTTTAGGATTTTAATCTTTTTATTTTCCTACTTGGCAAAGGATTTTTGCCTATAAATATTCTCTTTGTCAATGAATAAAATCAATTTATGTTTTGAGTTAATCTAGTAGCGTTGCTATCGTGGTGCGTCCACTTCTCACAAGGTTGAGGCCGGGTGAAATCCCTTGTAGTCGAGGCTATCAAGGTTTTTACCCAACATTCGTTATTAATTATTTAATTAATTCTTCCACAATAAAATATTTAGAACCTCACTAGTGTTTTAGCATACGCAAACACATCAATTGGTGCTAGAAGGATACATTGTGGTACATCAACGATCTCACAATGGTAAACAATGGTGATCAACCAAGTGTTGAAGAGCTCATTGCACGGCTAGGATAAGCAGAGCAACGCAATATCCAGTACGACCAGCATATCTTGAAATTGCAAGACTCATTTGCTGCCTTTTCACTCCAACAAAAACAGAATGAATCTGATCTAAAGTTGAGTGATTTACCAGAATTGGAAGGAACCAAAGACCCTGAGGTTTACCTTGATTGGTCACGACGTATGGATCGTATTTTCGATCACAAAAATATTGACGAGGGCCAACGCTTTAAACTAGAAATTGTGAAACTATCTGGCTATGCTTCAACTTGGTACGAGAATTTACAATCACAACGTATCAAAGATCAAAAGGGAAATATTACAACTTGGGGCTCCCTAAAATCTAAGATGCATAAGCGTTTTGTGCCGAAGTCGTATAAGTAAAAATTGTTCGTCAAGCTTAATTCTTTACAGTAGAATTCATTGTCGGTTGAGCAGTACATAATAGAGTTTGAGAAGCTCTATTTAGCTTGTGTTTTCCGCGAAGAAGAAGACCTGAAGTGTGCTAAATTTCTATTGGGGTTGGCGAGACATATTCGATATTCCTGCAAGATGAGTTCGTATGAGACGTTTGATGATCTCTGTTTGTTTGCTGGAACTGTCGAAAGACAATTTAATGAGTCTAAGGACTCCATGGTTGCTGCCTCTATATCTAATAAGGTCTGGGACTCAACTAGTACATCACACGATAAGTGTACCCCTACTGTGAAGGCTTCCCCAAACACGACGCAAAAAAAAGTGTGTTATCGTTGTAAGGGTTATGGACATATGCAAGCAGATTGCCCGTCAAAAGTTATAATTTCTCTTTCTGATCATCTTGCATTATTATCACAGCTACACGAAGATGAGACGACACGTACTTCCTCTTCACCGCTAGCCCATGTCTCTAAAGGGAAGGGGGAGGATGTTAAGGATTTTACGGGTGGTCATCAAACCATTCCCATGTTGTCTCTCGAATCTGATGATGGGGATGTATTAGTACTTCGACCACTCTTACATGTTGCACCAAGTCTTGAGAAAGATAAGGAGCAAAGGAATAATTTATTTCGGTCACGGTGCTCCATTAATGGAAAAACTTGTTCTTTAATTATTAATGGTGGAGCTACTACTAACGTTGCATCAAAAAAGATGGTTGATATTTTATATTTGCAACAACGACCTCATTCACAACCTTACAAACTTGGTTGGGTTAATAATGATGGCGCAATTTTAGTGACGAAACAAGCATTGGTAAATTTTGAAATTGGTATGTTCAAAGATCAAGTATGGTGCGATATCGTTCCTATGGAAGCTTTTTTTTTGGTAAATAGAAATTTTATTACCTAAGTAAACAAATTACAGCATACAACGTTAATGCTTACAAAAGCTAAGCAAAAACTCACCCCAAACACCAAAGAACAAAAGGCCATACAACCACAAAACAAGTTCTAAAGTCAAACCTAGCCACCTTCTATGAAGGGATCAAGGAGACAAAGAACAATTACTGGCCTCAAGAAACTAGCCACCTTCTAGGAAGGGTTCCAGAAGCAAGGACCAGACAAGAAACCTAAACAAAACTCCAAAAACACCAGCAAACATAACACAACTACAATAACAGAAGATGTCTATGAGCAGTAGAGCACCTGCAAGTAACTCAGAAAATAATGTCCCTGAAAACAACCTCTATAGGCAAACAAACTCCTGAAAAAACAGTATTGTTCCTCTGAATCCAGATAACATAAATTGTTTCAGCAAGAAACAACATATGCAGTCTACCAGCAGCTCTAGATTTCCTGGAAAATTTGATGCTCCAGCTGACTTCTTGACAAAAAGGTTGGACTACTTTCCTGCACTTCAATAAAGTTATTACCCTTTTCCAGATTTGTTTAGAATATGAGCATTCAAAGAACAAATGTTGAGTACTCTCAACAGCATTCACACAGAGCACACAAGTTGTATCAAACAACATACTCCAAGTTTTCACCCTGTCTTTAGTAACAAGCCTATTATGCAAAGCCATCCACAGAATAAAAACACTTTTTGGGGAAGCTGCATTGTTGCAAACAAGTCTTCTCCAATCAGTTTTAGGAGCATGAGGTCTAAGAAGCCTATAAAGTTTTTTAATTTGCATTCCATTTACATGCTTCACTTTATCCCACCCTCCTATATCATCAATAACTTGTCTGCATTTTAGGATCCTTTTCAGAACCCAAGAACTTTTCTTAGGAACAGGAGCTTCCCAAACATCCCTATTCTTGAAATAGTAAATGTGAACCCATTTCACCCATAAAGAATCAGCTTTATGAGTAATATCCCACAAAAGCTTAGTGATAGCAGACGTATTCCACTCAGGGAGAGAAATCACATTCCAACCACCACTCACTCTAGGCAGACAGACTGTGTTCCAGGCTACTAAGGCTTTCCTTGAAGGATTTGACTTCCCAGTTCAAAGAAAATTTTTTAACCTAGCTTCAATCTCTTTCAAAATCTTCTTAGGCAACACAAAAATCTAAGACCAGTAAATCTAAACACCAAAAAGAACACTCTTGACCAATTGGAGCCTACTAGTATATGAAAGGTGCTTAGCAGTCCAATCAGTAATTCTAGAAGTAACTCTATCAACTAGAGGTTTGCACTGACCAATAGTAAGCTTCTTTAAAGAAAGAGGCACTCCCAGATATCTAAAAGGGATAGTTCCAGGATGTTTAGGGTATACCCTAAACACGTGGACCAATGAGAGGACGCCACGTGTTGAGCTCAGGATGGCCCATGTGGCTCACCATCCTCTTAACACTTGGCGCCCTCAGATATGTCTCTGAAATGGCGGCCTTCAAGGGCCCCAATCCCTAGAAGCGCCGTTATTCGGCGCAGCCCACTGAAATTTAGGTCAAGCCACCTAGGTAGGGGCACGTTATCCAAGGACCCTATAAATAGGGAGATATTTCCCCCACTTGGGGGACACACATATTCAATCATTTATTACACCTACATTCTCTCACATCAGAGAAATACCTGAGCTTGGAATCCAGGCAGATCCCCACCTAAATTTCCGTACTCTTTATTCCCTTTCAAGTTACTAAATTGATCGTCGGAGGCGGAGCTCCAACCACCCGGAGTCTCCGTTGTTTTGCAGGTACAACTCAGCCGGATCATACTTCGTGACGTAACTCTCCCGAGGGACAAAAACACACAAAACATTTGGCGCCGTCTGTGGGGAGAGTACCTCGAAGATGGTTCAAGAGTCTGTACCACCCCTAACCGTCTGGGCAATGACCCAGAAGTCTTTACAGACCAGGAGGATGAGGATCCTCAAGTCGAAACCTTTACAGCCGATGATGGCTCGCTCAGAATTAAGAGCATCCGGCCCAGAGATATTCTGGAGCGGGGTGCCTCCCAGGCGGGTACAAGTCGACCCCCTGGGCAGCCGGAAGGGGAAACCCATACGGCCGCTGGATCAGCACCTGTCACCCGAGACGAACTCATGAGGTTCATGACAAGTTTCAAGGGTGAAATTAAAGAACGGATCACACAGAGCCGGGCTGGCCCAAGTAAAGGTCAGTCGGCCAAAAAAACTCCTCTACAAAAGGGGAAGTCAGTCAGATCGCGGCAGCCCACTCCTCATCCAAAGGAGAAGGCAGTCGGGACCATTGATTGGTCGAAAATTCTTCTCCCAAAAGAAGAATACCAACAACACCCGCCGGACTCAGCAGCCGGTGAGAAGTAAAAAATCAACTCTTGATGCCCGGTAGATTATCAACCGGAAGAGAAATCAGCAATTGTCTGAATCGGATTTTACGTCGAATTTTCCAGACAGCTTTAACAATACTTCTGCGGGGAATGCACCTTCCTTGCATGAGAGTCAGACAGGCGGTAATACCGTCCACTCTGGCCCTCAGATGATTGGGGCTGCACCATATGTACCTTCTCAGGTCTATGGACAATACCCACCTTACTATATGCTGCCGGCTCTCTTCGGAGGCCAGGCGGCATATCACAATGTCCAGCCACTAGACTGGCAGCTTCGTCTGCTCTGCCTGGGTGAACAACCTTCTGCGTTCACCCGGGAGATAACCGAGGCGGCCCAGCTGGCCAAGGTTAAGAATGTATTGGTTGGTACCTATGATGGTACCACCAATCCGGAAGACCACCTCATGGCTTACACCAACCTCATGTATCTGCAGGGATTGGATGATGTCACTTGGTGTCGTAGCTTCCCGGCTACGTTGAAGGGCATTGCCCAACCATGGTTTGGCAATCTGCCAGCCGGGTTCATCGGTAGTTTTAGGAAACTTGCTTTCCTATTTGCTTCCAACTTCTCAATGAACATCCCTGCTAAGAAAACAAGCTTGGACTTGAGCACCATTAAGTAGGGGGAGAGAGAAGGGTTGCGCTCCTATGTTAGGCGGTTCAATCTGATTAGAATTTAGATTCAAGGACTGTCTGATGAGGTAGCTTTTACAAACTTTTTCAAAGGTCTGAGAGACGGTTCGACATTTAAGTTCGACCTAGTCAGAAAAGGGGCTTTCACCTTATAGGCGACTCTAAGGGAGGCAGAAAGCTACATTCAAGCTACTAACCTCTGCTCGCCTGGTAACCTGTCGGACTCCAAGAAGTCCGACAAACAGAAAGACAGCCGGCCAAAAAGAAAGAAGAAAGACGAAAGAGAAAAGAAATCTGGGCGGTTAGTGATTCTGACCAGTCGTCCCAGAAGAAGAAGAAAGAATTTAAACCGTATGTCCCCAAGTACGAGTTTAACAAGGACTGTAACTCCATCCTCATGGAAATTAAGGACCGGCTGTCCCTAGAGAAGCCGAATCCAATGGAAAGTTCCATTCAATCAAGGAACAAAAATAAATTCTGTTAGTACCATGAAGAAGTTGGGCATGACACCAACGACTGCTTTAGCCTTCAACGGGCGTTGGACCGTCTTGCTGAAGTCCTACATTTCAAAGTCCCCAGCCGGGACAAAGAAGAAGAATAAGGGTCAGTCCTCTAAGACTACTCCATAGCCTGCTAGTAGTTCGGATACCGACAAGGAGCCGGTCTACACAATAGCAGGCGGGTTCTCATGTGGTGGCCCTACCATCCGGGGCACCAAGAGCCATCTTCGAAAGATGGACAAAGATGATGATGGGCAGGCGTCGGCAAGCTCCTCCTTCCCAGATATTCTGATCAATGGGAAGGACAGGGGCAGTGTTCGCCTTCCGCATGATGATCCGGTCGTCATTGAATGTAAGGTTGCCAACTAGCAGGTTGGACGGATCCTTATTGATACCGGCAGCTCATCAGACATCATCAGCCTCCGGTGCCTGCAGAAACTGAAATATAATGACAACAGCTTGCATCCGGTTACCCACCCCTTAGTCGGCTTTGAGGGTGGAATGGTTTACCCAGTCGGAAGGGTTGATCTACCGATCCGGCTGGGTGAGAAAGGAAAGGGTCGACACCTGGTCGTCAACTTTTTGGTAGTTGAGGAGCTGACCGCCTACAACATTATTTTTGGTCGGCCAACCCTCAATGAATCCAAGGTTATAATCATCCCTTCCCTCATGCTCATCAAGTATGAGAGGGATGACGGCTCTGTTGGTTCCTTGAATGGGGATCAGAAGACGGCCCGGGAGTGCTATCTCTCAGCCGTCAAAGATACCGTGGCCCAAGACGGCCAGGAACCAATAGACCTTGACAATGTCAAGGATGCCGATCCAATACCAGCCCCACGAGCAGCCGGGAAGAAAAGAAAGGCTCCTATGCTGGTGGAGGTGAAGAAAGAGAAAAAGTAGCAATTACTGACCGATGAACGGTCAGATGAGCTCCGTCCCCAACCGGCTTGTGGACATATTGATACCTCTAGACGACAGCCGTCCGGAGCGTACCGTGAAGGTTGGGACGACTGTGTTTGCTAAGTTGGGTGCAGACTTGCACCTTCTGCTGAAATAATTCAAAGGCATTTTTGCCTTTGAAGTGGAAGAGATGCCAGGCGTCAGCCCGGATCTTGATGTCCACAAACTTGCCGTGGACCCTAAAAAGAAGCCTATCCGGCAGAAGAAGAGAAATCACGGCGATGAAAGAAGTCAGGCGGCAGCTGCCGAAGATAAAAAGCTGTTGGATGTTGGGTTCATTCGGCTATGTAATTTCCTCGACTGGGTGGCGAATGTTGTGCTTGTAAAGAAGCCGAATGGTACCTGGCGCATGTGTGTTGATTACACAGATCTCAACAAGGCATGTCCCAAAGATAGTTATCCGCTTCCTAAGATCGACAATCTGGTCGATTCAACAGCCGAGCATGCCTTGATGAGCTTTATGGATGCCTACTCTGGCTTCCATCAGATACCCTTGTGGAAGAAAGATCAAGAAAAGACGGCCTTCGCACTGATCAGGGGCTATTCTGTTACACTGTGATGCCGTTTGGCTTGAAAAATGCGCCGGCTACGTTCCAACAGATGATTAATACGGTCTTTATTAATCAAATTGGGAGGAATGTAGAGGAGTACATTGATGACATGATAATCAAATCCAAGCAGCAGGCGGATCACCTTGCTGATCTCCGAGAAACCTTCACCACACTCAGGCGGCATAAGGTTATGTTAAATCCTAAGAAATGTGTCTTTGGTGTTGCTTGGGAAGTTTCTCGGATTTCTGATTGATCAAAGGGGGATAGAGGATAACCCTGAGAAGATACAGGCGGTGATTGACATGAAGTCACCCCGCACTGTCAAGGAAGCACAGAGACTAACCGGCTTCCTGGCGGCATTGGGGAGATTTCTCAGCCGGTCAGGTGACAAATGCCTCTACTTCTTCCAAGCAATCTGGAAGAAGATCATATTTGAATGGGGGGATGATGCTAAGACGGCCTTTCAACGGCTGAAAGAACACTTGCACTCTTTGCCAAGGCTTGTTAGTCCACTACCTAAAGAAGTGTTATACATGTACCTAGCCGCCTCAGATCATGCCCTCAATGACGTTCTCCTTGCTGAACGAGACGGTGTTCAGCTTTCGGTCTATTTCATTAGCCATGTTCTAAAAAATGCTGAGCTCTGGTACCCCATGGTAGAAAAATTTGGCCTTGCCCTGTATATGGCTGTTAAGAAATTAAAACCGTATTTTCTAGCTCATCCGGTGGTAATATACATCGACCAGCCCCTCAAACGGCCAATGTCTACTTTGGAGTCATCCGGCAGAATGTTGAAATGGGCTATTGAAATGCAAAGTCTTGAAATCACTTTTGAACCTAGAAAGGCAGTGAAAGGTCAGGCGTTTGTCGACTTCATTGTTGAAATGACACGACCGGTGCAACCGGATAACATTGACCAGGTTTGGAAAGTGTATATAGATGGAAGCTCAACGAAGAACGGCTGTGGTGCAGGAATTATATACGAGTCTCCTGAGGGGGAAAATTTTGATGCACTGCGGTTTAAGTTTCAAGCCTCAAATAACGAGGCGGAATATGAAGCCCTTCTAGTCGGAATCCGCATGTGTAAGGCAGCAGGGGCAACTAAAGTTGACGCCTATTCTGATTCACAGTTGGTCGTCAGCCAGTATGAGGGAAAATATGAGGCAACTCATCCGGCTATGATCAAATATCTACAGGCAGTCAAAGAAGAGGCTGGGGCACTTGAGGAATTCCGTCTGAATCAAGTGCCTAGGTCAGATAACAACCAGGCGGATGCGTTGTCCAAATTGGCTTCATCCGCCTGTTGTGATACTCCTCGGTTAGTCTTTTGGGAAGTTCTTGAAAAGAGAAGCATACAGGAAGATCCCATTGGAGTTTTGGACCGAAGCTCTACCTGGATGGATGGCATCCGGGCATATTTAGCAGACGGCAAACTTCCTGATTCACCGCAGGAGGCAGCCGTCATGAAAAAGCGAGCAGCAAACTTTGAGTTGAGAAGCGGAGAGATCTTCAAGGCGGGTTTCCTCAAACCTCTATTGAAGTGCGTTACCCCAGAAAAGGGGAAAGAAGTTCTCGAAGAATTGCATGCTGGGTACAGCGCCTCTCATATAGGAGGCAGGTCCCTAGCCGTCAGAGCCAGGCGGCATTACTTCTGGCCTACTCTTGAAGCAGACGCTAAAGAGTTAGTCAAAAGATGTGACAAATGCCAAAGGTTTAGCCCTCTTATTCACCGCCCGGCTACTGATCTGACGGAAATCCACAACCTAGTCCCGTTCGCTAAATGGGGCATGGATATCTTGGGTCCTTATACGCCTGCTCCAGGCGGAAAGCGCTACATTTTGGTGACTGTGGATTATTTCACCAAATGGGTAGAAGCTGAGCCGGTTAAGAACATCAAGACAAAGGATGTCATCTCTTTCAT
The DNA here is from genome assembly GCF_001683475.1 of Chenopodium quinoa. Taxonomy (NCBI): domain Eukaryota; kingdom Viridiplantae; phylum Streptophyta; class Magnoliopsida; order Caryophyllales; family Amaranthaceae; genus Chenopodium; species Chenopodium quinoa. The sequence continues at coordinate 237,796 of NW_018742630.1, read as the reverse complement.
ATGGAAGAATATCATCACCCGGTTTGGGGTACCTATGTCTATGGTGTTTGATAATGGTCCTCAGTTTGAGACCCCCCAGCTCAAGACTTGGTTGGGAGATCAGGGTATCTCACATTGTTTTGCATCAGTCGGCCGACCCCAAGCAAACGACCAAGTTGAAGCCTTCAACAAACTCATCTTAGACGGCATAAAAAAGAAAATCGAGAGAGCCGGTGCTTTATGGGCAGAAGAGTTAATTCATGTCCTATGGGCCATCCGGACTATTGCTAAAGGGGCAACCGGAGAAACCCCATTTCTTATGGTATACGGTGCTGAAGCTGTCTTGCCCATTGAGCACTACGAGCCGACTCTCAGAGTTATGCTCTATGATGAAGAGGCAAATTAGGAGGCCATGCGGCTGGCATTGGACTCCCCCCTAGAACGCAGGGGCAACGCTGCCCTGCGCCATGAGATATACCGTCTGAGAATGACCAGAGCTTATAACAAGAAAGTGCACAAGCGCCCTCTAAAAGTGGATGACTTTGTGTTACAAAAAATGGAGGCAACCGGTAGGGCCAATGAGGCTGGGAAGCTAACCCCTAACTAGGAAGGCCCTATCGGATTTATGAAGAAGTTAGGAACGGCACCTACCGTCTGGAAACCCCAGACGGTCGCCGCCTGCCTAGAACTTGGAATGTAGATAATCTGAAAAAGTACTACTTCTGAGAATGTATATTTTTTGTAAACAGTAAGTCAATTAATGAAAATTCAGGCTTTGTTTGCAGATTTATTTTGCCATTATTATTGTTCGTCCGCCTGGGCAATGCTCAGACGGACCCTGAGTTTAAACAACTAAGTTTGATACTTAGTTTAGTTGAACATTATAATTGCTAGTCCGCCTGGGTAAAAACTCAGACAGACTCTCTGTTTGAATCACTAAGTTTGATACTTGGTGTAATTTAATAATTGTTAGTCTGCCTGAGTAAAGCTCAGACGGACTCTATGTTTAAATTAATAACGTTTGATACTTGATGTAAATTATCAATTGCTTATCTGTCTGGGTAATACTCAGACGGATTATTCGTTCAACCAACTAAGTTCACGTAAAAAAAAAACTTGGCATAAAAACGCCTAGTGGCTATACAACCGGTCTCAAACAAGACCAAAGGCCAATATGGCCGGATGGTTGCTTATTTTACAAAACCGCCTGTCCCAACAAGGACAAAGGCGTCCGGCGACACCCCTCCGGGTGCAATCGTCGTAGAGAACAGACGATTCGTCGGTTCTATGTACCAACGCAGATGGTGAAAATTGAAAGATCAAATTGGTCAGCTCATAGCCGTCTAACCAGAATAATCTAAAGAACGATTAAGTTACCGAAAACCGGATGCCCTGAGGCATCGGCTGAAGTTCTGACTTAGGTTATTTATTCCAAAGTTGCACTCACTCCCCCTATTGGAGCAAATACGCGTCAACCCCAGACAGAATACAACCGCCTGGGCAAGAAGCTCAAAGCACCTGTTCTAATGGCTGGCTGTGCACTTGGTTTGGGGCAATCACCATTGTAATTGATTGGCCTAAAAACACTCCATACTTCTCCTAGTATCAAGTGTTTTCAAGCAAATCAATCAATTTGAAATAAAACCAACCACACAGCCGCCCAGGGGCAAGAGCACCCGGATTGCAAACTGCCACATGCTTTTTTAAGTTAGGCAAAAAATTAAAGAATTGCAAACATACGCAAAATTCAAATGGAAAAACTCATACAAACAGGTATAAAAAAACCGACTGAGTCTGAATACTTCATTAATATAAAAAATGGCTCAAAGCCCATAAGTTGTGTTAAACCGGAGTTACATCCGGTGAGGAAACAAAAATAAATTGTTAACCCAACCCCATGGTTGGTAAAAATACAACATAACACGACATACAAGCCGTTAAAGAAACAAAATGGCATACTGCCGCAGAAAGTAGGGAGGCCCGCCCTAAGGCTGAGGTGGCTGCTGCTCCGGCTGAGTTTGACTGGCTTGGCCCTCGTCATGCTCATCCGCTGGCTCCTCGTTGTCAGAGACTTCATATCCTTGCTCAGCAACCCAATCTTTGAAGTGAGGCGGTGGAGCATCACCCAGTAGCTGGGCATCATACACCTCAGTGGCGTAATCATACGTCAGCTTATAGACCTCAAAGTCTATTTTTGGGTAAAGGAGACTCCAGGTGATTTTCAGCCAGGCCAAGTTGTCGCGCTCATTCTCCTCTGTTAGCCGTTTTTGCTCTTGGGCAAGCTCGTCCGACTGGTTGTTTCACAGATTGACAAGCTCAACCCTCAGGCGGTTAACGTCAGTTCGAAGTTGGGCATTTTCCTTATCAGCATCTTCTAATGCCTTGAGATCTGATTTGGCATCCTTCAGTTTCTTATCAAGGTCATCAGCCCGGCTGTTAGCTTCGTCGTTTGCACCCGTCAAACTCCGGATCAGCTCCTCCTGTTTCAGCTCTACTGCTTTAATCTTTAAATTACACATATAATCAGTATATTTAGCAGAGTTGAGGTTTTCAAGGGCCCTCCGTTTGGCGTCATTTACCTCTTCCTGTTTCCGCCTGAAGGGGCCCCGGAGGCCGTCCACTCTCATCATCATCTGAGACAAGAGCAACCGGTTTATGAGTTACTTAGCAGAATTAAATATAAAAGATACCAAGGTTGCGGGATCTATTACCTTAGCCAGTTAACCAATTATCCACTAGAAATCCACGACCTGCAGATCAGGTATAAAGTTCTTCTCGGACCAGGTGAGGGTCCTCACCATCCGTTTTGCAAAACCCGCAAGATCCGGCTCGTCAAAAGTCAGATCTGCATCAAAAGTAATACTCTGTGAGAAAGAAGCAGCATAGTCGGCATTCATCCGTTGCCGGCTGCTGACCGACCCCTTAGAAGGGTCAACCTTGGTCTTGAATCTCATAAAATCAAGTGGCCAAGGTATTTCAATTCGCCCCTTACCTTGGGTTTCCGGATGGGTCTCCGGTTTCTGCCTATCCCCAGGAGTTGCCGCACTGGCTGCAACATTAGGTGGCTCGCCACCCTTCGATGTCGTAGAGGCATCCGGCGCTTTCTGCTGCGAGCGTTCCGAGCTTTTGCTCAGAATTTTCATTGCAGCAGGCGATTTGCCCCCAGTCGTTGGACAATCGGAATGGGCAGAAGATTGTTTCTGGGGAGGAGGGTCTCTTCTTGCGACTTTCGCAGCCGGAGTTTTCTCCAGATCGTCTCCTTGCCTCTTGAGCAGCTTGGAGAAAGATCGCGGAATCTTCTGGACGGAATCTTGAGAAATAAGCAAAGGGTAAGTATACCCAACCGTCAAAATAAAAAAAAATAAAAAAATAAAAAAAAAAAAGGGCAAACACATTAAGTCAGGCAGTCTTACCCCGCCTTTTTTGAAGTCTTTGGCTTCGACGACTACCTTTTTGGCAAGCGCAGCCTCTTTGCGCAGCAGCGCCGCAGACTTGGCCGGAGTCTTCGCCGAGTCGACCATTCTCAAGGCGTCGTCTGCAAGAGCAAGAACTTATGGTTAGAAGAAATTATGGAAAGTTTGCAATAAAATGAAATAACAATCATTCCGGATAAGAAGTATTCTACCCCTGGGAAACATTGTACTCAGCCCGCAGGCGGACAAGAAGCACTCGCCCTTGAAAAAGTCCGGATGGGGAATCCAGTTCTTGGGAACTATGATGTGGGTCACATCCCCCATGGGCTCAGTTATTGTTTCAAAAAATCTCGGCTCCATTATTTTCTCCCGAGCCTTAGTAGATAGCACTGGGAGAGGGCATTTACGTCCAAGAAGAGCCGGCTCAATATTGTACCGGCGCAGTGTCCGGTTGTGTCTTAAGGTGGGGGAAGAAACCAAATAAAACTTGTCCTTCCACCCGGATCATTTGACACTTTGTCCAAAGTCATCAGGTATTGGGGCAAGGTAGTCAGAGTGTACCATGCCCCATGGCCGCCTGGGGCTTTGCTCAAGTAGTGCATATGAGTGAAGGCGGAAAAGCTGGGGTTTATATTTTGAAACTCGCAGGCGGCGATGTAACTAAGAATATTCACCCACGAGTTGGGGGTGAGCTGCCAAACCCCTACATCGTACCCCTTAAGAATTTTCCTAATTCCGGGGTGGAGGGGGAACCGGATGCCGGCTTCAATAACCGGCTCGTAGCAGATGAAGTAGTCGTCTGCATGGTCAATATCATCGCCTCGGGCCATTACGGCGTCAGCCGGAGGAACGATAATCTCCCATCCCCTTCCAAAGGGGTGTTTTTCTTTAAAGGCCCTGAATCCGCTCTTGAGGAAGGCGATGTTGCCCGGCAGCATCCGGGTCCTTTTAGGGTTGGGGTTGTCAGCGACCTTAGGCGGCTGCTGATAGTCAGCCGCAAAATTGCCTTTGTTAGAGCCAGAAGATTCTACTCTTGACCCTTCGCCAACCTCAGCGTTGCCGGTTCCATTAGAGGAGGTGGTACCCTCGCCGCCTACCTCTCGTACCCCGGAGCTCCCGGAAGTAGAGGGAGCCTCTTCGTCTGATCCTCTCTCCTCCCAATTCCTCTGTTCCCCGTCTGGGAAAACCTCATCGGCTGACACTCTCATAGTGCACCAGCTCTTAGTCTGTCCAGCCGTTTGTTTCGTTCTGGCCATTGTGTCCTGCACAGACATAGAGAGGGAGGAATTCGGAGATGAGCATATTGGTTCCGACAGTCCGGAAAAGGCACCCCTTGTTCTAGACTCAGCCGTTCCGGGGATCGGCGGAGTGTCCTAGGTAATGCCGAGTGAGTGGGTGGAGAACTCATTTATATACTCTAAAAATCTAGGTATACAGGCGGAGAAAAAATGGTATACAAATTAAAAGGGAGAAAAGCTAAAATGGTACAGGCGGTTACCTCGCTTTTACTCTGGAAAATCTGAAAACCGCTACAGCCGGTAAACCGGGTGTTGAACTGCTAGCACACAGAAGCTTGAACTTGTTGTGATGCAGATGGAAGCTGAGAATCTCTCTCTAGAATCACTCTTTTTCTCTCTCTAAAAAGTCAAATGTGAATGTAAGGTGAGGAAAAGGGGGGGATAACTTTCTATTTATAGAAAGTGAAAGCGGGGGGAAATTTTTGATTTAAAATTCAAAAATTTAACCCGTTACTGTTCACCTATGAAAGGTGGACATGTGTCACAAGCCCACGTGATATGCACATGCGACCTGTGAGGGGCAAATGTTTAGGGTATTTATACCCTAAACACGTGGACCAATGAGAGGACGCCACGTGTCGAGCTCAGGATGGCCCATGTGTCTCAACATCCTCTTGACACTTGGCGCCCTCAGATATTTCTCTTAAATGGCGGCCTTCAAGGGCCCAAATCCCTAGAAGCGATGTTATTCGGCACAGCCCACTGAAATTTAGGTCAAGCCACCTAGGTAGGGGCACGTTATCCAAGGACCCTATAAATAGGGAGATATTTCCCCCACTTGGGGGACACACATATTCAATCATTTATTACACCTACATTCTCTCACATCAGAGAAATACCTGAGCTTGGAATCCAGTTAGATCCCCACCTAAATTTCCGTACTCTTTATTTCCTTTCAAGTTACTAACTTGATCGTCGGAGGCGGAGCTCCAACCACCCGGAGTCTCCGTTGTTTTGCAGGTACAACTCAGCCAGATCAGACTTCGTGACGTAACTCTCCCGAGGGACAAAAAAACCCAAAACACAGGAGAAACTCCAAGAACCTGAAGGAGAACAGTTTTATCAGTTTCATTTACCCAACCAAAGTAAGATTCACTCTTCTCCAAATTTGCAGACAACCCTGAGGCCTCAGAGAACTTAGAGAATGCCAGGTACAAAAGCTGAACAGAAATTTCATCAGCTTTAAAGAACATAAAAAGATCATCTACAAACATCAAATGAGTGAGTTGCATTTTCTCACATCTAGGGTGATAATTGAAATCAGGAATATCCTTCAACCCAATCAAACATCTTGACAAATATTCCATTCCAAGAGCAAATAGAAAAGGAGAAATGGGATTCCCTTGCCTAAGCCCTTTTTTTTGCAGGAAAAGGAGAAGCAGGTACTCCATTGATAAGAATAGAAAATGAGACTATAGAAAGACAACTCATAATCTAAGAAACAAAGATACTAGGGAAACTTAACTATTTTGGGTAAAATTACTCCACCATGTGGCCCAATAAGAATGGGACACGTGTCCATCCTATATTGGCCTAAATCAGGCCACTTGCGAAGTGACACGTGGAATCAACTGTCATCAAGAGGAATAACGGATTTGAAAGGCCTAATTCCCCAAAAGCCGTCAAAAGGACAGGCAGCCCACCAAATCTAGGTCAAAATGACCTAGACAAGGGCACCTTTATCTAGAATGACCCTATAAATAGGGAGATTTCCCCTTTTTATGGGACATATTGGATTTATTATAAAATTACTAACATTCTCTTACATTAGAGAAATCTCCTTTCTCGGAATCCGAGAAAGATCTCACCTTTATTTCCGCACTTTTTACTCACTCCTACACGTTCTAACTTGATCGTTGGAGGCGAAGCTCCTACCACCAGGAGTCTCCGTTATTTTGCAGGTACAGGCTCTTACCAACCAGTCTTTGAGTCGTAGCTCTCCCGAGGGACAAAAACACCCAAAACATTTGGCGCCGTCTGTGGGGGGGAGTACCTCAAGGATGGTTCAAGAGTATGTACCACCTCCCGAACGTCCGGTAGATAAGCCGGAGGTCTTTACTGATCAAGAGGATGATGATCCTCAAGTCGAAACCTACATTGCCAAAGATGGCTCTATGAGCACTAAATGCATCCGTCCTAGAGATACTCTGGAGCGGGGCGAAAGCCAGGCGGGTACAAACCGACCCCCAAGTCAGCCGGAGGGGGAAACCCACACGGCAGGTGGATTCGACCCAGTTACTCGAGACGAACTCATGAAATTCATGACAAGTTTCAAGGGTGAAATCAAGGATCTTATCACCAAAAGTAAGGTTGGCCCAAGTAAGGGACAGTCGGCAAGAAAGACCCCTCTAGAAAAGAGGAAGCCAATCAAGGACAGGCGGCCAACTCCGCATCCAAAGGAGAAGGCAGCCGGGATCCTTGACTGGTACAAGATTCTTCAACCTAAGAGGATTACCACCAATACCCGCCAGAGTGAACAGCCGAAGAAACAAAAAATCAACTCTTGACGCTCGAGAAATAATTACCCGCAGCAGGATTCAGCAGCTTTCTGAGTCAGCCTCTACATCGAGCTTTCCAAACAGCTTCAAGAATACATCTGTATGGAATATTCAATCCCTACATGAGAGCCATACAGGTGGAAATACCGTCCGCTCTGTCCCTCATATGATTAGGAACGCGCAGTACGTACCCCCTATGGTCTACGGTCCGTACTCCCCTCACTTTATACAGCCGTCCCTCTTTGGGGGTCAGACGGCATTTAACTTCCAGCCTTTGGACTGGTAGATCCAACTGCTCAAACTTGGTTAACAAACCTCTGCGTTCACCAAGGAAATAACCGAAGCCGCACAGCCGGCCAAGGTTAAAAATGTGTTGGTAGGTGCTTATGATGGCACCACCAACCCCGAGGATCACCTCATGGCCTACTCAAACCTCATGCACATGCAGGGGTTGGAGGATGTTATGTGGTGTCGGTGCTTTCCGGCTACATTGAAGGCCATTGCCCAACAATGGTTCAGCAACTTGCCACCCGGTTGCATCGACAGCTTTAGGAAGATGGCCTTCCTGTTTGCTTCCAACTTCTCCATGAACATCCCTGCCAAGAAAACCAGTCTCGATCTGAGCACCATCCGGCAGGGAGAAAAGGAGGAGCTTCCCTCCTATGTCAAGCGGTTCAACCTGGTAAGAATTCATATCCAGGGGTTGTCTGATGAGGTAACATATATAGACTTCTTTAAGGACCTGAAGGACGGGTCGACTTTTAAGTTCAACCTTGTCCGAAAGAGGGTTTTTACCCTTAAAGAGGCATTGATATAGGCGAAAAGCTTCATTCAAGCTACCGACCTCTACTCGTCCAACCATCAATCGGACTCTAAGAATTCCTACAAACAAAAGGAGAGTCGGTCTGCTTAACCGGCTCAGAAAGCAGAAGAGAGCAAAAACAGAAAAGAAGTTTGGGCGGTTAAAGGACCTGCTCAGCCGTCCAAAAAGAAAAAGAAATAATTCAAACCATATGTTTTGCGGTATGAATTCAATAAAGACTTCTACACCATCTTTTCAGAGGTGAAGGATCGGCTAACCATTGAGAAGTGGAATCCTATGAAGAAATTCGTTCAGTCGCGGAACAAAAATAAATTTTGTCACTTCCATCAGGAGGTGGACCATGACACCAACGACTGCTATAGTCTCAAGCGGACGTTTGACCGTCTGGCGGATAAGGGCTTGTTGAAGTCCTATGTTTTGAAGTCCAAAGTGACTTCTAAGACGAATCCTGGACAGTCTTCAAAAACTGTCCAACCTACTAGTAGCTCGGATATCGACAAGGATTCGATCTACACCATAGTAGGTGGATTCCCAAGTGGTGGCCCGACCATTCGAGGCACCAAGGATCATCTGAAAAGGATGATCAATTCAGTTGATGATGGACAGGTGTCCTCTAGTTGAACATTCCCAAATGTCCTCATCACTAAAAAAGGATCGGGGCAAAGTTCGTCGACCGCACGATGACCCAGTCGACATCGAATGCAAGGTCGCCAACAAGCTAGTTGGCCGGATCCTCATTGACACTGGTATCTCGGCTTAATTACAAGCGGGATGGTTTACGCGACGTCTCTCATCGACTAGTTGGCTTTTGAGGGGGAGTCGTGCACCCATTCGGACAAATTGACATACCCATCCGGCTGGGAGAAAAAGGGGACGGTCGACATATGGTCGTCTGTTTTTTGGTGGTGAAGGAGTTAACCGCCTACAACATCATACTTGGTCGACCCACTCTCAATGAGTGCAAGATTGTCATCATCCCATCCCTCATGCTTCTCAAGTACAAAAGGGATGATGGCACTGTTGGCTCCCTCAATGGGGACCAAAAGACGGCCAAGGAGTGCTATCTCTCGAACGTCAAGCCGACTGCTTCTGCAGCCGGTCCACTGAAGGAGTTAATAGACCTTGACGATGTCAAGAACCCAGATTCACCCCCCCCCCCCAAGCAGACGCAAAGAAAAGAAAAATAGAAAAGATGGTGGAGGTGAAGAAGGAGAAGAAATAGCAATCACTGACCGGAGAACGGTCAGATGATCTACGTCCCTAGCCGACTGGAGAGCACATTGATATTCCTAGGGATGACAGTCGTCCAAAACGAACTGTTAAGGAGGGGACGGCTGCTTTTGAAAGGTTAGGTGCAAGCTTGCACCACCTACTGAAAGAATTCAAAGACATTTTTTCATTTGAAGTTGAAGAGATGCCAGGCATCAGCCCGGATCTCGCTGTCCACAAACTCACCGTGGATCCAAAAAAGAAGTCGGTTCGGCATAAGAAAAGAAATCATGGCGAGGAAAGAAGTCAGGTGGCAGCTGCCGTAGTTAAAAAGCTGCTGGAAGCTGGGTTCATTCGGCCATGTAACTTCCCTGAGTGGGTGGCGAATATTGTGCTTGTAAAGAAGCCGAATGGAACCTGGCGTATGTGTGTTGACTACACAGATCTCAACAAGGCATGTCTGAAGGACAGTTATCAGCTTCCAAAGATCGACAGCCTTGTCGACTCTACTGTCAGTCATGCCCTAATCAGCTTTATGGATGCCTACTCTAGTTTCCATCTAATACCCCTGTGGAAAAAAGATTAAGAGAAGACGGCCTTCGTCACTGACCAGGGGTTATTCTGCTTTATTGTGATGTCGTTTGGGTTGAAAAATGCGCCTGCTACTTTCCATCGGATAATTAATACAGTTTTTATTAATCAGATTGGAAGAAATGTAGAGGCGTACATTGATGATATGATAGTCAAATCCAAACTCAAGGCGGATCATCTTGCTGATCTCCGAGAAACATTCTCCACACTCAGGCGGCACAAAGTGATGTTAAATCCCAAAAAATATGTTTTTGGTGTTGAGTCTGGGAAGTTTCTCGGATTCTTGATTGATCAAAGGGGGATAGAGGCTAACCCTGAAAAGATACAAGCGGTCGTTGACATGAAGTCACCCCGCATTGTCAAGGAAGTTCAGAAGCTCACTGGTTGTCTGGCGACATTGGGAAGATTTCTCAGTCGGTCAGGTGATAAATGCTTATACTTCTTCCAAGAAATCAGGAAAAAGACTCGGTTTGAATGGGGGAGTGATGCTGAGGCGGTCTTTCAGAAATTGAAAGTACATCTTCACTCCTTGCCCAGGCTGGTTAGTCCTTTGCCCAAAGAGGGGCTCTTCATGTATTTAGTTGTCTCAAATCATGCCCTCAGTGTCGTCCTCCTTGCTGAAAGGGATGGCATCCAGCTCTATTTCACAAGCCATGTGCTACAAAACGCGGAACTCCAGTACCCCATGGTTGAAAATTTTAGCCTTGCCCTTTACATGGATGTCAACAAGTTGAAACCATACTTCTTGGCTCATCCGGTGGTGGTCTATACTGACAAACCTCTCAAGCGGCCAATGACAACTCTGGACTCATCCGGTAGAATGATGAAATGGGGTATTGAAATAAAGAGTCTTGAAATCTTCTACAAACCGAGAAAGGAAGTGAATGGTTAGGCGTTCGCCGACTTCATTGTCGAAATGATAAGGCCGGCTGCTCCGGATAACCTTGATCAGGTTTGGAGGTTGCATGTATATAGGAGCTCTACTATGAACGGCTGTGGTGCAGGCATAATCTGTGAACCTCCGGAAGGGGACCAATATGAGTATGCACTACGGCTCAAGTTCCACGCCTCAAATAATGAGGCAGAGTACGAAGCCCTGCTCGCCGGTATCCGCATGTGTAAGGCGGCAGGGGCAACAAAAATTGATGCCTGCACAGACTCTCAGTTAGTTGTTTGCCAATACCATGGTGAGTTTGAAGCCACCCATCCGGATATGATCAAGTATGTAGAGGCGGTCAAGGATGAAGCGGGGACACTTGAGGAATTCCATCTAACTCAAGTACCCTGGTCTGAAAATAACCAGGCAAATGCTCTGTCTAAGTTGGCATCTTCCGCCTCCTGTGATGCGCCTCGGTCTGTTTTTTGGGAAATTATGGAAAAACGAAGCATAACTGATGACGAGCCCATTGGAATTCTGGACTGAAGCTCTACTTGGATGGATCCCATCCGGGCGTATCTAACAGACAGCTCACTCCTTGATTCACCTCAGGAGGCGGTCGTGCTAAAAAAGTGTGCAACAAACTTCGAGATCAGAGAAGGAGAACTCTTCAAGGCGGGATTTTTGAAGCCCTTATTGAAGTGTATTACCCCGTAAAAAGGGAAGGAGGTCCTCGAAGATCTGCATTCGGGATACTGCACCTCCTAGTCAAGAGGCAGATCCCTAGCTGTCAGAGCCAGGCGGCATTACTTCTGGCCGACCTTGGAGTCAGACGCGATGGAAATGGTCAAAAAGTGTGACAAGTGTCAAAATTTTGGCAAGCTAATCCATCGTTCGGCCACTGATCTGACAGCAATCCACAGCCCAGTCCCGTTTAATAAGTGGGGCATGGACATTCTAGGTCCGTATATGCCTACACGAGGCGGAAAATGCTATATCTTGGTGGTTGTGGATTATTTCACCAAGTGGGTGGAAACAAAGGCGGTCAAAGGCATCAAAACAAAAGATGTCATTTCCTTCATCTGGAAGAACATTATCACCCGGTTTGGGGTACCCATGTCTATGGTATTTGATAATGGACCTCAATTTGAGACGCCTCAACTCAAGACTTGGTTGGGAGATCAAAGGATCTCAAATTATTTTGCATCTATCAGCCAACCCCAAGCAAACGGCCAAGTTGAAGCCTTCAACAAACTCATCTCAGACGGCAGTAAAAAGAAAATAGAAAGAGCCGGAGGCTTATGGGCTGAAGAATTGATTCATGTCCTATGGGCCATCCGGACCACTGCCAAGGGAGCAACAAGCGAAACCCCATTTCTCATGGTATACGGTGCTGAAGTCGTCTTGCCCATCGAGCATTATGAGCTGACTCTTCGAGTCATGCTTTATGATGAAGAGGCAAATTGGGAGGCCATGCGCCTAGCATTAGACTCACTCCTAGAACACAGGGGCAATGCTGCCTGCGTCATAAGATTTACCGTCTGAGAATGACTCGTGCCTACAACAAGAAAAAGTGCACAAGCGCCCTTTGAAAATTGGGGACTTTGTGTTACGCAAAATGAAGGCAACCGGTAGGGAATGAGATGGGAAAGCTGACTCCTAACTGCGAAGGCCCCTACCGGATCTATGAAGAAGTAAGAAATGGCACCTACGGCTTGGAGACACCCAGACGGTAGGCGGCTTCCCAGAACTTGGAATGTAGACAATCTTAAAAAGTACTACTTCTAAGTGTTGTAAATATTTGTAAATGGAAAGCCTATCAATGAAAAGCTTCTCTTGTCCTAAATTATTTATCTGTTCCTATGCACACATACGGCTAATTGTATGTGTCGTCTGTTTTTATTATAGGCGGATCTCTTTCTTTAAAATAACAAAAAAAAAATATTTGGAGTTATCAAATGTGAGGCCAGTGGCCGGATAATAAGCAAAATGTTTAAAGGTTTAGTGGCTATACAACCGTCTTCCAAACAATTAGATACGAGGCCAATGGCCGGATGGTTACCCATTTTATAAATTTTCCTGCTCCACTGTGAAGTATGGTGTCCGGCAACGCCCCTCCGGGTGTTATCGCCGCAGAGAGCATTCTATATTTTGCTTTACAACATATAGGCGGCGACAATTGATACGGCCTAGTTGGTCAACTCATAGCTGCCTGACCATGGCAATCTAAAGAATGAACAAGTATGCAGTGGCCGGATGATAGATACATCAATCGGTTGCCGGCTGAAATTCTAGCTTAGATTACCTCGCGAAATTATACAAGTCCTCCCAGCAGGGACGTGCGAACATCGAGTATAATTAGATTATGGAAACCTACATATTCGGCTAGTTTGAAAATTAGCCTAAGTAGGGTGAAACTCACTCGAGATGGGGTGAGCGCATAAGGCTTATAGAACCGCCTGCTTCTGTGATAGAAAATTAGTAGGCGGGAAGGTGCAAACTTACAACCTCATGCAACTTACAATATTGGTAGCATGATCACCCATCCGGATCCGTTGAGAATGGGTAAGAAGAAAGGGCCGCCTGGAAAATACGAGACGCATGTAAAGGAAGACTCCCAGGCGGACCACTGTTAACTCAACACTTAAGTTCACTCATTTTGTAATACTTGTTGTATGAATAGCCATGCGACCATAGTAGAAAGATTAGAGACCGCCTGCAATGAAATCGGGATGCTCAAGTGGCCGACTACACGCTTGGCTTGAGGCAATCACCTTAGTGATTGATTGACTTGAAAATCAGTCATACCCCCATCCGGCATCACACATTTTCAAGCCATTCAACCAAACTTATAAACCCAAGCGCATAGCCAGCCAGGGGCAAAACCATCCGGTATACCATTCAAATTCAATTCAAATTCAAACATTCAAAACCTAAATCACAAGTGTTAGAAACCAAACACAAACGTCAAAAACCGACCTATTGGTCGGATGATTCATCATAAAAAGCTGACCCCTTGGCCAGCAAAATTAAAAAAATTTAATTGTTAACCAACTATAGAGCCGGTTAAAAGAGATAAATTGTTGGTTAACCCGACTCCTTAGTCGAGAAACAAGAGATACTCGGCACGCAGACCGAAAATGTATTTGAAATGGCCATCCGGCCACAGAAACAACACTTAAATTAAACAGCTCCAGGAGAGGACTCGGCTTCATTTTCATCCGCCACTTCTTCATTGGCCGGATGATCTCCTTCAGCCTCCTTAACCTCGTCCTCATGCTGGTCCTTCTCGCCGCCATCAACTCCCTGATCCGCCTCATCATCCAGCTCCTCTATGGCTTGCTCATAACAATACTCCCAAATGGAGTAGTCGTCTTTGGGAAACAGAGCCTTCCACGCCATCTTCATTCGACTGACGCAGTCGGCCTCATTCTCCTCAACGAGCAGCCTTTTCTCTTCTTCCACCCTAGCAGACCATTTGGAGGTGGGCTGCTTTTCCTGGTTGGCGAGCTTGTTTCGAAGTTTTTCATTCTGGCGTTTGAGACTATCTGATGAGTGTCATTTATGGCACTCATAGGGTAGTCTTTTAGGATGATTTCATCCCTTTTTCATGATTTTTTCTCTTATTTTTGGTTCTTTTTCCTTTAGTTCCTCTCTTTCCTTCTTTCTTCATGTTTTTTGTGTTTTTTTCGTGTTTTCCTTTTATTTGGCCCTTTTTCCTTTTTATTCCTTTCCTTTGTTTTCTCTTGTAGGTACCTAGGAGTTATCTTTGCAAGGGGATCAAGATGAGCTATATTAAATAAGCAAGAAGGAAGCAATCTGTTTAAAAAGGGCTCAGAGAGGGCTTGGAGAGGGCTAGGAGAGGCCTTGGAGAGGGCATCATCCTTTTCTAGGTTGCCGCGGGCGCGGGTCCTGAAGGCCACGGGCGCGGGTTGTGTTGCATCAAATTAGCCAAAATCGACCAGGAACTCTCTACGGTCTGGCAGCGAGCTCACCGCGAGCGCGGGTAGATTGGAGAGAGCGCTCCAGATCAGAGAGATTGCGGGCCTCTGATTACTCTTTAGGAGCAATGCATTTGCCGCGCCCTTGCCGCGGGCGCGGGCGTTGCCCAGACAGCCCGCGGAGTTTGTTATGGGTTCCGTACCCATTTCCCCGCGGGTGCAGGATTTCTTAGAGAGGGCGCGGGGAACCTAATTTCTTTCTTTGCTTATAAAAACACTTGTAATTCCTTTTTGAAAACTAACTTTTAGATAATTTTCATTAGCTTAGTTTTAGAGAGTGAAGTTAGAGAGAAGTTCTTGGATTTGGATTGGTATTTCAACATTGGTTCAATTGTGTTTGGATTTCTTCTCTTCAATCATTAATATTAGTGAGATTCTCTTCTTTTAGTTCATCTCTTTACTTGTTTATCTTAGATTCATGTTTGATTGTTTGATTTTCTTTGATTTGAATTTGATATTGTAGTTGATATTGTTTTCTCTTGATTTTGATTTAGAATGATGATCAATGCAATTTCTAGTGATTTGTTCTTGAGTTACACCATGATTAGTTAGTAGATTAGTTGCTAGGGAGAAGGGGAAGCATGCTTGATTGATGATTTGTGCTAGTTGATGATCATTGATTGATTAAATTGTTGCAATTAAATTGGTTGACATAGTTTTGCATGTGATTAATTAGATTAGGAGTGATCAACCTATAAGATTAATCTAGATTGCATTGCAATTCTTAATGACAAGAACCAACAATTTGAGAATTGCTTTAACTGATTAAGTTTGATTGTGATTTTCCTTGATTAGCCATTCATATTGACCCCTAGCTTGGCTATTAGGAGATAGCTTTTGGATTCTTTTGATTGCTACTATTTTTTTCCTTTGCAATGCTTGAATCAATTGAATGAACTATTAATTAGCATGATTATTGAACTTGCATGCGGAACCTACATCCCTAGTGTTTAGTTTCTTGAATTACTTGATCAATCTAGCTTTGTTACCATAGTACCAACCATTTTCTCACTACAATCTTTGAAGTAGCATGACTTAGGCTATAGTTAATACCGAATCACTCCTTTGGGTTCGACCCTCGACTTGCCTTATACTCGTATTAGGTTGGTTTAGGTTGTATAAATTGTATTTGATCTAGGGATAGACAATTGACGACACGTTTATTCCTTTACCACTATCCGTCTCGTTGGCAGCATCTTGAAGCTCTTCAACCTTCTCTTTAGCCTTTTTCAGCTCGGCCTTAAGCTCAGTCACCTTCTTCTGGGCCGCCTCTTAGTCTTTCTTCACTTGCGAATTGGCAGTCGCCTGTGAGTATAGGATATCTTGAGTCAACAACTCAGTCTTATTTACATCAAACATGGATTTTTCCATATTGGAAGCGGCCCTTAAGTTGGCGGCTCTTACCTCTTTCTGCTTGTCGGCGAATGGTTATTTAAGACCATTGACTCGCAGCATAGCCTGCATCTGGAAGAAAGAAAAATGGTTAGCATACAGTCAGCAAAGGCAAGAGTTAGAAATTATTTAAAAACTACCTCCGCCAAATTTCCAAGGATAGCATCAAAGTTGAGGGAGTCGACTCCTTTAATAGAGTCGCGCTGATCAGCAAAGACGACGGCGAGCATGTCCTTGGCAATCCGCTTAAAATCCGGCGCCTGGGGAGCATCTGCACAATCAATACTTGGTAAGAGGCTGCCATAGATCCGGCCAAAAGACCAACTAGTCTTAGACAGAGTTGACGAATGACTGTAAGTCTTAACCCTACAAGGGTAGGGTAAGGGATTAAAGGCAGTGGTACCTAAGATGATGACCACATCCTGAGCATTCTTGTACCTCCGCTTGCTTGCATGGACGCCTGGAGAGTCAGTGGCCCTAGTTGGAGTTTCATCCTTTGCCTTGGACTCCTACGCCTGTTTTAAGGCAGCCATTACAACCGGCGACTTGCCGCCTGTAGAGGGGTGGGACTCAGATTGGCTGGCCGACGGCTTGTGAGCAACCGTCTTTCTCCTTTTAGTAGGAGTCGGGTCCTCATCCGAAGTCTGCTTTGGGGGCCTAGTCCCAAGTGATGGCAGCACAGGCGGCTTCAAAGATCCTTCCTAAAAAAATTGATTTCGAAATAAGAAAGTTTTCTAAAAAAAAAAAGACCAACGACAAGAGGACAAATGTAGAAAAGCTTACATGCTCAATCTGTTCTCTCCTGAAAACTTGGTTTTTGTGCTTCATTATTTGGAGGTTAGCAGAGGCGCTGCCTCCTGGCTTCTTGCTTGGATCAAGCTGAGACATGGCTTCTTCTGCAAAAGGCCGAATTAAATATATTTTTAAAAAAACGATGAAAATGAATCGTTTGTCATGCAAATACTCAGGCGGCTGCCCACCTCTTCCTTTCTCAGTGCTAAGGCCACAGGGCGCCAAAAAGAAAGGATCAGCTAGCCAACTGAACTCTGGAATATAGCTTTTAGGGGTAATCTCTTTTTCGGTTCCCCACTTAATCGTTTTGACATCAACTTTAAAAAGACTAGGCGTCAAAATCTGGTCCCAGCCTTCATCGGACACAGGCAGGAGAATAGCTTTTTGACCAAGGAGATAGGGATTTTGGTTCCAGGAGTTATACTTTCGGTTCCGGATGGTATCAAGAGAGGAGATAATGTAAAACTTGTTTCTCCGATCCTTCCACTTGTTTTCTTTCCCCAAAGTCATCATGTAACCCTTGTTACATGACAAGGTGAACCATCCGGGGCCTGTTGACACTGGAGCTTTGCTAAGGTAATGCATATGGGCGAAGGCCTCAAAGCTAGGCTCAACATTTTGCATCCTGCAGGCGGCTATGAATCCTAGGATGTTAACCCAATAATAGGGTGCTAACTGCCATATCCCCAAGCGGTACCCATCAAGGATCCGTTCAATTGCCGGATCCAGTGGAAATCTAAGGCCCGCCTGAATGGTGGCCTCATAGCACCCAAAGCACCTATCTCCATAGCTCTAGTCAAGCGGCCAGACGACTGAATCGTCAAGAGATGGAACGTTAATCTTATAGCCGGCACCCATGACATAGGTGTCGCAAAAGTCATCCAAGTTTTTCCGCATGAGTCTCTAGGTAGACGCGGATATATGGGTGAAGTAAGGAGTAAATTTTTCTTGAAGAGAGGAAGAGGTTTCTTCCTAGCCTCGCTTTATAGGGTCGGCCTCTCTCTCAAAGCTTTCTTCAACATTTACAGGAGGATCTCCCTCACTTCTGAGGCCGCCTGAGTCAGCATTCGACTGGGACGAATCCTCTACAGAGCCAGATGCCTCTTCGCTGGAAGCATTTTCTTAATCACTCATAATCGAGTCAGTCGGCGTCATGGGGACGCTGAATGGGTAATAGGAAACCTCGCTTCTAGGCACCCTGATAGGGCCCTCGTCCTCTTCATTACTAGGAGGTCGGGCTGTCCTTTTTGTTCTAGCCATAGTGTCCTGCATAGACAAAAAGGGATTCGTTGGCGAGAGCAGTTCAGGACAGGCGGCACCCCTAGTTCTAGATTCAGCCGTCCCAGGTGACCGGCTAACAGCTACTCTAGGTTGTGTCGTATGTGTTTGTGATACCATTTTCAAAAAAGAAAACAAACACAGGCAACTTGAAAAGAGCAGGCGGTTACCTGAAAGAGGTAGCATCAAGGTTGAAAAAGCCGACTGGGTCAGGCGGTAAACAGCAAGCGGCAGACGAAAAGGTTGTTCTCTAAGAAAAGTCAAAGATTCTCTCGTATTCTCTCAAGACCCTTTTCATAAATGAGCGAAAATGAGAGGGAAAAGTTTCTATTATAAAGGGGTAACTTCAGGGGCATCCTGGTAAATTCCCTAGAAGGTAACAGTAATTCCTGTTCTACCGCTGCATGAGTGACACGTGTCACAGTTGCCACTTGGCTTGCCACGTCAATTTATGATGGGAAAATGTTTTGGGTAAAATTACCCCGCCACGTGGCCCAATAAAAATGGGACACGTGTCCATCCTATATTAGCCTAAATCAGGCCACTTGCGAAGTTACACGTGGAATCCACTGTCATCAAGAGGAATAACAGCTTTGAAAGGCCCAATTCCCAAAAAGTCGTCTAGGTATAAATGACCTAGACAAGGGCACCTTTATCCAGAATGACCCTATAAATAGGGAGATTTCCCCTTTTTGTAGGACAGATTAGATTTATTATACAATTACTAACATTCTCTTACATCTGAGAAATCTCCTTTCTCGGAATCCGAGAAAGATCTCACCTTTATTTCCGCACTTTTTACTCACTCCTACACGTTCTAACTTAATTGTTGGAGGTGGAGCTCCTACCACCATGAGTCTCCGTTATTTTGCAAGTACAGGCGCTTACCAACCAGTCTTTGAGTCGTAGCTCTCCCGAGGGACAAAAACACCCAAAACATAACTCTTCCCTGACTGTTTTCAAGAAACTCCATTCAAGAGAGTTATAAGCCTTTTTCAGGTCAACTTTGAGCATACACCTTGGGGTTATGAACTTGTTTGTATACCCCTTAATGAGCTCAGTTGCCAGCAGGATATTATCACCAATGTGCTTCCCAGGAATAAAGCCAGCCTGAGCATCATCTACAACCTCTCCAATTACCATAGCTAATCTTGCTGTCAAGATTTTAGATACAATCTTGTACAGAACAGAACAACAAGCAATGGGTCTAAAGTCCTTGGCATAAGAGGGATTATGAACCTTAGGAACAAGAGTAACAGTTGTGCAATTCCACTCTTTCTACATTACACCAGTTTTAAAAATTCCAGAATAGCAATATAGATATCATGCTTGACAATATCCCAAGATTTCTAAAAAAAGAAAGAATTGAACCCATCAATACCTGGGGCTTTTTATGTATCAATACCTTTCAGATCCATATCAATCTCATCTAAAGAAATAGGGGCAATGAGAATTTGCTGGGCCACTCTAGAAAGCTGCCTCCCTTTTCTCATGGTAATCAGATCAACAGCTGGTAAGGAAACAACTCTTGCTCCCATTAGATTCCTATAAAACCCTGTAATCTCATGCTCAATCTCTTCAGGTTTCTTCAAAAGAACATGATTTCCATCAAATATTTGATCAATCCTATTCCTATTATTCCTGGTTTTCATAACAACAAAGAAGTAATGATTGTTAGAATCACCCAATTTCACCCAATCAACTCTAGATTTTTGTTTGTAGCTTTCTTGATTATGCCCCCAATATTTGATCTTTTGAATACAGTCAGCTTCCTTGACAACCAAGTCAGGATCATGGCCTTTATCAAGCAAGCTTTGTATTCCCAGGAGAAAGTTGTGAGCAGCATCAAATCTAACCTCAATGTTACTAAAGTGCTTAGTATTCAGCTTCTTCATCTGGTCTTTAACAAGTTTCAATTTTGACCAAACACATTTCATGACATTAACAGATATAGGCCCCTGCCAAGCATTCTTCACAGAATCCAAGAAAATATTATGAGAATCAAGTCAATTCAAAAATCTGAAAGGTCTAGCTTTACCAGGAGAAGAAGAGAAGATCTCAAAGAGAAGAGGAGTGTGATCAGAATGAGAAGGAGGAAGATAAATAGCTTCAACTTTCCCAAATTGATTAATCCAAGCTTGATTAACCAAACCTTTATCAATACTGGTACAAGTTCTAGGTCCATCATGAGCTTTATTAGACCAAGAGAAAGGCAACCCTTTACTCTTTAACTCAACCAGTTCCATTTCATCAATAAAATGCTGGAAATCCCTAGTTTCATAATCAGTAACAACATTCCCATGAATCATATCTTTAGAATGAAGAACAGAATTGAAATCACCATCACATGACAAAGAAATCCTAAGAGTAGACAAACTCCTAATTCCATCCCATAGAGCTTTCCTATCATGAATAGAATGAAGCCCATACATAAATGTACAACTGATTTGGGTAGATAAATCCTTAGTACTGAGTAGACAATGAATAAACTACTCATGAGTAGAAAGCACATCCAAAGTAACCCTATCATCTTTCCAGCCAACCCAGATTCTGCCTTTGGGAGAGTGAGAAAGGTTGGTGATCCAACTCAATCCAATACCAATCTTCCTTTGCACATTAACAACATTCTTCAACTTGACTTTATTCTCAAAGAGACCAATTACATCACAATTATTCTGAGAAAGTAGCTTTTTGACAGAAGCTACTTTATTGAGGTCATTAAGACCCCTAATGTTCCATGTGATGATAATCATGACACTAGAGGGGAATTACCATCACCCCCGATAGGATTAATAGTGAACCCTCTAGTCCTTTCAACCTCATCAGTCATCGGAGCAACATAGGCATTAGAAGTAACAACAACTATACCCTGAGTTCTAGTACCCTGAGTTTTAGTTTTCCTACCCACAATTCTCCACCCATCATCTGAATTATGATGAACAGAAGTAGCAACATGTGTAACAACAGCTCCATGAACAGTTTTGTCAAGAACAGGATCAGTAGCAGCAGTTTATGCAGGCTTAGGAACCCAAACCTGTTTAGCAACTGGTGCTGCAGGTTTAGGAGCAGCTGGCTTTGTAACCTGGTTCTATTTTACAGGAACAGGTTTAGCAGTGCAATCATGTCCCACCTTGTTGCATGTAGAACAAAAAGGAAGGGTCCATTCATATAACACTTCCAATTCCAGCAACTCACTTGAAGGGCTTTTGACAAAAACAGTCTTGGGTAGAACCTTTGTCACATCTATCTCAATAAGCACCCTAGAAAAAGATACCCTAAGCTACCTAGTTGTACACTCATCAGCACAAATTAGAACTCCCAAAATACTACCAATCCTGCTAAGAGTTTTAGCCCCCCAACAGTTCAATGGCAAATTACGGAATTTGACCCAAAGAGGGACAGTCCTTAAAATCTCAGCATTAAAATCAAATTTAGCACTCCATGGTTTAATAATTGCAGGTTTGCCATTAAACATGTGAGGTCCAGCACAGAGAACAGTGTTTTTGTCATCAACTGAACATTGATTGACAATAAAGTACCCATCATCATGCCAAAACACTTCAGGCTTTTGCACAGTATTCCATTTTTTAGCATTATATCGTTGAACAGCAGTAATAGTAGGGTAAAACCCAACAACATAGAAAACTAAAGCATTTAGCCATTTTAAGTTACCTGCAGAGAGCTCAGATTCCTACAATTGAGAAATCTGTTTGCCATCCTCCACTTTCGGGGCCACATATGTCAGAGAACCACCTTTAGCATTCAGCTTTCCTTGGAACAGTCTATCTTCCTTAATAGTGCAGGTTGAGCATCAGGAATAGTAGGTTCAGGTTGACCCCTAAAATTTCAAGAAATCAATGGAACAGTAACCCTAGGAGCTTGAGTTACTATTCAATTGGATTCTGAAGTTGTGGCTTTACCAAAATTCTCAGCAAATAGTGCAATAGTCTCTACATCACTTCTCGGAATAGGTCCCACCGCCGGATTAACAAGTGCCGGCGCTGGCGTAACCAGCTCATCCACTTCATGAATCGGACTGGGTGAAAAAGTAGTGCGTTCCTCAAATTCCTCAAAATTGCATCAAAAGGTTCATGTGAGGTCGATTTTGTAGCTTGTTGAGGTGCTAGAGTATTCTGCTTTCTCTTTCGAGCCATTGGAGATCAGATTTGATGCAGTAAAACCATCAAAATCGAAGAACCAAGGAGAGGAGAGAGAATATAGAAAGTCAACAAAAGTCAAACCTCAGTTTTATTTGATTCAAAAAGCTTTTCAGAAAAAGGAAAAGGAAAAGATTAAAACTAATGGAAAACCTCAGTTTTATTTGGTTCCTATGGAAGCTTGTTCATTACTTTTGGGACGACCATGGCAGTGGGATCATGATGCCATTCACTTTGGTAAAACTAATGTATACACCATTGCACATGGAGGTGGGAGAATTGGACTCCAACCACTACCACCTCAACCCGTGGCTACCAAAGAGGAAAAAACTACCAAAACTACCAAGGAGGGAGACGTGGTTGATACTAAGGCAACTAATTCTGATTTTGTAGAGCAATAAGAGTCCAAAAAGATGTACAAGAGGGGTAAGAATCAAGAAAGGGACGATCATCTCTTAGCTCTTCATCACAAAACTCCATTTAGTGTTGGTGATTATGTGTGGCTTTCCATAGGCGCACAACAAGCCTACAATAGCTCAAAAGGTAAAACCACTACTATGGAAGAAGGTCCATTTAAGATTGTTCATCATGCTAATTTTGACACACATCAAGTTTTACTTGGACAATGAATTTGTGCTTCTTTCAATGCCACCGATTTAATTCCATGCTTTGAGTCAACTTGAGGACAAGCTTGATTTCAAGAGGGGAGTTTGATGTGTAATATCATCAATATAATTTATTTAGTATCGTAATATTTTAAGTTGATTTTTTTTTTATCGAGTCTTATATTAATTGCGAGATTGAGTAACGTCAATCCAAAAGTTACGCGTGATTAGTGGAATTAGGAGTCTATCTTATCTTGATAAATTATCTTATTTTAAGGCTGTTAGGATTTTATATTCCTAATATAAGATCAAGATATTTATTTAAGATAGGATTAGTTTTAGGATTTTAATCTTTTTATTTTCCTACTTGGCAAAGGATTGTTGCCTATAAATATTCTCTTTGTCAATGAATAAAATCAATGTGTGTTTTGAGTTAATCAAGTAGCGTTGCTATCGTGGTGCGTCCACTTCTCACAAGGTTGAGGCCGGGTGAAATCCCTTGTAGTCAAGGCTATCAAGGTTTTTACCCAACATTCGTTATTAATTATTCAATTAATTCTTCCACAATAAAATATTTAGAACCTCACTAGTGTTTTAGCATACGAAAACACATCAGTTCACATATGGGATCACAAGACAAATCATGGGGATTCATGCCACCAATAAAACTATTATCACATTGAGAATCAAAATTAGCAACATTACATACCCTATTGTGTACATCCTTAGCAAACCATACAAAAAGGTTCCAAGCACTATGGACCGTTAATGCTTGAAATTCACCATTAAACCTACTTTCAACTTCATATCTCGTTTGTTCATTCATGCCATAATAACAAATCTCACAAGCTTCACAAGGATTACAACCATTATAGTTCAAGAACCTTACAAGTCTATCGAAGTAGGCATAAAAAGACTCACCATCAAATTGAGGCGTGCCATTTTTCAACAACAAAAACAAAACAAAAAGAACAAAAACAAATCAAAAGAAAATTATATACAATGGACTAGTCTCAATAAGATAACACAACGGTAATGGAAGCCATTCCCCGGCAACGGCGCCAATTTGATGAAGGAATAAACGCGTCGCCAAATGTCTATCCCTAGATCAAATATAATTTATACAACTTAAACAAACCTAATACGAGTATAAGGCAAGCATAGGGGTCAAACCACAGGGAGCGAGTAAACACTACAAAATACTATCAACAACTAAGCTAGTCCGAGATTAAGGAAAGTAAACTAAAGGTCTAAACACACTAAAACAAGAGATAAAACACTAAGGGAAATGGTTTAGGTAATTTTTCACTCAAACAGGAATAAGACATGAAATCGTTATTGAACGCGAACTTAGCATCACCCATCAACGATTTAAGACACAATCTAACATCCTTTCGGAGTCAATTGCTTTCTTGATTCATCAACAACCTACACTATCGTCTTAGGTCGAGCAAATGAAGGTAATAATATAGCAAAATCGATCAATGGAAATCTCTAAGCCGAGCTATCGCTACAACCTAGGTCATTCCACCTAGTTATGACTAATGGTTGGCCACCCAAGAGAAACAACTTGTATGATATGCAAAACAAGACTTTAATCGAAATCACAACAATTTCAATATCAAAGCATACTTGAGATTCAACTACACCATCACCAATTCCTTAAGTAAGAAAATTACTCACTAATCATGACAATAACAAGATTAATTAACAAATAATCAAGAATCAACATGATTAACAAGCAATACTAACAACTAAAACAATAATCAAAAGAAAGCAAATAAAATAGAGGAGAGAGAGTTAGAGATTCTCATTGATAGAAGATCAAATGCTACAAACAAGATGATTAATCTTCTTCTTCAAAATCCAAACTCAACAATGGTGAAACCCTCACTTTCTCTCTCTAAACTACTCTAACCCTAAGCTAAACCTAGAGATAGAAGCTCTCCTAAAACTAATAATGAAAATAGAAGAATAATTATGGAATATATCTAATTACCCCAAAAAAAAATGGGTATTTATACAAAGCTAGGAAAAATAGACTAAATAAAAGAAAGGGAAATCAAATAAGTAAAACTAAAAAAAAGGAAAATAAAAATAAACTAAAGAAAACTAAAGAAAGAAAAATAAAAGGAAAAAGAAATTAAAAATAACAAAACCCAAAATTTCCACCCAAAACAACCAGACCCAACTTTCTCTTCTTCGATTATTGGATGCTCTGAACTCCATTGAAGCACATCACCATCACACCGTCTGATTTCCTTCATCAACCATCATCAGCAATAATAATCTTCAATTACAACCGCTCATCATCATCTTCAATCATTAAACATCAAATCAAGGCCGTTGATCTTCATAAATATTCACGCGCAGAGCTCGTGGAATGGTTCGATCAAACCTTGGGTAGGTTCGACTGAACTACGGGGTTGGTTCGGTCGAACCATGGGTGTGTTCGACCGCTCCTCTTCAAATAAGAAAACATCGAAAGTTTCCGACTCTTTTGACACTTTTTGGCATTTCGATTGAACACCTATGCGGTTTGCCCGAACTTTATTAAAATTGGAATTTACTCTGATATTTACTTAATTGAGGGGTCGAATTACGGTAGGCGTAGAGATGGGTGGTGGCTGGTTGAAATAGGGGAGTTACGGCTGCAGGGAATTGAGAGGTGGAGCTGCTGTAATTGACGTTGGGCTGGAGGTGAAGTGGGTGTTGGTTGAATGCGGTTGTGAGGTGGATTTGTGAGCTGATGCGGGCTGTGATTGGAGGTTGGGATTTGGTGGCTATTTTGTGGAGTTGCGAAGGAGTAAGTGGCGCAGGTGGCTGTTGCGGCTGCTCTGATGGAGTTTGCGTGAGATGGTGGTACTGGCAGGTGGCGTGAGATAATGGTGCGGTTGTGATGTGTGTTGTGATGTGTGTTGTGGCGGTGGACTTTAGAGGTGAAGGTGAGCAGGGCTGCGTGTGGTGGCTGCTCTGTTGCAGTTGGTGGTGTTGTGGTTGTTTGATGTGGTGATTGAAGGTGGGTTGCTGCTATTCGAGTTGGAGCAGCTGCTAGGTGTGGGTTGAGTGAGGAAGTGGCTGATTTGGTTGTGATGGCAGGGAGCAGGGGAGTTTGGAAGCTTGGTGTATTGGAGGTGAGTGGTGTTTTGGATAGATGGTGTGGCAGCAAGGGCTTCTGCAATCGCGTGAGGGAGTGGGAAGTTTGGCTTGCTTCGGTGTGGTGGAGGTTAAGAAAGATTAGAGAGGGAGAGCGCGGTGTAGGATAAGGGGCAGCAGCTAGGTGGATGAGTATGGCTTGGGAACTCAGCTTGGACCTCGAACTTGAATATCTTGAAACTCGAACCTCAATCCGAAGCAAGCCTACACACACAAAGAAAACGGAGGAGAGGATCGGGATATAAAATAAAATAAAACAAGTAAAATGGAATAAATAAAATAAAATAGAAAATAAGAGAAATAAAACTAAACTAATTAAAATTAAACAAAAACTATACAAGCAAATAATGTTAAATATAATAAGAAATAAACCACAAACTAAAAAAAAAAAACTATGAAAGGAACTAAAATATATCAAAATAACGAATTAAACAAGAAACGTTATTAAAGAGAAACAAGAGAATAAAAGGGAAAAATACGAGAAAACAAGCATGAAAATAACCTAAACACTACCCCTAGGAGTGACATAAATGTCACTCATCAGTCTCCACTTTCTTATTCCATGACTTCAAATTTTGTGTTGATGATGATTATTGATGATTATATGAACTTATGTTTCCATCATTTTGCTTGATTAATTACAAATTTGGTGCCACCGTTGTTGGTCATCTTCCTTGAATATAGTCATAAATGCTTGTTTGGAATGTTGCTCTTTTTTTAATACTTGATGGTTCATGAGTTCTTGCCAATATTGTTGATTGAATGTGGTTCTATACTTGTTGTGTGTCAACTTACTCATTCCATTTTCAATGTTGGGTTTTGGATTAAATTACTCTTGCTATTCTTTTCATGATTTTGAACCCAATTCTTGTTTACTTGTGTTGTAGATGGCACCGCTTCGCCGACCAAAGAGAGCGCAAAGCTCTACTTCTAGGGAGGTTGTTCCACCCCCTTCCAATGTAAGCGAGACATATGATATAGAGTTCACAAAACAAGAACATTGGGAGAATTTCATTCGTCTTTCTTCTCAGAAAATCCTTTCAACAAGATTCTACGATGCCTCAACAACAACTAAGCTCGGGATTGATGAAGATGTTCAGCGGTTGGCTCGCAATTTGGGTTTGGAATTCTTCATTAGTCTTAATGAGCCAACCAATTCCCGGATTGTTGGGTTTCGGTAAGTCCGACCCACTGCGAAAAGAAACCCGACAAAAACCAAAATCACAATAATTATAACCATAAAGCATAATTAACATAAACATAAGACTAAGTAAGAGATTATTACCTTTTTAGCGTGCTTCACTCACTTAATTGAGCTCTTACTTCGAAAGCTCTTAGCCCCACTCACACGAGGACATCCAACAAAGTCCACCCACAACGCTAGCACCGAAATCGGTCTATGGCTTTGGAGTTAGAAAAGCCTAACCTAAAACCAAGTAATTAATTGCTGGGGTTTGGTGAGTCCGACTCACCGCGGAAACAAACCCAAAAACAAGACCGCACTCGCAATAAATAAAACCATAAACACAATTAAATTAAACACAAGATTAAGATTAATTGATTACCTTTTGGAGCGTGCTTCGCCCGACCAAATGGGCTCTTACTTGAAAGCTTAGCCCCCAAAACACGAGAGCCTCCAACGGAAATCCACCCGCAAAAACGACTTCCGACTTTTAGGTCCGTTGCCTCAAGGTTAGCGAGGCCCAACCAAAACCCGAGTATTATATGAGTTTAAGGGTTTTTGCAAATGCAATGCCCTATTGAACTCCTACTCAAGCAAAGAATTCTCAAACCATGCTTTGGCTATTTATAAGGAAGGATAGCTTGTGAATTCCACTTATCTTTCAATGTGGGACTTTTTTCACAAAAACATCCCACATGGAAAGATTGATGAATTCATCCCTTAGTTAAATAAACCAAGGAACAAGTAACAAGTACAACATGGTTAGGTGAGGACCACTTTCCTACTTGGTCCCCAAGGCAACTCACATGCATTGTGAGCTAACCATGTGTCACCCAACCTTGAACCCCAAGTTGGGTTCGGTTGGACCACTTTCTTTTGGCTCGTGTCCATGACCCGTCACCCGGTTCCACGGCCCTTGCCACACGTGCCGCCACCGTGGCGCGCTGCCAACGTGGCACACTGCCACGTGAAACGCTGCCACTAGGTGGCTGCCACGTGCGCTGCCACGCGTGCTACCACATGGTGTTTTGGCATGTGTTTTGCCACGTGGCACGCTCCTATTGGGCACGCTTTTCTAGCCTTTCGCGTGGCTAGGATTTTACTTGTTACTTAAAGCATTTTCCCGTCTCGCCAAATCCTAAATTTTGGCTCGACATTTGAGATTCTCCAACATTCGGTTTCGACACTCCAAGCTCAAACTTTCGAGGTCTAAATATTTAATACTCGGGCGACTCATTAATTTCTTCCGAATTAATTCGTCGAGTCGGTAAGTTCATTGCTTGGGTGTGACCCAAAGGGTTCAGTCAAGATTAAGCTGTAATATTAATTATACATTAATATTACTGATCTGAAGTGGCATCCACCTAAGCATTCCGATCACTTGACCTTACTGAATATATTAGCTTTCTAATAATTCTGAACCCACTATCAGAATAATATACTTGTTCGAAGGACACCATTCCTTTCAATCTCCCACTTGTCCTTCCGGACAAGTGATCTTTCAGTGTATAGCCCCTTTCCTATGTCTCTTCATGAACTATAAGGTAAGATTATTCGCCATCCCTATTACGTCCAAAAGTGTTTCTCGAACTTCGAGTTTGACTGCCAATAAGCAGATGATATCTAAAATCCATCTGAGCACAACCATGCATTTTCACAGTCTCGCTCTTCGAGAGGCCTTGTAAACAACAAGACATGTTCCCTATTATTAGTAGGGGGACATTTCCAGTCTTGTAATGTATCTTCTCTTACTAAGAGGACCTAGTCGTCCAAGTGATGCCGTTATAATCCCCTGTTATGGCAGACGTTTGACAATCATCAAAGCGGACTAGTACTCAAACAAGAAAGCTCACAATACTCATGGTCAAGGAAAAAGGTTCCGATAGCAATAATGAGAAGTATACTTATGGCGATTTTGGTCTCTTAAAGTATTCTCATAGGTCGGTCCAGTATGGTTCTAAACCAATACCTGTGCAAATGATTCATGACAATCATGTCCTTGTAGCACAAGAAACGATGCTATAAATCAAAC
This sequence comes from Chenopodium quinoa, assembly GCF_001683475.1. Lineage (NCBI taxonomy): Eukaryota > Viridiplantae > Streptophyta > Magnoliopsida > Caryophyllales > Amaranthaceae > Chenopodium > Chenopodium quinoa. The sequence goes on along the minus strand of NW_018742630.1, from coordinate 208,512 downwards.
TACACACTAATCTCAAATGGTCATTAATCGTCCATCGTTTAAATGACCTCGATTAGGGATAATTTTCGATTATAATATTTAATGTTCACTTAATAGGTGTTTCCTTACCAAGACTGGTCTTGATACCCTATTTTAAATATTCCAAGAATCGAATGGACTCATTATTTAATTCTAAACCACAATTAAATAGCAAACGGTGTGATATATTGTCCAAGTGATGACTCCCACTCATTTTAATGATTGAGATCTTCAACTTGACAACCTACAATCATTAACGTTCACCAAAAAACTTTCCATAGAAACATCTTCTTTATTGTCGCCTTTAAGGCAACAATATTCTCAACATATATTTTATTAGGCTTCCTGATGATGCTTAGCTTGGGTCTCACAATGATTTGGGATACCCTTATCACTTGTGATCATGGAAATTCACTTTAAATTCCCGCACATTACACATGGATCCACGTCCATGTTACCTTTCTCAAGCCACAACTCATTTTAAGCTCGTGCTTATAAACGAATTCCTTGTTAAGGATCTAATCCTTGTTAAGGTTTGTGCTTGCAACATCAATTCTCAAATTGTATTTTTTTCCACAAGTCAAGAACTCATCCTGTTACTTATCCAAGTACTTTGGATATTCTTGGCCATAATCTAACGATCTAATACATAGATTCAGGTTGATTGGTGCTTCATACGTACTTCACATGCTATATGCAAGTAAGTCTTGCGAAGATTCTATATCATAGCGTACATGATTGATTAAGTTGTACAGTAATTCTCAATCTTATTCCATCCATGTGACATTTTAGCTCATTCAGTTTCACTGGGTCTTGCTAAATTATTTGCTATGGTTGAAAGTCTCTACTAGAGTCTTTCTTATTTGACTTAGTATGTAGCCTAGCTCATACTTAGTTCAAAAATTTACTTAGTTTTGTACATACGTGTCGAAAGTCTTTCAAAGTCCTTCAATTCATGTTTAACATGGTAAACTCCTTTACACGTTCAAACATTTTATTAAGTTTATACAATAGAACTTAATACTCAATACGTACTAAGTATCGTCTTTTGTTTGGTCAATTGTCGAAAATACTTTCAAATCTAAGCATTTAGCATTTGATAGTTATTTCACAACAGAGTTCGTAGACTTCTTATTGGACCTTTATATAATTTACTTTTGCTCCCACAAAACTTCTTATTCATAAGAATTTCTATGTTTCTCCATGAGTCAATCCTCTTATTAACTTCATGAGAAAACACATTCCAATTCCTATATGCAATGCTTCCTTAAATCCCATAACGGATTCCTTGGGCTTGCTTTCAAATCTAGCATAATTTAGATTTTCAAAACCCTTAGACTATTTTCATAGTCATTTCCAAAATCCTATTTTAGGAAGGCGGTTTTGGTAACTATTTTGCCATATTTCATATATGCAATTTTGCTAGAACAATCACGGAAAGACTTGAGCATTTCGATTGGTGAGTAGGTTTTTATTAAAATCAACTCCGTGAATTTAATTGTATCCTTTTCATCCAATCTAGCTATGTATGCATATACATTTCCACATTTGTTAGTTTTCTCCTTGAAAACTTATTTGCAATCGATGGGTCTTTCACCCTTCATGCAAATTAATCAAGTTTCAAACATGATTTTCAAACATGGGGTCTGTTTCGGATTTCCATGGCCTCTAACCATTATACGGAATTTGGATTTATCGTAGCTATCTTACAAGACATTATTACTTTACTATCTAATAGTAAATAGTATGCTTTTAAGTCTTAGGTTTATTTCTAACTTAATAGAAATTTATAGGACTCAATCCAAGCCTTTGGTGAATTCTATACCAATACGGGGCAATTGCATCAACCACTGAGTTTCAAGGCGCTTCCAAAGCCCTTTTATTATGTTGATCTTACTCCAACATTTCTGATGTTTTGTGAGTAATGAATTCTCTTTTAAGGCACTTGTAAAGTCCTTTTGAGTATTCTTGATCAAGCATTCTCACGAAGTCCTTTTAAGGTCTTATGAGATTCTCGGTTCTAGTTTGTTGCTAAGATCGATGGTCATCGAGTTCATTTTCCTCCCACTTGTCCTTTTGGAAACGTGTTACTTTCCAGAAAGACACCACTTAGAGCAACAAACACTATGTTCTCAATAAGGTTGTGGAGGTAATGCCTGTGGTCTCACTTGAATGCTTACAAAGAGACATGTATATTGTCTTTGGGTAAAAGTTCATTGTAAAACAAACAGTTAGCTCCACTTGAGCTATCTTAGCCTTTAATGAGCCATTAAGCTCCCACTCAACCACCTAGCTCTTTCTAAGCTAGTGAGCTCCTACAGAGTCACTTAGCTCCCACTGAGCTAATGAACTTCCATTGTGGCTAAGAGTTTTAGACATATACTTGAAAAGACATTTAGGAGATAATTCTATCCATAACTGAATATGGCGTCCTTTCTTAGCTTCAGCATTTTGTTTAGTGTAACATTAGTCCTTCGTACAAATCTTAAGAACTTTATAGGAAGGGATGTGATCCATTTTAAATGGCATCGAGGTCTCCGTGAAGTCACACTATGTTCTTTGTGGAGTTATTTATGAAAATTTCAATTTCATAACTTTGTGATGGTCACGCTTGGCTCAAGCAAACATCGCTCAATCTAATCTAGACGTTTTGATATCCTGCCAAGTCAATTCTGTACTTCACTAAACTCTTGAACTATTCAAGGTCAAGTTTGTTCACATTTGATGAATATAGCCATATTCTTTCAAATTCTTTGTGAAACGTTGAAGTAATTGAATCCTCTTTAGCTTTCGGAGTCAATTGTCTATACCAAGAACAATAGCTCTTTACTTTGTCGGTTTCAACAAGTAAGACTTGCTTGTTTTAGAACGATTCCGAATCAATCATCTATCAAGAGCCTATCTAATAGAGCCTTGAGTACGTTCTTGTCGATGTGACATTGCTAAAGATTTCTCTCTCCAATATTGAAGCAGCTCCCGCGCGCAAGGTCTTCATCCTCACCTCCCTCAACTCCATTGAAGGAGCTCCAAGCTCAGTTCAATCTTTTGCTCCTCTTATTCTCACTCTTCTCCTCCATTGAAGCGCACTTTGAGTTCTCCATTATTGAAGCGCACTCTGAGTTCTCCATTGAAGCGCTCTCTGAGTTCTCCATTGAAGCGCACTCTTAGTTCTCCATTAAAGCGTACTCTTTCTCTCTCCTCCCCTAATTTCGTAACCCTTGTTTCAGTTTGCTTAATTACAATTACTGAATTATAGGTTTTATTTTTTTTCCCCAAATTAATTGATTGATTTTACTATGTTTCCATTTGTTTTGGGTTTTATTATGTTTTAGTTTAAAAGCCTTTGAATTTTGAGCTAAGTATGAATTTCCATTTGAGGAAATCTGGACTATATTTTGATTTTGAGTTAATAAGGAAACAGGCTGTAGAACTTCCCAGAATAGTAGAATATCTCAATGCTGAAAACTTGGCACTAAACTAGAAATCAATCAGCTGGTGGAGAAGTTCAGAAACTCCGTTTTGTAAATGTTGCATTTACGGTATAATCAAATTACATCAACTCATCTTCACCCCTTAATCTCATCTTCACCCCTTAATCTTATCCTGCAATACTTTCTCCCTGCACTAGGAACTTCTACGTGCATTATTTTTTACTGTTTGGTGGATTGTCTAAAGTGAGGTTGAAAAGTACTGGTATTTTTTTTTAGTGCAACTATGAATTTTAGTTACTGGTGAGCTACAAACAGACCAGAGTGGCCTGTTCTTCTGTAACTCTGTATAGTTCTAATAGGTTTGCTTCAATAAGATTAGAATTTGTACTTGTTATATGGAGTAAAAGATCACTAATTTTGTTAATTTATTTGTTATACATTCTGTCATGAGAAATTCAGCATGCTCATTATTTTGTTAAATACAATGTAATATTTTCTCTCCCCTACCTTTCCTTATGATTTTGCAGAATTTATCAATGAGTAAATAACTTGATGCCTAATCGGATAGTACTTTGCTTTTTGTTGGTTGAAATTCTTTTGGAATTTTTAAGGGACTGCTGGTTTAATAGATATTCCAGGTCAATTTATTAAGAAGAAGAGAAACAAAGGGAGCCAAATTCAGTATTAGTCTTACTACAGTGATATTCCTGGCCATTTGTTTGGAAACTGAAACTTACTTCTATTTAATTTGATTTTTTGATTTTGCTGGGAAATGGGAGTGACTTGAATCTGATGTTTCAGGAGCAGCTCGGTTCTTAGCTCCCTCAACTCAATTAAAGCAGCTCCGTCCTCATTTCAAGATGGTGATTTGATGCGGCTTAAATCTGACAATTTGGTATGAGTAATTAATTGTTTTGTAGCTTGTTTTTTTTTGTTTAATTAGTACATTGCATTGAGAGTTTCTTTCTTATGATTTTTGTTTAATTTTCTTCCAATTTTCTGCCAATTCAAATGTGTTAATATTTATTATGCATTATATTTTCATATGCCTAGATACCCTTTCAAGATTTACTCATTAGGAGTAAATCTTGAATAGTCCCCATTTGGGACTGTTCTTGGAATTGTATTCTCACTTAGAATGTAAATGGTTGCTTGTTTTTCGGAAGTAAAAGTAATTTTGTGTCAGCATTCCCTAATGTGTTCTCGGGGTACATATGTAATTAAGAAATTAATTACATCGTGTACTTTGAGAACCATAGGGAAATGCTGCCGAAATTTCCTAAGGGCCGAAAAATGGTCAACCATTTGCTAGTGAGAATACACTTCCAAGGATGGGTTAGGTTGGAGCGATAAGGACCTTTGGAATCATGCATTTGGAATGTGTTGATATGTGATGTTGAATATAATTTGTTTCTTGGGTTTTAATCATACATTTTTAGAAATGGACCGAAGTTGGATGTATAGTGGTTCTCGAACCACACCTGAATACTTAGCCGGGGTCAACGAGTTCTGTAGAATCGCAGTGCAACACCAATGAGTACACTCGTTGAACAGATGCTAACCAAAGCAAGACCTATTTTCTGCCCTTGTCGTGATTGTAACAATGTGAAGAGGTGGGAAGACATTAAGAAAATAGAGGACCATTTGATTATTCATGGGATTTTAACTTTATATAACTTGAAAGAGAAGAGCGGGTGGACCAACACTAGTTGCATTGATTGTTGTGGCTATCTTACAAAGCATTATTCCCTTACTATCTAATAGTAAATAGTATGCTTGTAAGTCTTAGGTTTATTTCTAACTTAATAGAAAATTTATAGGATTCAATCCAAGCCTTTGGTGAATTCTAAACCTATACAGGGTTATAGCATCAAACACTGAGTTTCAAGGTGCTTCCAAAGCCCTTTGATTATCTTGATCTTACTCCAACTTTTCAAAAGTTTTGTGAGTAATGAATTCTCTTTTAAGGCACTTGTAAAGTCCTTTTGAGTATTCTTGATCAAGTATTCTTACAAAGCCCTTTTAAGGTCTTCCGAGATTCCCAGTTCTAGTTTGTTGCTAATCTCGATGGTCATCGAATTCATTTTCCTCCCACTTGTCGTTTTGAAATGTGTTACTTTCCAAAAAGACACCACTTAGAGCAACAAACATTGTGTTCTCATTTAGGTTGTGGAGGTAGTACCCGTAGTCTCACTTAAAAGCTTACAAAGATATATGCATATTGTCTTTAGGTAAAAGTTCGTTGTGAAACAAACATTTAGCTCCCACTTGAGCTATCTTAGCCTTTAATGAACCATTAAGCTCCCACTGAACCACCTAGCTCTTGCTAAGCCAGTGAGCTCCCACTGAGTCACTTAGCTCCCATTGAGCCAGTGAGCTCCAACTGTGGCTAAGAGTTTTAGACATGTACTTGAAAAGACATTCAGAAGGTAATTCTATCCATAACTGAATATGGTGTACTTTATTTCTTAGCTCTATCATTTTTTTTTTGTGTAACATTAGTCCTTTGTGCAAATCCTTAAGAACTTTATAGGAAGGGATGTGATCCATCATTGTTCGAGTCATTTTTAAATGGCATCGAGGTTTCCATGAAGACACACACTGTTCTTTGTAGAGTTGTTTATGAAATTTCAATTTCATAACTTTGTGATGGTCACACTTGGCTCAAGTAAACATCGCTCGATCTAATCTAGACGTTTTGATATCTTGCCAAGTCGATTCTGTACTTCATTGAACTATTCAAGGTCAAGTTTGTTCACATTTGATGAATATAGCCATACTCTTTCAAATTCTTCGTGAAACGTTGAAGTAATTGAATCCGCTTTAGCTTTTGGAGTCAATTGTCTATACCAAGAACAATAGCTTTTTACTTTGTCGGTTTTTAACAAGTAAGACTTGCATGTCTTAGAACGATTCCGAATCGATCAACTATCAAGAGCCTATAAAACCTCGAGTACTGTAGGGAATATTTCAAGCATTAACCCCTAGCTTGAACCCCACTGTGATCGTACACTAAAGTACGGTGGCGTCCAAAGGGAAAGAAGATAGAGCAAAAGAGTCGCCAACAAGTTTTTTAGGAACTTGTAAACCGTTCACGAGGTGAAGGCTACACCCCTTAACGATCCAAGAGATCGTCAACTCCATAAGGTCTTGAACCAAATAGGGTTCGGGGATGAAGGTACAAATCCAACCTAAAAGAGATTGAATCTGCCCTAATAATAGGCCTCTACTTTATTCTGATCGTACTCATGTGCGCTTTCTGACTAACATGCAATCATTAGGTTTACCCTAAACCTGTTATCTATGTTGGTTGAATATTAATGCACAAATAAATCTATTATTGGCGATCACTTGAATTATAATCAAATTAACCCTAAACAAGATTAATAATTATCTTATTAAGCGTGATTACAAGTACCAATTCCCTTTAAACATGCATAAAAGGTGTGATCAAGCAATAACAATAAATAAGCATCAAGAAACATAATCATTATAACAATTATTATAATAATCATATTAAAGCATAATAATAGTAAGATCCTAGGCATGATACTAACAAGATTAATAACAAACCCTAGCATGTCACTAAACATTAAAGATCATATATTTAGCCCTAACATGATACTAGCAATCATAAATATTAGGAAGAACATAAAAGGCATCATAATAATCATACTTGGTATTAAAGTTACCCTAAACATGATACTAGGAATCAAAATAAGAATCTAAGCATGATAATATCAATTAAACAATTAAAGCACTTACTTGGATGCCTCGTACCTCTTTCTAATAACAAAATACACACGTTAGTAACTTCAAGGAAAATAATAAACAAAACAAAAAATTAATAATTGAAAGAGAGATTTGGGACCAAACCCTCAGAAATTAAACCTTTCACGTCTAGGGCGAAGGCAACTTCGAATATGTCTAGGTGTATCTAAGTCTAATGAATGCGAAATTTTTATATTTGAGAAAAGGCTAGTTTAGAAAAGAGAGAGAGAGAATAATCATGAAAATCTTGATGAGAGTTAGTAAATGAAAACGGGGTTTTTAGAAGACTATTTATAGAGAAAATCAGCCAAAAAGATAAAAATCAAAATAGAGTTCTGACACGTAAAACGGATGTTAGCGCCAGACGCTGACGCTAGCGCCAGGCGCCAAGCTTAGCGTCAGGCGCTAATGCTGGCGTTTGGCGCTAACTAAGTTTTTGACGCGTTTTCTTAATATCAGATAGAAATTGCCGTACAGGAGGATAAAATTGTATTTTCCACAAAAACATTCTTTTGTTCTAATTAAAACTCTAAAAAGTCAACAAAAGTCAATTTATCAATGCTAATTAAATTAGGAATGAAAAGAACCTTCTAGAAGAATCTAGAAGACTAAATTCCTAATTGCATTAGGAATGATAAATCTATATTAGGCCCTCCTCTAGATCATTGGGCCTCATATAAGGCTCAAACCAGGCCCAGTTCGGTAATTTGGCCATAACTTCCTCAATATTCATCGAAATTGAGCTTATAATATATCGTCGGAAAGCTCTTTTCAAGCCCTATTCAACTACACTACTATTGGACCCATATCATGTACCAACCGAACTGGATTGGCTGTTTTCTTAAAATAGGTTTTCAAATTCAGAGAGAAGAGAAAAGAAATTAAAACTATCCGCAATACTAAACTTTCCACACTTTCACTTCATTCTATTATGATTCGACGTGAAAGCTACTCATCACTGGGTTTGGTTTTCGGGAGACATAAATGGGTGTCTGCAGAAGCCCCCACTTTGACTGAGTTTGGAGAAACGCAAGTTTTGAAAACAAAAGTCAAAGTATCGATAGGGACGAAGAATGATTCAGAACGTTCTGCGATCCTAAATCACTCTTGTAACGCTGATACCTGCAAAACTACATTTTTTTAAACAGATAAAAGAGTTAAGAAACGCGTATCTTGCACTGTCAAGCACACGCCTCTGAAAGTAACCGATTTGTTGCTGCTTTTTGTTGTTGACGACCTCCTGCAAGCTAGAGAATGCCATCCCGCTTGAAGACTGCTACGCTTGTAATCGCCTCCAATTCTGCCATGATAATATTCCACAAGCCAAGGAACACTATCGAAGATTTCTTCGCTTGAAACGATCCTCTTCCGCTTTGTGACCATCTTCCACATCTTAGGGAACACGATCGAAGACAACTTCGCTTGAAATCACCTTCAGTTGTTTGTGACAACTCTCCGCAAACTAGGGAATGCTGCCGAAGACATCCTCGCTTGAAGCTATACTTATTTGTTGCGATAATCTTCTAAAGAAATTTACTGAAGACCTCCGCTTTGTCGATCTTTAAAAGTTTGCTTGAACTTTGTTTCTGCTATGCCTGTACGTCGGCGCTTTTTCTGCTTTTGAACCTGTATGTCGGTGCCTTTTGCTGAATTATGAACTAGTATGTCGGTGCCTTTCTGAACGAACCAGTATATCGGTGCCTTTTGCGATGAGCCAATGCTTAGACGCTTTAAGCTAAGTGAGACGATCTTTCATCAGGTCGAACACTTTATATAATCAAGCCGATTATTGAAAATCGTGTCAAATTGCTTAGATGGCTAAATGGCTTACCAAGGAACCCGAAACATATATTGCAAAAAAGTTAGAACAACCGTATTGAGTGGCTGACTGTTCTGGCGCCGCTGAAATAACGTCAGCGCCAGTTATCTGGTTGTAGCACCAGACGCTGGCGCTAGCGCCAGGCGCTAATCTTATCGACTGACGTCAAGGTCTGGCGCTTGGCGCTAGAGTCGGGTTTTCCTTAAATACCCTTCTCTTCTTCATTTCCGCTACTGTTGCACGTGTTTCTTGCTCGAGAATTCTCAAAACTTCGTTTGATCCGTTCTTGCTCGTTTCTCAACCAAATTTGCTCAAATTTGTTGCAAATCAAAGCTTATTCCATCCATTTTCCCGATCTATGTAAGTTTCCTTCAAACTCACACCGATTTTAATGAATTTTGCATGTGTTTATTCCCGAATTTCTTGAAAATTCAAAATTTAGAATGCTTAATTCTCTTTTTTTTGTCAAATTTTATGCCATAAAATTGCTTGATTTTGTTTATATATTGCCTTGGGAGTAATTTGAGACTTGTTTGACTCAATTTGGTGAAGAAATGAACAAATTGCCATTGTTGAACCTCTTAAGGTCGGGAAAACAATGTGGCTTGTTCTTGATGTTTTTGCTAGCAATTCTTATCCAATTTGTCACAATAATTACTATAGTATTGCAAGAAATTGTTTGATTGCTTGAAAAATGTCGTGCATGCTCAATTTGAATTTGTGCTCTGTTTTAGTACTACGTACTCTGTTTTTTTTGGGAATCATAGTATCATGCGGCTAGGCGAACCTTAGATACCATAGAACCTTAATTTATGATAATTCTGCACAATGTAGCATGGCTAGACAACGAGGTTCCGGTTCACGGTCCCGAGACGTTCGACGGGAGCATGAGCTCGTAGAGGACGATGCCAAGCCGTCCACTTCGCTTAGCCGACTCCCTGAGTGGGATGAGCGAACCTTGTATTTTTCTCCCGTCCACCACATCTCTGAGAGAGTGAGACGGGGCATCATTGTTGGGAGGACACGCTGTCATGGTTCCGGCTGTGACGGCTTGGGCGACCTGTACAAGATGTACATCGCCATAGATGATCAGACGAGACTTTTATGGGAGTCTTGCGGGCTTACTGCGCTGTTCGAGACCTCCGAGGCAATGGTTACCTCTAGCAGGGGTCACCATGTAGTTCGTGCTCTGGTGGAGTTCTTTTGGGACACCACCAACACTTTCCACTTCCCCTGGGGTGAGATGATGGTCACTCCTACCGACTTCAGTCTCATCACAGGACTAGAGTTTAGCTCCGTGCCACTGCTGTTCGACAGTGGGATCGGCGTCTTTTCCCCTGAGGTCGAGGAGCTGTTGGTTCCGATTGCTATTCGGGCTCGAGCTGAGGTAGAGTCGACTCAGTTCAGCGCTAGGGGGATTCGTGTCGACATCGGTCCTTCGGGGTGAATGTCGCTCTGTCCGAATTTTGGAGGGTCGTAGAGGTATACTATATTCCCTATAAAGTTAAGCTCTACATTTTTAGTTAGCACTTGCTGATAACTTTAGCTTCTTGTAGATCTGGTTCTACGAGTACTTCCCCTCAGCTGCACCGGCGAGACCGTCGCCGCGCAGGCTTCCAGTTAGCGTTTCCTAGGGCAGCATCCGTGTGAGGATGTCCACTGCCTATGTCCGATATTGGATCATCTCGGTATGATTCTCTCCTTATTTGATATTTTGTGATGCCTTAGATAGATTCTTGCCTGATTGATGCTTTTTGCAGGAGCCTGGGGTGCTGTACCGACCGTGGGTCGACCTAGCAGTCTCTGTGTTAGCCGCGCAGTATTCTGCGGAGCGTCGTTATTTCTTAGGGACCTATGGAGCGTCTGCGTATCTTGGAGAGAGGGTTGCTATTCAGCATTCCTCAGATACCTTTGTCGTTCCTGCTCCTCCATCACGTCACATGTTTAACGCCACGAGGTTGGTGAGCATGTCAGAGGGAGCTGGTACCCCTTGGCGATCTTATACGATCCCTAGGCGATGCTATGGGGAGGAGCTACTGCCATTGTTAGCTCCAGTTCTTGTACCTGCTGAGGATGTAGCGGTATGATTTTTAGCTGAGTTAAGTAGCCCCCAAGTAATGCTTTACCGATTTTGTTCTGTCTTGTCAGGATGATGCTGCTGAGTTCGTGCCACCCTGTATGTCTATCCATTATCAGGGGACATATAGGCCGATTGAGGAGATGATTCCTCCGGCTCCTGAGGATGAGCGCTTTGTGCAGCGGTCGATTCCTCGCCACCAGACTCGGGTAAGCTTGTTTATTTGCAACATTTGTCCATACATGTTATGCATGTTTACTGACTTATTTCTTTGACAGTTCTCACGCGAGGTGGTTTTGGCGATGGCACGATGCATAGATGCCTTCCAGAGCCAGCATGTCCGGATGAGGAACGTGGCTATATGCCGTCGAGACGACGCCGTTCAGGAGGTAGTCTTCCCTTCATATGTTTTTGTATTACCGCTTTTATTTTGCCTGTTTCTGATTTTAATTTCTTTTGCAAGGTTAGCCCATTCCTTCTCGTACCCGCACGGGACCTGAGGTGCGGAGGGATCCGGCGAGGTCTAGCTTGAGACGTTTCCGCACTGCCTCGGGAGGTCGGGGCGGTCGTTCAGAGGCTGCTCGTACTGAGACGGTAGAGGGCTCGGGTTCTTCATCTGAGGGTGCACATGCTGCGCCGGTAGGCCAAGGAGAGGCTACCTCGGCTCTTAGAGGTGGTGGGATGTACGAGGTCGGCTCATCATCGCAGCAGCCTCCGCAGCCTCAGCGTCAGGTTGATCTTGGGTGGACGGATCCCGTGTTGAGTTTTCCTCCTCCCGAGGAAACTAAAGCTGGTGCTGGAGCTGGAGCTGGTGGAGAGGTTACTCCTCGTACAGCGGAGTTTTATGAGATGATGGGTTTACGTCCCCCAGCGCCGTAGTTTGTTCCTGTGCTTTTCATTATTTATTTTGACTTTGTATAGAACTTTGCCTTTTAGTTAGACTCATTACTTAGACATGTTTTGTATATACATACTATTATAAGTTTATTCCTTATTTATCATGTTTTTTCATTTTTTATTATTATTATTATTATTATGTGCATGTTTGTGTGTGTAAGGAAATGTGAAAAATAATTTTGCGCAAAAATTTCGTCATTTTTATTATTGATGGAGGGTATCCGACTTTCTCCCCCAAAAAAGAAAAAATAAAAAAAAGGAAAAGTCAAATAAAATATTGGATTTATAAAAACTTGGAAGTTAGTCTTAAATAATATCAGAAAAATAATATAATTAATATAATAGCTATATTAATTAAAAGGGAGGAATAAATGAATATTTAGAAAAAGATAAGGAAATCGTAAAGTCATTAGCAGACTCGAATTAAGTTGAAAACACGGTTTTTTAGAAAGCGCGTACGATGAGGCATATTGGCGCCAGCTGGCGCCACGCGTTTTGGTGTAGCGCCAGGCGCTACACTTAGCGTTTGGCGCTAGGCTCTGGCGTCAGGCGCCAATAGTTGGCGTCTGTCGCTAAAAAGCGCTGACTCCAAATCCCTCCTAGATTAAAACTGCTCCGATTTTGTGCATAAATAGCCCCCTGCCCAGCCGATTCTCTTCATAATTTTAGCAAATAAAATATTTCTTAGCTTTTAGAAAAATAACATCATGTCTCTAGTCTCCAAAAGTTTTACCACCTATACCCAAGAATGGTGTCGGTCTCTTAATGCCAAGGAGAGAAAAGAATTAGATGTGTTTCACTTGGGGGGTATTTATGGTGTCAAAGGGGTAGATCTAGATTCCAATTTTATTCATACCGCTTTAGAATATTGGAATGTAGATACTCATTGCTTTAGAATAGGGTATGATGAAATTAGCTCTTTGCCGGAAGAATTTGGTGCTATTTTAGGCTTCCCTGCACTAGATCTTGTAGTAATCCCTAGAATAAATGAATATTATTATAAGGATTTTGAACGCTTCTTCAATTTAAAAGACAGAGATCTATCAAAAATAGTAGATTGTAGCATAGTTAATTTGAAAGAATTTTCACGACATTATTTTGATAGGCCTTATTCTGAATCTTTCCATGTTTATAGAAGAAGAGCTTTCTTGTTTTGCATGCTTAATAAATTTTTCCTTACTAATGGTAAAAATAATGAGGGTTAGTCAATTATATCCACTGTTTTAGAACAAATTGAGTCTGGGAGGAATCCAATGCCTTTAATAGTTGGAGAGACTATGCTTAGTCTTGTGGAATTGAAGAGGAATCCAAAAGCACCTTTTCGGGGCTCTCCAATTTTATTACAGGTAGAAAAATAATATTTTTAATTACAGAAATCAAAAATATATTTTTGTATAGTAATAATAATTTATTTTCAATGTAATTTTTTACAGATGTGGCTAATGGAAAGACTGGAATTAATTAGCCCTCCAGACAACATTGAGAAATATACTCCAAATTGCTTTGTGGGAAGGAAGAAACGCTACTCTAAGATGGGGCGCCAAGAATGGAAGAAGGTCTTCGAGTCTTGTAATTTTTCCATCAAGTGGGTCATCCCTTGGTGGAAAATAGAAAAGATGGTTGGTGTTAACAAGCAACCTTTATGCCGTCTTCCAAGCTTGTTCCGTATGAATTTTTATTATCCATGCAGGGTAAAAAGACAATATGGCTTACTTTAGACTATTCCTTCAGGTGATCTTCATCGTCCCTACGAGTTCCCTGTCTCCCAAAAAGTAGAAAAATTTGATGCTTATTGGAGGGCCAGACCTTTATGGGAAGTAATTACCCAAAAGGTTCCTCCTTCCTTGCCCAATGATGTGAAAAAGTGGCTTCTAAAGAAACCCTCAAAGGACGTGAAGAAAATCAAAGTAAAACTGATGTGAAGAGTCGCCTAGGTGACAAGGTGATTTATTTTATTAATGAAATTCAAGCTTTTTAGTTAAATTATTTACTTTAAATTTATTTTATAAAAGCAATGAAAACTGAAGAATTAATTTTCTAGAAATTTTTTCGAGTACGGAAGTCAAAAATTTTCCGAAAAACACTGAAATATTCCTAGAAATTTAACTGTAAATTGGCGCCACGATTTTTCGACTGGCGCCGGCTGCGACAGTCTGGCGTCAGGCGACGGATGCTGTCGTCTGGCGCTGATGTTCATTGGTTGGCGCCAGAATTTTTTCTGTGACGCCGATGTTCCGTCGATCTTTTGTCGAATTTTTATTAATTCTGGGATGCGAGATTTTAAAAACAATAAAGTGGCCGCACCCGTAAAGGGTTGCCTACGTATCCTTTCTTAAGGAATCAGGCCAAATGTAGCTCCCTTGAGTATCCTACTCAAGTAATTATGGGTAGTATTTCTTAAGTTGGTCAAGATTTGTCACGTTCGAGAACTCATTGCCATCCATATCAGTTAACTTTGCTGCACCTCCTGACAAGATTGTTTTGACAATGTAGGGTCCAGACCAATTAGCTCTAAATTTTCCCCTCGGATCTAAAACATTTTTCCTTAATGCTTTTAACACCAAGTCTCCTACTTTGATGTTTCTTGTCTTGACCTTCTTATTAAAATTCCTAGCCATACGAGTTTGATAACACTGAGTGTGATGTAGAGCTTATAGTCGTTTTTCCTCGAGTAGAATTAACTCTTCATATCTTGCCCTAGTCCATTCAACTTCATCGAGTTTGCTCTATAACGCGATGCGTAGAGATGGAATCTCTAGTTCGACAGGTTGTACGACATCCATTCCATAAACTAAGGAAAATGGCGTATTTCCTGTTGACGTGCGAATTGACGTGCAATAACCCCACAATGCAAAGTGAAGTTTGTCAGGCCAATCCTTATAATTTTCCGTCATTTTCTCGATGATAGTCTTTAGATTTTTATTAGCTGCCTCGACTGCTCCATTTGCCTGAGGCCTATAAGGGGAAGAATGATGATTTTGAATGCCATATTTTTGTAGCAATTCTTCATATTCGGCTTGAAAGTGAGTTCCATTGTCACTTATCATTTCATGTGGGACTCTGTATCGACAAATAATATTTTTCTCGATAAAGAGTGCTACATGTTTTGCAGTGAGTTTAGCGTATGATTGCGCTTCGACCCACTTTGTGAAGTAATCAATTGCCACTAGGATATATTCATGACCTCCTGTTCCTGGGGAGTGATTTTGCCGATGATGTCAATTCCCCATGTAGAGAACGGCCATGGCGACGTGTAGGTGTAGAGCAAGGATGGAGGAACATGTTGTAAATTGGCATATATTTGGCATTTAGGGCATCTTTTTACGTATTGATGGCAATCCCTATTCATTGTAGTCCAATAATATCCTTCTCGCATTATCTTTTGGACTAACATTTTGCCATTTATGTGAGTTCCACAGATTCCTTCGTGGACTATCCTCATTGCTCTTTGGGCATGCTTTTTCCTACACATAAGAGAGCTTGACCCCTAGGTACCCTTGTATGTAGCTCGTTGTCTATGAGTACGTATTTGGGAAGCCATGATTCTTAATGCTCATTTTGCTCTTTTGTCAGCATGGGGAGGGTATTCTCCTTTGGTGACGTAGTTGAGTATATCCGTGTACCACGGTTCTTCTTCTTCTTCTTCGTCTTGGACTACTTCATCATCTTCTATAGCTTGAATATATGTTGTTTGTGCCTTTTTTCTATGGTTAGAGGCATTTGCTCGATTTCCGTGGGAATCTTAACCATCGAGGCTAGTCTTTCCAAGGCATCAGCAAATTGATTTTCTTCTCTAGGTAGATATGTGTATTCTACCTTCTCTAACTTATTAGTAAGAGTTTCCAGATAGGTTTGGTAAGGGGCTAAACTTTCGCTCAATACTTTCCACCTTTTGGATATTTGATTGATGATTAATGAAGAGTCCCCGAATATCCGTAACTTTTTTACTCCCAATGCCAAAGCTGTTTCAAGGCCTACCACGCATGCTTCGTATGCAGCAGCGTTGTTGGTAACGTCGAAATCAAGCTTTATGGAGATTGGAACATGCTCTTCTTTAGGTGATACTAGTAGTACTCCAACGCCACATCCCTTTTGGTTTGAGGCTCCGTCGAAGTATAAGGTCCAAGTATCATCTTCAGTGACCATCAAGTCTTCATCTGGAAATTCGTTGTCTTGTATTGGCGTCGAGGCTTCTATTGTAAAGTCCGCTAGAAAATCTGACACCACAAATCCTTTGATAGCTTTTTGCGGCATAAACCTTACATCAAACTAGGCTAAATTGACTATCCATCTCGATATGCGTCCATTGAGTGTAGTGTTTCTCGAATAGATACTTGAGTGGATCTAATCGGGAGACTACAAAGACGGTATGCTCTAGCATGTAATGTCTTAACTTGGTTGTGGCCCACACCAAGGCGAGGCACAATTTCTCAAGTGGCGTATAACGTGCTTCATATTCGAGCATTTTCTTGCTCAGATAGTAGATTTTGTTTTCTTTGCCTTCTACTTCTTGTGCTAGCATAGCTCCCATTGTCTCTTTGGTAACTGTTAAGTACAACCTAAGAGGTATTCCGGGAAGTGCTGGCGCTAATACAGGAGGATTTGCGAGATAGGCTTTGATCTTTTCAAAGGCTTTTTGACACTCGTCATCCCATATTACTAGTACATTCTTCTTAAGATTTTTAAATATTGGTTCACATATCGTTGTCAATTTTGATATGAACCTACTTATGTATTGCAACCGGCAAATAAATCCTCGAATTTGCTTCTTGATTTTGGGCGGTGTCATTGACATGATTGCTTTGATCTTGGTTGGGTCTATGTCTATTCCTCTAGAGCTTATGACATAACCCAAAAGCTTGCCTGAGGTGACTCCAAAGGCACACTTAGATGGGTTCAACCTCATATTGTATTTTCTTAGCCTTTCGAAAAATTTTCTTAAGGCTACTTGATGGCTTGGGCAGTCTTTTGATTTTACAATCATGTCGTCCACATATACTTCGACTTCTTTGTGCATCATGTCATAGAGTAAGGCAATCGCTGCACGTTGGTAAGTGGCACCCGCGTTTTTCAACCCAAATGGCATTACCGTATAGCAGTAACTGCCCCATGGTGTTATGAAGGTTGTTTTCTCCATGTCTTCTTCTTCCATGAGAATTTGATTATGACCTGCGTATCCATCCATGAATGAAAGAAGTGCGTGATTTGCTGTGTTATCTACCAGAATATCGATGTGTGGTAAAGGGAAGTCGTCCTTTGGACTTGCCTTATTTAGATCTCGATAGTCGACACACATTCTTACCGTTCCATCTTTTTTCGGAACAGGGATGACGTTGGCGACCCATTTAGGGTATTTAGATACCTTGATGAAACCTGCAGTTATTTGTTTTTGAACTTCTTCTTTTATTTTAAGAGCTACGTCGGGTTTCATTCGACGTAACTTTTGTTTTACATGTTTCATTCCCGGAATTAGTGGTATAGTGTGTTGAGCTATTTCTCTATTAATGCCTGGCATATCTTCGTATGACCAAGCAAATACATCGAAGAATTTTTTAAGTAAGTTAATTAAATCGGTTCTTTCTTTTTCATTAAGTGTTAGTCCTGTTTTAACTTCTCTTTTATTGGTTGAATCATTTGAGATATCAACCGTCTCAGTTTCTTCAATTATCGGTGTTTTCTTTTCAAGTGTTTCCATTGCTTTAATAAGTTCTTTATCTTTTTCATTGTTAGTTAAGCAATGCTCGTCATCTTGGGTTAAAGAGGAACACAAGAAGTAAGGAGAAGAAATTATATCATTATACACTGAGATCATTACATCAAAGATTATTATGTTCTTAGGGACTTGATCACTAACTATCCTAGGAGAAGAGATCGAAGGGGAAGGTGCTACTACTAAAGACCTAAATGACTCTATAGGGAGGGACTCTGACTCTGACCTTGACTTAGACGACTCTTCGAACATCGGTCCTTGCCCTGTCGTGATGGATATCTTTCTTCCACTTGGAGTAGTCACCTTGACGGTCCTGCGCCACCCTTGTAGTGATCCTTCCGCTGGAGTGATTAACTTCGAGGGATCGAAGTTTTCACTTTGTAGGACCGTTTGAATGAGCGAGGAGTTATCCTCTTTGTATGTCGGCTCATCCTTTTCTCACCCAAATAGTAGTCCCATGACGTTAAAGTCAAAGCATGGGGGTGCTTTCTCCTTATGGACAAGAGTTGGGATTTCATCTGTGAAATAGCAATCCAAGAAAATTTCAAATCCTGGTTGCCTTATGCCGTTTACGACAAATGGTTCGGGAAATTCGTGGCATGGATAGTCCTCTCCTTCTTTTATAAATTGACCATTAAGGGTGAGAAGGTACTGATCCATTGGGATTGCTTTCTTTTGGATGCGAGCGTCCCTACATGCCTTTGATTTTTCCTGGGCTCGCTTAAGATCTTTCCAAGTCGGTTCAAAACCAAGTCCGAAAGTATCTAATTTAGGAAGGCCAGGTGACTCCAGCGGTTGTGCTATTCCTTTTTTCTTTCCTAGGGTCATTCTAGGAAAATGTCCTTGTTTCTTGAGAATAGTATTCACGATCATGTTAGAATGGGGGTCGTGGCAGAGAGGGGTCCTTTCATCCTCCTGGATTAAGGAGACCTCTTCGTTAAAGCCCCATAAATCTTCATCATCCTTGTCGTGCTCCACGTTAATTATTGGGTTTTCTATAGACTTGATTCTCATAGGTGAAGCATCGATGGTGATAGGAATTCCCCCAACTATGGCTTTTACTTGTTGGTGGAGAGATGAGAGGACGACCTTTAGGTCATGAAGCCAAGGGCGTCCCAACAATAAATTGAATGAAGCTTTAATGTCTACTACTTGGAAAGTAGTAGCATGTTCAATTGCTCCCGCCGTTACATCCATGGTAATTTTACCAAGATCTTGACGAGGAGTGTTTTCGTAGGCTCTTATTCCTTGAGTTGACGGGGTTAAGTCTTCATCCCTTATGCCTAGCATCCTTGCAGTTCTAAGTGGACAGACGTTAATGGCTGATCCATTGTCTACAAGAGTCATAGGGACATTCATTCTCTTGAAAACTACTATGAGGTTTAACGCCTTATAGTGTTTTTCACCTTCTGGGGTCAAATCCTTGTCAGAAAAGGTGATCAAATTGATGGGACTAGGTAGATCACTCGTGAGGAAGTTATCGAACCCCTCAGGAGTGGTGTCGGAATCTATCCCTTATTTGTCCAAGGCATTCATTACAACCAATCTATGTTCTCGAGATGTCGCCAGAAATTTCCATACGTTCATTTCAACTTTTGTCTTCTTGAACTGATTGACGATATCATTATCTTCAATGATAGGCATGGGAACTTGCTGTGTGGTTGGCACGGGTTGTGTTGAAACGGGAGGTTGCATTCTCCCGGAACTTGTGAGGACGTCTATTGATGAATCTTCTTCATCCCAAAAGTCATCCATGGCGTATGACACTGAAGGTGGAGGTCCTACCATGTCTTTTAAGTAGACGTCTTCTTCGTCGCTGTACCAAACTCCATTAATACTTGCATCCTCTTCTTGTGGAACTTGGACAAGCTTCTTTTCATAAATCATTTTTTGAATTAAATCCTTAAATTTAAAACAGTTTTCGATAGTGTGACCTCCTGATTGATGATACTGACAATAATATCTATCTGTCCTTTTCAACGATTCGAATGGTCTCGGCTCAAGAGGTTTGATCTCGCCACTCTCGGAGAGCATTTTGAACATTTGTATATAGGGGATCCCAATTGGAGTGTAGAGTCTATTACTCTTCTTGGGTTTTTCGGTGACTTGTAAAGGAAAACGTTTCACCTCGTAAGTCGTTCCCATGGGTGTGAACTATCTCTTTGGCTCATTTTTCGATAGTGGAACCTCGTCATATTTCTTCTGAAGTTCCTTTACAGCCTTGAGAGTTTCACGTAGCAAGTGCGATCCTTCGATCATAGACAGTGTAAGCGATTGTATGTCTTCTTTACTTGCTAATTTCGGAAGATTATCCATGGCGTCGAAAAAGATCTCCTCCTCTTCTTCGATGGCATGGATTTCTTTAACAGGTTTGATGAGAGACGACGGGTCAACCTCGTTTTCTCCATCAGAGATAGCCAAGGAATGAGCGAGAGGCGCATTATCAATACTTGGATTCTTACTGGTAGGGGGCAACGACAGTTTATTGTTATCGATTAAGTCTTGGATAGCTTCTTTAAGCTTCCAACAGTTCTCGGTGAGATGGCCCCTACCTTGGTGATACTTGCAATGTGAATTTGGGTTCCAGTTAGCCGACCTCTTTTTGACTGGTGGGTCCCCAAATGGTCCAATAGGAGTTATAAGACCTTTTGCATTTAATCGATCAAATGCGGTGTCATAACTCATGCCAATAGGAGTAAAGTTCCTCCTAAATGGTTTCTTTTGTCCTTGATTATTTATAGCAAGGACTTCACCTAGGTTAAAAGTGCTAACATTGTTTGAGTGGGTGGTTTTGGAAGAAGAAGGATTGTCGTTCTTCTTGCCTTTCCAGCCACTGTTGGAGTTATTGATGGCAGCTTTCAACTTAGCCAGGTCATCTTCAATATTGATTCCAATGTCATAGACGACCTTGAAGGTATGGAGATTATTTTGATACTTGAGATGCTTGGAGTATTTTTCTTGAAGTTTTTTTATGAATAACCTTACAGACTCTTTTTCACTCGGCACCCCAATCATCTTAGCTGAGGTTTCTCTCCATTTGTTAAAGAAGGAGGTGAAGCCTTTGTTCTCCTTCTGCTTGAGGATTTCAAGCTCCCTATGGTCAGTCTCAACTTGAATGTTGCATTTGTATCTATCAACGAAAGCATTTGTTATGGACTCCCAGGTGGAGGTTTTTTCTTTCTCGAGAGAAAAGAACCGTTGCTGGCAAACGGTCTCGAGAGATAGTGAGAACAGAGAGGGGAAAACCTTCTTGTCGATACCCTTAATACTCATTATTGTTTCGAAGGCTCTTAAATGAAAATAAGGGTTATCAGTTGCTTTGAATTTCGGGATGTCGTTGGCATTGAACTTCTGCGGAAGAAGATCTTTGTCCACCGAGACCCCTTGTGAACTAATCCCTTGAAACTTGTAGTCTCTAGATAGCTTGCTTAGACTCTCTTGCATGAGGTCCATCTGTTGTTTCACGGGATCATCGATCTTAAGAGTTAGGAGCTTTAGTGCCTCAGTCGCGGTAACCAGTTGGTTACTGAGCTCATTGACTTCTTCTTGTGTTGCCACTACTGTCCTAGCTTTCCTCTTACGAGCAATGGGTTTGTCGAAAAGTTGGACTTGTACGAAAAGGTTGTCTTTGATTAACCGCCCTTCCTTTCTTGACCACGCGCTATAATTTAAACCATTTTGTTTTAATTACTTGACTCAAATCGACCTTGACTAGATTCAGCCAAGTTCTAGATTCAGCAAAGTTCTCGAACGAGCATTCGGCACTCCCAGTTCTAGATTCAGCCGTCCCCGGTGACCGGCTGATCGCTAACCTAAGTCGTGCCGGGTTTGTTTGGGAAACCATTTGATAAAGAAAAAATGCAAGAAAAAAATAAGTAAAAGAGGAGAACAGACGGTTACCTTAGAAGAAGGTATTATGAGACGCCCGGTTTGCTGAAACAAAAGGACCGAAAGCCGAGCGTCGGATGCTTGATAAGTTTAAGTCTTTGAGAGTCTTTGAAAGTCAAAAGTCCAGAGATTCTCCAAGATTCGCAAAGGTGTGAAAACAAAAGGGGGGTCAAACCCTTCTATTTATAGAAGGGGTAAACCCTAATTTTTCCCCCCAAAAAGTTAATTTGAAATTTGGTCAGTTGGATTTTGATACCTATCATAGGCAACACGTGGCAAGCGCGTGTCCCCTGTGAGGGGCAAATGATTTGGGTATTTTTACCCAGCCAGCTGGCCCAATCCGAGCCAACCACGTGTCCCTAAGAGGAGCAACCATCTGGCCCTTCGAGATGGTGACACGTGGCAGGCAGATTAGGCCCCCTAGAAATGGCGGCTTTCAAGGCCCAAATCCCAAGGGCCCTGCAAAAGCAGTGTGCCCTTTCCTAGGGCACAAAACCCTAGAAGGGGCACACGTTCCTAGAGCCGTGTAAATAGGGAACATTCCCCTCATTTATGGAGGCGGAATTTTAAGGACAAGTTTAATGATCTAACCTTGATTGAAGACCAATCATTGTCAGAACAATCACTCTCAAGAAACAGTACACTTGAGCTTGGAATCCAAGCAAATAACTTTATTTCCGCACGTTTTACTCTGAATACTTACTAACTTAATCTTCGGAGGTGGACCACTGACCATCCGGTGGTCCGTTTGCTTTGCAGGTACAGGCGCCCTTTGCTGAATCCAGTCTTCGTGTTGTAACTCTCCAAAGGGACAAAAACCCCCGAAACATTTGGCGCCGTCTGTGGGGATAGTACCTCTGAGATGGCTTCACAAGTCCCTATACCGAATCCTGAGACCAATCGGCCTCCAGAAGACATAGTGGTCCATAATGACCATGACTTAGGGGACGACGCTGACGTCGAAACCTCTGTGGATCCTAACGAGTCCCTCATCTCAAGACGCATCTGCGGTAGGGAAAAGCAGGAGCATCACACTGATCAGGCGGGGCCAAGCAAAATTGCTGGTCAGCCAAAGAAGCCCTCGGTGCGGACGGGTGATCCTTCCCAGGCGGCAGGATCGACTCCTGTCACTCGAGATGAACTCATGAAACTCCTGAGCAGTCTCAGGGGTAAAATCAAACAACTCGCCTCCAAAAAGTAGCCTACTCCCACAAAGGAGCAGTCGACCAAGAAGCCAGCCCAAGATGGCAAACAGAAATCGGTCAGTGACCGCCAGCCGACTCCTCATCCTGCCCCTACGGAGAAGGCCCGGCCCCAATTTGACCTCACTAGGCTCCGTTTCCCAGAAACGAGCACAAGAAAAGCCATCCGGCACATACAACCGGATGGTAGCAAGAAAACATTCTCTGATGCTCGACATTACATTGAGGAGAAGAAAACCTATCTATCAGAGTCGGCTTCAACGTCGACCTACCATGATAGCTTTCGGAATACCTCTGCGAGGTATTCCCAGTCTGTACATGAGACTCCTGCAAGCAGCCCATGGGTAGTATGGCCCTCATGTGATCCAGTCGGCCCAGTACATGGCTCCACCATTGTACCAGTCGCCGGCTTTACCTTACATGCAGCCTGCCCTCTTTGGAGTCTAGGCGGCATACGGCTATCTGCCAATGGACTGGCAGCTCAGGCTGCAACACCTTGGAGATCAACCCTCTGCCTTCTCTAGGGAAATAACCGAAGCCGAATAGCCGGCCAAGGTTAAAAATGTTCTGGTTGGAACCTATGATGGGACCTCCAACCCAGAAGACCACCTGCTAGCATACACCCACCTCATGTATTTACAGGAGTTGGATGATGCCGCATGGTGTCGTTGTTTTCCAGCCACCCTGAAGGGCATAGCCCAGCAATGGTTCGACAATCTGCCATCTGGTTATATTAATAGCTTTAAGACGCTTGCGTTCTTGTTTGCTTCAAACTTCTCTATGAACATCCCTGCCAAAAAGACAAGCCTTGATTTGGGCAATGTAGAACAGGGAGATAGAGAAGGCCTGCGTTCCTATGTCAGGCGGTTCAATCTGGTACGAATCCAGATTCATGGGCTGTCTGAAGAGGTCGCCTTCACACACTTCTTTAAGGGTCTGAAGGACGGGTCTACTTTTAAGTATGAACTCGTCCGCAAACAAATTTTCACTCTGCAAGGAGCCTTACGAGAGGCGGAAGCCTATATACAGGCGACCGAACTCTGCTCCTCCAACAAGCAGTCGAACCCTAAGAAGTCCGACCGACAGAAGGAGAGTCGACCTGCTCAGTCGGCTCCTAAGCCAGAAGGAGCAAAAAGAAAAAATAAATCTGGGCCATTGATAACTCGGATTAACCGGCCCATAACAAGAAAAAGGAGTGGAAACCGTACGTTCCAAGGTACGAGTTCCAAAAGGATTGCTGCTCCATTCTCTTGGAAATTAAGGATCGCCTGACTCTTGAGAAGCCGACCCCTATGAAAGGTTCCGCTGAAAATCGGAACATAAACAAGCATTGTCATTTCCATGAGGATGTCGGCCATGACACGAACGAATGCTTCAGTCTCAAGCGGGAGCTCGACCATCTAGCCGACAAAGGACAGCTGAAGTCCTATGTGAAGTCCAAAGTGACTTCAAAGGAAAATCCGAGGCAGTCCATGAAAAAGACTCCCCAGCCTGCTGTTAGTGCCGAAATCGATGAAGATCCGGTATACACAATAGCAGGCGGATTTGCCGGTGGTGGCCCGACCATTCGGGGCACCAAGGACCATCTGAGAAAGATGGTCAACTCTGTTGAGGAAGGAGAGGCGGCAGGAACATCCGCCTTCCCTAAAGTTGTCATCACCGAGCAGGACAGTGGCAAAGTTCGTTAGCCGCATGATGACCCTGTGGTCATTGAATGCAAGGTGGCCAACCAGCTGGTTGGTCGAATTTTGATCGACACTGGAAGCTCCTCGGACCTCATCAGCCTCAAATGCTTATCCAATCTCAAATACAAACCAGATAGCATGATGGAGGTCTCCCACACCCTTGTTGGGTTTGAGGGAGGACTTGTGCACCCAGTCGGACGAATAGACTTGCATGTCCGCCTAGGGAACAAAGGAGACGGTCGGCACATGACCATCCATTTCCTAGTGGTTGAAGAGCTCATAGCTTACAACCTCATCTTTGGCCGACCCACTCTAAATGAGTGTAAGGTCGTCATCATCCCAGATCTTATGCTGCTCAAGTATGAGAAGGATGATGGAACAGTCGGTTCCCTCAATGGGGACTAGAAGACGGCTCGAGAGTGTTATCTCTTGGACGTCAAGCCCGCGGCCCCAGCATCTGGCCGGGGCAAGTAGACGATCGACCTCGACGATGTCGAGGAAGAACAGTCGGCCCCACCAGCCGGAAAGAAAAGAAAGACTGATCAGCTGGTAGTGGTCAAAAAAGAAAAACAATAGCAATTACTGACCGGGGAACGGTCAGATGATCTCTGTCCCCAGCCTGCTGACGAACACATTGATATCCCTCTGGACGATAGTTGGCCAGAGCGGACGGTTAAGGTGGGGACGATTGCATTTGCTAAGCTGGGTGAGAGCCTGCTCCAGATGTTGAGAGAATTCAAAGACATCTTTTCCTTTGAAGTGGAAGAGATGCCAGGCATCAGCCCGGATCTCGCTGTCCACAAACTCGCCGTGGATCCTAAAAAGAAGCCCATCCGGCAAAAGAAAAGAAACCATGGCGAGGAAAGAAGTCAGGCGGCAGCCGCCGAAGTTAAAAAGCTGCTGGACGCCAAGTTCATTTGGCCGTGAAATTTCCCTGAGTGGGTAGCTAACGTTGTGTTAGTAAAAAAGCCGAATGGAACTTGGCGCATGTGTGTTGATTACACAGACCTCAACAAGGCATGTCCAAAGGATAGTTATCCACTGCCTAAGATCGACAGTCTGGTCGATTCAACAGCCGAACATACCCTGATGAGTTTTATGGACGCCTACTCAGGTTTCCATCAGATCCCCCTGAGCGCGGGGAAATTAGGTCGTTGACTAACCTCCTCACGGCCAAACGAAATTTATTATAATCCTAAACTAACCCCTAAACAAGTCTAGTGGTAAGTTCGGAGTCGAACCACAAGGAATGATAATGTTGGATTGTTCTCGATCTAATGCTTAAGCTACGCCGAAGTCGGTTTATGGATAGTGGACACTACAACTACACTAACACACATATAAAGATCAAGATATTACAAAGTCTACTAGGGGAAAAGATCCACTTTGAACAATTAACAAGTTAATGGGAATCGATTTGATAATCAATCATGCAAAGAAAGAATTAAAATGGGAATTAATTACCATCAATAGCAATCTCTCAAATTCCTAGCCTAGATCCCTCATTGACTAGGTGCATAGAAGAAATTTACCCAAAATGCAATCAAATATATAAATTCTAATTCACAATCCCTTGTCAAACTAGAACTAACATGCAATTAAGTTTGCTATCTTGGGAGATCAATCCAATTTAAAACAAACAACATGCCATCATCAATTCAATCAATTTAATCACACAATTATCATCAAATTTATCTCAAATAACTCAATTAACCATAACAAAGCTTCACTCAACACCTAGTAGAAGGAAATCTACTCAAACATGATTAACAAAGCAATTAATAAAGCATAAAGAGAAAAGAGAGTAAGAAATGCTCATTGATATAAAATGGAGATCTTCAAATCATCAAATTCCTCCTTTGATTATCCAAAATCCATGAAAACCATTGTTTCTCTCACTTTCTCTCTCCAAAATTTGAGAGTTTCTCTCTCTAAAACCTAAAACTAACCTAAAACTACTGAAAATCTCCCCTCTCCTTAATGAGCAAAAAAAACTATTTATACCCATTACAAAATTGCTTAGGAAGCTCCGCAAAAAGTCAGCTGAAACGGGAAAAGGTCCGACCGAACTCTGGGTAGGTTCGGTCGGACTCAGGGTAGGTTCGGCCGAACTCAGGGTAGATTCGGTCGAACCTCCCTGATCCTTGTTTGGTCGAACTTTCCTGGTTCGACCCCTCCTGTAAACATGCTGAAAACTTGGTTGAAACTGCCTTGGAGGTTCGGTCGAACTTTTCAAAAGTTTGACCACACCTTGGTTCGACCGAACCTCTTAGAGGTTCGGCCACACCTCCTCTTGAACTTCCTCTTCTTCCCTTTTGCTCCTCTTGTCTTTGTCCATGCCTCCATACTTGGCCAAGGGGCCTCCTAGCGTGCTTAGGACCGTCATGGAACCTGCAAAAGATAGCAAAGATCACGAGAGCATGGGGATGATAAAATTATGCATAAAGATTATCAAAACAAGCGCAAATAAGCATACTTTTCATCCATAAAAAAAAGGAAGCCATAAGAGGAGAAAAGAGGTAGAAAAACCTAAGAAAAACAGGAGAAAAGAGACCAATACACTACCCCTAAGGGTAAAATAAATGTCACTCATCACCCCCTATGGAAAAAAGATCAAGAAAAGACGGCATTCGTCACTGATCAGGGATTGTTCTGTTATACAGTGACGCCGTTTGGTTTGAAGAATGCGCCTGCTACTTTCTAACGAATAATTAATACGGTCTTCATTAATCAAATCGGAAGGAATGTAGAGGCGTACATTGACAACATGATAGTCAAATCCAAACAACAAGCGGATCATCTTGCTGATCTCCGAGAAACATTCGCCACACTCAGGCGGCACAAGGTCATGCTAAACCCCAAAAAAGTGTGTCTTTGGTGTTGAGTCTGGGAAGTTTCTCGGATTATTGATTGACCAAAGGGGAATAGAGGCCAACCCTGAAAAAATGCAGGCGGTAATCGACATGCAGTCACCCCGTACTGCGAAGGAAGTGCAAAAGTTAACAGGTTTCCCGGCGGCCTTGGGGAGATTCCTCAGTCGGTCAGGTAACAAGTGTCTCTACTTCTTCAAGGCAATCAAAAAGAAGACCAACTTTGAATGGGGGGACGATGTAGAGGAGGCCTTTCAAAAGCTGAAAACTCATCTGCACTCTTTGCCGAGGCTTGTTAGCCCTTTTCACAAAGAGAAGCTCTATATGTATTTAGCCGTCTCTGATCATACCCTCAGTGCCGTTCTCTTAGCTGAAAGAGACGACATCCAGCTCCCGGTGTATTTCATTAGCCATGTTCTCAGGAACACAGAGCTTCGGTACCCCATGGTTTAAAATTTTGGCCTTGCCCTTTACATAGCCATCAAGAAGCTAAAACCCTACTTCTTAGCGCATGCGGTAGAGGTCTATACTGACCATCCGATCAAGCGGCCACTCACAACCTTGGAGTCTTCTGGACGAATGCTCAAATGGGCGATTGAAATGCAAGGATTAGAAATCACTTATGAACCAAGGAAGGCAATAAAGGGGCAAGCATTCTCCGACTTTATTGTTGAAATGACAAGGTCGGTTGCACCGGACAATACTTACTAGGTTTGGAAAGTGTATGTGGACGGGAGCTCCACTACGAACGGCTGCGGTGCAGGGATTATCTGTCAATCTCTTGAGGGAGATAAGTATGATTATGCATTGCGGTTCAAGTTCCAGGTCTCTAACAATGAGGCTGAATATGAGACCTTGCTAGCCGGCATTCGGTATTGCAAGGCGGCAGGGGCAAAGAAAATTAACGCCTGCTCTGATTCTCAACTGGTCGTACTCCAGGTCAATGGAACGTACGAGGCCACTCATCCAGCCATGATAAAATATTTGCAGGCGGTCAAAAATGAAGTCGGGACACTTTAGTAGTTTCATCTAACTCAAGTGCCCAGATTTTCAAACAATCAGGGGGATGCTCTGTCAAAACTGGCATCATCCGCCTCCTGTTAAACGCCTCGGTCAGTTTTCTGGGAGGTCATGGAAAAGAGAAGCATATCCAATGAATACCCCATTGGAATTCTTGACCGAAGCTACCTGGATGGACAACATCCGGGCCTATCTTGCAGACGGCACGCTCCCTGATTCACCTAGGAGGCGGCTGTTCTGAAGAAGAAAGCGGCAAACTTCGAGCTGAGACAAGGAGAACTCTTCAAGACTGGTTTCTTGAAACCCCTGTTGAAGTGTGTTACCCCAGAAAAGGGTAAAGAGGTCCTCGAAGATTTTCATGCAGGTTTCTATGCCTCCCATATAGGCGGCAGGTCCCTAGCTGCCAAGGCCAGGCGGCTCTATTTCTGGCCTACTCTGGAGTCGGATGCCATGGAAATGGTAAAAAAATATGACAAGTGCCAAAATTTTGGCAAGCTCATCCATCGTCCGGCCACAGACCTGACGGCCATCCACAACCCAATACCCTTTGCCAAATGGGGCTGGACATACTTGGGCCTTACACAGCAGCACCAGGCGGCAAGCGCTACATATTGGTAGTTGTGGATTACTTTACCAAGTGAGTAGAGGCGGAGGCGGTCAAAAACATCAAGACCAAAGATGTCATCTCCTTCATATGGAGGAATGTTATCACCCGTTTCGGGGTGCCTATGTCTATGGTTTTTGACAACGGACCTCAGTCTGAGACGCCTCAGCTCAAGACTTGGTTGGGAGGCCAAGGGCTCTCAAGCTTCTTTGCATCAGTCGGTCGGCCCCAAGCAAACGGCCAGGTCGAAGCATTCAACAAGTTAATCTCAGACGGGATTAAAAAGAAAATAGAAAGGGATGGAGGCCTTTGGGCAGATGAATTACCACACGTCCTCTGAGCCATCAGAACAACCACCAAAGGGGCAACTGGAGAAACTCCATTACTCATGGTGTATGGTGCAGAAGCTGTCCTGGCCATCGAACACTATGAGCCGACTCTTCGAGTCATGTTATATGACGAAGAGGTAAACTGGGAGGCCATGCGGCTGGCATTGGACTCACTTCCAGAGCGCAGGGGCAATGTTGCCTTGCGCCATGAGATTTACCGTCTGAGAATGACTCGGGCATACAACAAAAGGGTACACAAGCGTCCTCTCAAAGTGGGGGACTTTGTGCTACGGAAAATGGAGGTAGTCGGTAGGGCGAATGAGCAAGGAAAGCTAACCCCAAATTGGGAAGGCCCCTACCAAATCTATGATGAAGTAAGAGACGGCACCTACCGACCGGAAGAACCAGACGGTAGGCAGCTGCCTAGAACTTGGAATGTAGATAACTTAAAAAAGTACTACTTCTAAGAATTTTTGTAATTACTTCAAAGTTCTGATTAATGAGAATATGCCTTCATTTCCCAAACTTGTCTCCTTGCTAAATTTTGTAAATTATGCTAGCGTCGCCTGTACAAAGTACAGACGACCACTCTATTTTTTAGCGTCTGTCCCAACAACAGACGCCCCATTCCGTTTGAATGAGCCGACTGCACCAAAGCAGTCGACCCTACTGATTTATTTTCAAGTTAAGTCCAACGCTTAACATCTATTTACCATTTTTATAAGAGGCCAATGGCCGGATATTAATAAAACAATAGAGGCCGATGGCCACAGTCTGATCCAACATGAGTATGACCGTCTGCTCCAACATGAGTCAGATAACCGACGACGTCCATTCGGGCGAATTCGTCGAGGAGAAGCATCTCCCATTTGGGTGGCACATTGCTCTACTAATACACCAAAAGGCCCTACTGAATGCTAAAAACGCATCCGCAGTCGTTTGAATAAATCGAAAGTGAAATCTAAAAGGCCGGAAGTTTTTTGAATTGTTCTAGTACAATTGAAAAGAGGTTATTGTTTCATGATTAGAGGCTATCGAGGCATAAGGCTGGATGCGCGTGTTTTTGCTCTGGGCAAGGCAAGAAGAGAACTCTTTCTCAATCAAAAAAGCTAAGTCCAAAAACTTAGCATTATGCATAGGCTTATAGCCGAATGCGCCTATTCTGCTATAGGGGCAAACCAGGCGGAATACTTTTTTTTTGGTAAATAAAGAATTTTATTACCAAAAGTAAAGAGTTACTACCCAAAAAAGTAGTAACTACAAGAAATGAAAGTTCAGTACATGCCCTCTGGGCCAAAGAAGCAACAAAACCAAAGCCCGAAGGCAATACAAAGACAACAACTACGAAACTTCTACTAACAAAGGTAGAGGAAACCGAAGCTACAACCAAAAGTAGGTAATAAACCCAAAAATCCAAAGATAACAAAAAAGGTGAGTATAAAGAAGAATTAGCTTAGCTTGAAAGCATACACCATCCGCCAACATCATCATAAAAAGCAGCTTGATAACAATCCCACAGTCAGCCTGCCAGGACCGAACAACAGCATGCATGCAGTACAATCCAGGACAAAAGATCGCAGCTATGAACCATCATCCAGCAGCACCAACATAAGGAGGCTCAAGCAGGACAGAGAAGCACAAGATGCCACGATAAAGGAAGATCAACGTGTATCACAACGGAAGAGGCAAAAGAAGGAGTCCCGGAAGAAACAGCAAACAAGGAAGCAATAGGAATATCACCCACCATACAATCCAGGCCATCAACTAGCACCTCATACTAGGAGACAACACTAAAATAGGGCCTCAACCTACTACACACCAAGAAAGCTAGAATAACTAAGACTCACCCATAACAACCAACTTCCACCACGCCAAAACAACGACAGAGAATACACCACCACCAGCATCACCATAAAATAGCTTGATAACACCCCATAGTCAGCCTGCCAGGACAGAACAATAGCATACACGCAGTACAAACCAGAACAAAAGATCGTAGCCATGAACCATCAGCCAACAGCACAAACACAAGGAGGCTCAAGTAAAACAAAATAGCATAAGATGCCTGGACAGAGGTAGATCAACAACCACCACAACAAAAGAGGTAAAAGAAGGAGCCTGGACAAAAGCAAGAACCAAGGTATAAAGAGGGATACCACCCACCATACAATACAAGCCATCAACTATCACCTCATGCTAAGAGACAGCACTAAAAACGGGCTTCATCCCACTATATACCAGGCAAGCTAAAATGGCCAAGACTCAACCATGACAGCCAACCTCCACCAAATAAAACAAAGAACACCTTCCACCAGCATCACCATAAAATTAGCTAGGTAATAACCCTGTTATCAGCATGCCAGGACAGAACAAAAGCATACATGCAATACAAACCAGGACAAAGGATCGTTGCCATGATCCATCAGCCAGCATCACAAACACAAGGGGCCTCAAGCAAAGCAGAAAAGCATAAGATGCCGAGGAAAAGATAGGTCAACAACTACCACAAAAGAAGGGGCATAAAAAGAAGTCCAGACAGAAGCAAGAAACAAGGTAGCAATAGGAGAAACACCCACCATACAACCTAGGCCATCAACTAGCACCTCATGCTAGGAGACAGCACTAAAAACGTCCTCAACCCACTACACACCAAGAAAGCTAACAAGACCCAGACTTAACAATGACAACCAACCTCCAATCCACCATCAATAGACATAATCATAATATCACAGCTAACTAACAACCCAGAAACCAGCCTGCTAGGACGACAACACGACAAGCATACAATACAAAACAGGATAAAGGATCGCTACCATAACCATCATCCAACAACACTAATCACTAGGAAGCCTAAGCTGACAAAATAACACAATACATCTAGACAGTGGTTAAAACCAAAGAAAACAATTCCCATTTTAACATGATAGCAAAAGGGAGGCAAACAAGAGATATTCAACCTTCCTTTAACAATTGAAGAACATCAGGGAATACTCAACATCTACAAATCTACAATTCAGGGGAGCTGCCACAAACCTCAAGTTCAACCTCCAAATATAGAGCAACACCCCAACAACCAAGGGAGCTGCCACCAGCCTAAGAGCAACCCGCAAGCACCAGACCCCAGAGAACGATGAACCCAGAAAAGAACATCAAACAGGGGGAGAAATCAGAGCAAAGACAACCGACGAACCCCTCGCCGATCACATCAAAGCGCACGCTGACCTGCTAAACAGCTCTAACACCAGCAAAAGGGATCAAAAAGAAACCCAGCCACCAGCGAACTGGAGCAAAAATCCACAACAATCGCTAAACAAAACCTCAAAGCCCAACGAAGAAAAATCAACACTTTCAATTCCGGCTGCTAGGAAATAGAATAGGCCGGAAACACCACCTAGCAGCCAATTCAACCAAAACAGCCGCCGGAACAATAAGACCCAGACCCTCTTCAATCTTGAGCTAGGAACCTAGAAAATCGAACAAGGGATCCGATTAGACTCGCCGCACCTTCCAGCCGCCGATTCTCACTGAACTAAATTCGACACCAGCGAACTAGCCTAGAAACCGACATCAGCCAAAGAACGAAAACCAAGAAAATCAAGGGTTTGATGAACAACCAAATAAAAGAGAAAACGAAACTTTTAGATTCCGACTGCTGGGATAGAATAGCCTGAAACACCGCCTAGCCGCCGCGCCAACTTGAACAACCGCCGGAACACCGAACTTAGACCCTTCTTCAATCTTAAGTAAGGAACCCAGAAAATCGAAGAAGGAACCGATAAGCCCCGCAGCACCTTCCAACCGCCGATTCGCCCAACACACCCACCAGAACAATGAGCCCTTCTTCAACCTTGAGCGAAGGTTGAAGAACATATCCAAGTTGCAAATGCCCTTAGGGTTTGTATTTTTACAAAATTGAAGAACAAGAAACGAGCTTCCCTATCTAACCCTTTGAAGAACGAATCTGATGAAGGCAACCACCGGGATCCTTCTTCAAAGGGCTAGTGAGAAGCTAGAGTTTCTCTCACTAGAACAAAACCCTAGATTCAAATCTAGGCGAAATACTTTCTCTAAACAAAAAGCTAAGTTAAAACTTAGCGTTTAATTTTTAACAAGGCCAATGGCCGAATGGAATTAAAGAATCGACTGCTCTGTATGGTCGTCTGTCGCTTGGTCTGGGGTAATCACCGTAATGATTCATTCCATGCATACTCTTCTAAGTATCAGTAATTTCTAAGTCAATCAATCCAATCAATCGAAACCAATCGACATCCGCCTAGAGGCAAGATTTAAAGCATTGAAAATACTTAGCTGAAATTTCATGCATAAAAATAAGCTTTGAAAAATTTTAAAGCATGAATAAACACCAATATAAATAAAATCGGCCGAATGACCTGATGATTCATAAAATTAAACAGCCATCAAAATTGACGACTAACAAATGTTAACTGGCCAAGCCAGGGAAATTGTTAAGTAACCCGACCCCTCGGTCGGTAAAGATACACATTTACTTGGTAAGCAGGCCGGAAGATGAGATAAATGGCCATTCGGCCGCAGAAAGAAATTATAAAAATCTTAAGGGGCAGGGGAGTTACCAACATTGGCAGCCGCATCATCACCCGTCGGCTGCACCGCATTTTCATCATCCTCTTCGTTCCCCTGCTCGTCTCCAGAAGATCCTGATGAGGAGTCGGCCTCTTCGCCCTCAGCGTCAACCTTGTTCGCCTCCTCTTGAGATTGGCGAAGAAGTTCAACATTGAAATCCTCGTTAGATTGATCAAACTTGGATTTCCTGGTGTTATAGTCAGCATCCGGCTGTACCGCCTCCCATGCCATCCGTATGATGGCCTCATAGTCCTCCATCATTTGTTTGACAAGGGCCTCCTTCTCCTCCTCAGCTCGGAACTTGAACTTGGCCTTCAGCTGCTTCTTCTGGTTCGCCAGGCGCACCTCCAGGCGGCCAACCCGCTGCTTGGCTCTCTCGGCCTCTTAAAGAGGCTCAAGTTTTTCCTTAAGACCTTTAATTTCGGCCTTTAGGTCAATGATTTTGGAGTGAGCCGAATCCAGGTCCTTGTTTACCTGCAGGTTGGCATCCGCCTGGGAATACATTATATCAAGGGTGAGTAGCTCATTCTGAGCAATTTAAAATTGAGCTCGGTCTAAGGCGTACTCGGCTCGAACTTTAGCGGTTGTTACCTCTTTGGACTTTTCTGGATTGGCCTCCTTAGCCCCTGGATGCGCAGCATAGCCTGGAGATGAGAAAAGAGCCGAATGGTCAAGACCAGTCGGATATGTGCTTAAACAATAAGAAATTTAAGCCAACTCTTTACCTCACAGAGGTTCCCAAGATCGCATCCAAGTTAAGGGTGCCGACTCCTCTCACGGACGCCTTGTTCTCTGGATCAAGTGCCCTCAGCATCTCCTTGGCCATCTGGACGACGGTCGGCCTTTGCACAGGAGCTGCAAAATTAAGTTAGTCAAGAAAAACTCTAAGAAACTATCTTGATGTTGAAATTCAATAAAGATGCGGTTTATACCGTCCGTTTGAACCTCCTCCTCCTTCCCATGACGCCTCTTCTCTCCTGCTGAGCCGACAACAGTAGTGGGTTGCTTAAAGCCACCATTCAATGCTTGAGTAGCATCCGGTTTGCTGACCTCCCTGTCAGCTTCGAGAGTAGAGTCGTCTCCTTTCTTGGGCTTGTGAGCAATGTGCTTCCGGTTCTTGTCGGATGCACTCACATCACCAGTCCCAGTCTTCTGGATTTTGGATTGGTATTGCTTGGAGGGAGAGGGCCTGGTGGAGCCACTCTGCATTAGCAAAAAGAAAGGCGTTAGAAAAACAGGCGGGCAAAAATTAACCTTTGCTGAAAAATATACCAAGTGTTATAAATAACTACCTTGGGAGTCCCGACTGTTTTCTGCTCGTCACTCGCTCGATTAAGGATGTTCGAGCGATATTTCGCTGCAGAGACAGCAGTCGGCTTCCTTGTTGCCGAGATCTTTTCCATAGCTTTGTCTGCACCAAAAGCAGGAGTTAGAATTTATAAACAAACATTGAAAAGCAATTTAAAGGTTGCATAAAATCAGACGGCCGACTACCTTTCGGCATCTCAGAGCTTAGCCCACAAGCGGCCAAGAACACCCCATCTTCTAGCCACTTGTAAAGGGGAATGTAGCTCTGGGGGACGACTATTTTCTCCCCCTGCTCATTTGTCCGAACGGACACTTTGAACAAACCCCGGTCAAAAATTTCCTCCTAGCCCGCCTAGGGAGAGGGGGCAAGGCACTCTTGCCAGCCAGGAGGGGCGGATCCTTGTTCCACCTATTGTATTTATGGTTCAGTCGGCTATCAGAGGAATGGACTATGTAGAACTTTGTTCTCCATTCCTTCCACTTGTTCTCTTTGCCGACTGCCATCATGTACCCCTTGCAGGTGGACAAGGTGTACCAGCCTTCGCCGCCTTTGGCAGGCGCTCGGCTGAGATAATGCATGTGGGCGAATGCCTCAAAGCTGGGATCCACCTCCAGCATTTCACATGCGGCAACGTACCCGATGATAATAATCCATGAATTCGGGACAAGTTGCCAGATACCTAGTTGGTATCCGTCCAATATTCTCTCCACGGCCGGATGGAGAGGGAAGCGTAGACCAGCCTAGAGGACCGCCTCGTAGAAGCCAAATGCTTGGTCGTTATAGCTGGCCAAGGTCGGCCAGGTTATCGTATCATCCTTGTTGGGAATGGACAAGGAAAAGCCTTGACCCATTACGGTCTTGCGCTTGAAATTGGCAAGACCGGATGTCATAGAAGCCCGCTTACTTTGTGGGACATGGTGATAGTAGGGGGCGTGTTCCAAGCGCCTAGAAGCACTCGACTCCGCCCAGCCTTCTCCCTTTTCCACTGACAAGGATTCCCTTGCAGTGCTTATCTTTTCTCTGGCCTCCTCTGAAGTAACGGAGGCATTTTTAGAAGATGACGAGGCCGAATCGTCATCAGAGCTCTCCCCAGAGCTAGGGGACTGCCGGCTGGGGCAAGCAGGGTCCTCCCCTAGACTCTCCTGGAACGCTTGTTTTGAAGGCTCGGCCTGGTATTGACTGTCGGCTTCCCGCAGTATGGTATCACTGGGGTGCCGCTTGAAGGAGGGGAAGAGTAATAAGTTGGAGTTTGGGGAAGGTCAGAAGAAGGGTTTGGAGGGTTCTCAGAAATCTCACTAGCAGGCACCCTAATGGAGCCATCAAGAGTTGACAGTCTCGTTGTTCGAATGGTAAAAGGAACCATCTGCTCTATATCTCCTCGTTGTTTTACACACATGCACAATTTCAAGATAGTAACACGTGGCAGGCAGATTAGGCCCCCTGGAAATAGCGGCTTTCAAGGCCCAAATCCCAAGGGCCCTGCAAAAGCGGCGTGCCATTTCCTAGGGCACAAAACCCTAGAAGGGGCACACGTTCCTAGAGCCCTATAAATAGGGAACATTCCCCTCATTTATGGAGGTAGAATTTTAAGGAAAACTTTTATGACCTAACCTTGATTGAAGACCAATCATTGTCAGAACTGTCACTCTCAAGAAACAGTACACTTGAGCTTGGAATCCAAGCAGATAACTTTATTTCCGCACGTTTTACTCCGAATACTTACTAACTTAATGTTCGGAGGCGGACCACCGTCCATCCGGCGGTCCGTTTGCTTTGCAGGTACATGCGCCCTTTGCTGAATCCAGTCTTAGTGTTGTAACTCTCCCAAGGGACAAAAACTCCCGAAACACAAAGAATTAAATAATCGAAAGAGAGATTTGGGACCAAACCCTCAGAAATTAAACCTTTCATGTCTAGGGAGAAGGCAACTTCGAATATGGCTAGGTGTATCTCAGTCTAATGAATGCGGAATTTTTATATTTGAGAGAAGGCTAGTTTAGAAAAAAGAGAGAGAGAGTAATCAGGAAAATCTTGATGAGAGTTGGTGAATGAAAACGGGGTTTTTAGAAGACTATTTATAGAGAAAATCAGCCAAAAAGATAAAAAAATCAAAACAGAATTCTAACGCGTAAAACGGATGTTAGCGCCAGATGCTGACATTAGCGCTAATGCTAGCGCCAGGCGCCAAGCTAATCGTCAAGCGCTAATGCTGGCGTTTAGCGCTAACTAAGTTTTTGACGCGTTTTCTTAAAATCAGATAGAAATTGTCGTACGGGAGGATAAAATTGTATTTTCCTCAAAAACATTCTTTTGTTCTAATTAAAACTCTAAAAAGTCAACAAAAGTCAATTTATCAATGCTAATTAAATTAGGAATGAAAAGAACCTTCTAGAAGAATCTAGAAGACTTAAACCATTCCTAATTGCATTAGAAATGATAAATCTATATTAGGTCCTCCTCTAGATCATTGGGCCGCATGTAAGGCTCAAACCAAGCCCAGTTCGGTAACTTGGCCATAACTTCCTCAATATTCATCGGAATTGGGCTTATAATATATCGTCGGAAAGCTCTTTTCAAGCCCTACACTACTATTGGACCCATATCATGGATCAACCGAACTGCATTGGCTGTTTTCTTAAAATAGTTTTTCAAAATCAGAGAGAAGATAAAAGAAATTAAAACTATCCGCAATACTAAACTTTCCACACTTTCACTTCATTCGATTATGATTCGACGTGAAAGGTACTTATCACTTGGTTTTGTTTTGGGGAGACACAAATGGGTGTCTAAAAGTACGTTCTTGTTAATCTGACATTGCTAAAGATGTCCAGAACACAAATCATTCCTATGATTTGAACTTTGTGAGTTTTCATGTTAGGGAAATGTTTGTTTATAATCAAGCATTCTTGACTCATGGTTTAGACAACTAGCCATTCCATTCAAATAAATTCTCAACTATTGCTCTTTACTTTGAATGTGAGTCTTTCCGTGTGTAAACGGATTATTTGCTAATTATGGAACATAATAATAATTTATTTGTTCCAGCCTTAGCTTAAAAGGTATTTAAACAAAGCATACGATCTTACAACTGATGTAGCTCTACTTGCTTCATTCTAAGCTTGTAAGTTAATAACTTATCTTATATTCAATAGTTTGAGGTCACTTTCCAAGTGTAACTCTCAAGAGGTATCTGATACTTGTGAAGATAATAACTTAATAAGTTCATTAGCATAACATGAACTCTTTAGCAGAAATGGAAACTAATTCCTTGTCTTTGTTCCTCGTTCTATAAATCTTATCATACTTTATCTCATAATCTTTCAGAATTATTTTTTTAAGAGTCTTTGACTTTTATACTTTGTTAGGCATAATTAAGAATGTAATGCGCCGTATTACAAAGTTTCATGCGTATAAAGCGAAAAGATATGCTGGTTGTCAAGCATTGACAATTTTGAGTTTCCAACTCAATACTTCATGTTTGTCAAAACTATCTAGTGTTTTGAATACATGATGTCCAACCGTCCTTTCGGACTTATAAAAGTCATTTATGAGAATTGTATTTTTAGAATTTCCTTTCTTTTCTTTGAGAACCATTCTCAATGATTTCCTTTACCAATCATGGAAAACAATATAGTTTAATTTGGAATTCTACAAATATAAGTGCAAAGTATAACCATTTATCAAGTAAATAACATAATAAGTTTGAAATTTTAAACATTCATGCAAATTCAATCTTATTAAGCGTCTTATCCACGCATTAAATTTGTCCCCATGTGGTGAGAATAAGACGATTCCAAGATCCAAAGAAACAAAGAGTGGTTAAGAATGCTTTGCTTGTCTTAACACTCAATCTCCTAAGGTAAGCAACGATTTGCTAATGGATCCAAGCCATTCTTGGTTGGATAAATCGTCGCATCTAATTCTCTCTCAATAATTTATCCACTTTTCCACGACATGTTAGGACTCCATCACTCATACCGCTGAGTATAACCAAAACCAACTTGCAAACCCGGTATGCGTCATGAATCCTAGGGAGAAATAGTGATGCCTCGCTTTGGCGTAGCCCATCACTTCTCTCAATAGGTCGATAAGTGTTGTTTTGGAATGGAAATTTCACTCAATATTTTAGGGACCTAGGGTTTCTATATTGGTTGATTTAAGTAATTAATCATCACAACATTTGAAATCCTAAACATGCATCTAACATATATTCATATATAAATATTCATAAATATATATAGAGAACATAAATAAAGATGCATCTGGTAACTAGCATGACCCCTGGAATCTTCAAGTCTTCAAGGGACGGCTTTTGCAACTTCATGGCTTCATCTTCCAAGAACCTCCGCCTTCAAGACATGATCATAATTATGCAAATACTAGTATCTACGATTAGGACTTATCTAAATATTAAAGTGCAAAAATACTCAACAGTTCGCAGACCGTATTTAGATTTACAAAAAAACATCACGGATCGCAGTCCGTATTTTCTATCATAATCGGGCCCCACTATTTGTCATTTTATAAAACCTGTGAGAGAATATACAATTCGTTCTTCCATTCACTATTTGTGAATGGCCCATGAATTTTACAACTGTTTCGGGGGTTTTTATCCCTCGGGAGAGTTACAACACCGAAAGTGGATTCAACAATGGATGCCTGTACCTGCAAAGCAAACGGACCGCCGAATGGTCAGTGGTCCGCCTCTGAAGATTAAGTTAGTAAACGTTCGGTAATAAAACGTGCGGAAGTAAAGTTATCTGCTTGGATTCCAAGCTCAGGTAAAGTGTTGTCTGTTCTTTGAAAATGACAACTCTATAGTAAGTGACGTATTGTCTCGTAGTGCATGAATATTCTCAATCTTTTTCTGTGTATGTATTTCTGTGTCCTGTCAGAAATGTAAGAATGTCCCTATTTATAGGGTCCTTTTGGAAAGTGTGCCCTCCCTAGGATCTGGTGACCTAGGGAATAGGGCACGCCGTTTTTTAAGGGCCCCTTGGGATTTGGGCCTTGA
The DNA here is from genome assembly GCF_001683475.1 of Chenopodium quinoa. Lineage (NCBI taxonomy): Eukaryota > Viridiplantae > Streptophyta > Magnoliopsida > Caryophyllales > Amaranthaceae > Chenopodium > Chenopodium quinoa. Next base: position 168,266 of record NW_018742630.1, on the reverse strand, counting down.
AAGCCGCCATTCCCAAGGGGCAATATCAGCGTGACACGTGTCACCATCTGGAAGGTCCAAGTAGGTGCTCCTTCCAGTGACAGGTGTCATGCTCTGATTGGGCCACTTGGCAAGGTATAAAATACCCAAATCATTTGCCCCTCACAGGGGTCACGTGTATTGCACGTGGCACCTGTGACAGGTGTCTTCATCTGACTGGCTGGATTTTCAAATTGTATTTTGGGGGGAAAAACTTAGGGTTTCCCCTTTCTATAAATAGGAAGGTTTGACTTCATTTTTGCTTTCACACCTTTGCGAATCTTGGAGAATCTCTGGACTTTTGACTCTCAAAGACTTTAAAAACCCGGACTTTTGCCAAGCATCCGAAACTCGGCCTTTCCTACCGACTGCTTCAGCCAACCAGGCGTCTCAAGTACCTTCTTTAAAGGTAACCGCATGCTCTTTTCTTTTATTTTTTCTTGTGGTTTTCGTTTATTTAAATGGTTTCCCAAACGTACACGGCACGGCCTAGGTTAGCGATCAGCCGGTCACCGGGGACGGCTGAATCTAGAACTAGGAGTGCCGAATGCTCGTTCGAGAACTTTCCTTTAAGTGCATCTCCAAATCCGACAGTGTCTGTGCATCTGCAGGACACAATGGCTCGAATAAAGCAAACAACAAGGAGATATAGGCCGGATGGTTCCTTTTACCATTCGAACAGTGAGACTCCAACTTCAGGCGGCTCCATTAGGGTGCCAGTTAGCAAAGTTTCTGAGCACCCCCCAAACCCCTCTTCTGACCTTCCCCCAACTCCAACTTATTACTCTCCCTCTTCCTCAAGAGGCACCCCCAGTGATTCTATACTGCGGGAACCCGACAGTCAGTACCAGGCCGAGCCTTCAGAACAGGCGCCTGAGGAGAGTCTAGGGGAGGACCCTGCTGGCCCTAGCCGGCAGTCCCTTAGCTCTGGGGAAGGTTCTGATGACGATTCGGCCTCGTCATCCTCTAATAGCGCCTCTGTTGAGTCAGAGGAGGTCCGAGCAAAAATAGATACTGCAAGGGAGTCCTTGTCAGTAGAAAAGGGGGAAGGCTGGGCGGAGCCGAGTGCTTCCAGGCGCTTGGAGTGCACCCCCAATTTTCACCATGTCCCGCAGAGCAAGCGGGCCTCCATGACATCCGGCCTTGCCAATTACAGGCGCAAGGTCGTAATGGGACATGGCTTCTCCTTATCCGTCCCCAACAAGGAGGATACAATAACCTGGCCCTCCCTGGCCAGTTATAAGGACAAAGCCTTCGGCTGCTATGAGGCGGTCCTTCAGGCTGGCTTATGCTTCCCTCTCCATCCGGCCATGGAGAGGATACTGGATGCATACCAACTGGGTATCTGGCAACTTGTCCCGAATTCATAGATAAATATCATCGGGTACGTTGCCGCATGTGAAATGCTGGAGGTGGATCCCAGCTTTGAGGCATTCGCCCACATGCACTATCTCAGCCGAGCGCCTGCCAAGGGCGGCGAAGGCTGGTACACCTTGACCACCTGCAAGGGGTACATGATGGTAGTCAGCAAAGAAAACAAATGGAAGGACTGGAGAACTAAGTTCTACATTGTCCATTCCCCTGAAAGCCGACTGAACCAAAAATACAATCGGTGGAACAAGGATCCGCCCCTTCTGGCTGGCAAGAGTGTCTTGCTCCCTCTCCCTAGGCGGGCCCAGGAGGAAATTTTTGACCGGGGTCTGTTTGCGGTGTCCGTTCGGACAAACGAGCATGGGGTGAAAATAGTCGTCCCCTAGAGCTACATTCCCCTTTACAAATGGCTAGAAGATGGGGTGTTCTTGGCCGCTTGTGGTCTAAGTTCTGAGATGCCGAGAGGTTGTCGGCCGTCTGTCTTTAAGTAAACTTAAAATTGTTTTCAGTGTATGCTTAATAAGCCTATCTCCCTCTTTTAAGTGCAGACAAAGCAACGGAAAAGCTCTCGGCAACAAAAAAAGCCGTCTGTCATCTCTGCAGCAAAGTACCGCACCAACGTCCTTAACAGGGCGAATGACGAGCAGAAAGCAGCCGGAACTCCCAAGGTAGCTGTTTATGATACTTGGAATATTTTTCAACAAAGGTTAAATTTTGTCCGCCTGCTTTTCTGACGCCTTTCTTTTCGTCCAAACAGAGTGGTTCTGTCAGGCCTTCTCCCCCCAAACAATCCTAACCGAAAATTCAAAAAATTGGGGCGGGTGATGTGAGTGCATCCGGCAAACACCGAAAACACATTGCTCAAAAGTCCAAGAGAGGGAACGACTCTACTCTCGAAGCTGGCAGGGAGGTCAGCAAACCGGATGCTATTCAGGCATCAAAGGGTGGCTTTAAGCAACCCAGCACTTTTGTCGGCTCAGCAGGAGAGAAGAGACGTCAGGGGAAGGAGAAGGAGGAAGAGGCCCAGCCGGACGGTATGGGCCGCATTTTTATTAAACTTCAATGCTTAATGTTGCTTCCTTGAACTTGACTAACTTATAATTTTGCAGCCCCCCCCCCCCCCCGCACAAAGGTCGATCGTCGTCTAGATGGCCAAGGAGATGCTACGGTCGCTTGATCCTGAGGACAGGGCGTCCGTAAGAGGAGTCGGCACCCTTAACTTGGATGCCATCTTGGGGAACCTCTGCGAGGTAAAAGAGTTAGCTAAATTTTCCATAAAATTTAACACATATCCGACTGGTTTTGACCATTCGGTCTTTTCTTATTTCCAGGCCATGTTGCGCGTCTAAGGGCTCAAACGGCCAATCCAGGAAAAATCAAAAGAGGTAACAGCCGCTAAAGCTCGAGCCGAGTCCGCCTTAGACCGAGCTCAATTTGAAATTGCTCAGAATGAGCTTCTGACCCTTGATATGATGTATTCCCAGGCGGACGCCAACCTGCAGGTGAAGAAGGACCTAGATTCGGCCTGCTCCAAAGTCAATGAACTTAAGGCCGAAGTTAAAGGCCTTAAGGAAAAACTTGAGCCTCTTCAAGAGGCCAAGAATGAGGCCGAGAGGGCCAAGGAGCGGGTGAGCTGCCTGGAGGGGCACCTGGCGAACCAGGAGCAGCAGCTGAAGGCCAAGTTCGAGTCCCGGGCTGAGGAGGAGAAACAGGCCCTTGTCCAACAAATGATGGAAAACTACGAATCCATCATGCGGGCGACATGGGAGGCGGTACAGCCGGGTGTTGATTTTGGCATCTGGAAATCCATGTTTGATCAGGAAAACGAGGATTACAATGCTGAACTCCTTCGCCGGGCTGAAGAGGAGGATGCGAATGGTGAAGAGGCCAACTCCTCTTCAGGATCCTCCGGGGATGAAGACGGGGAAGAGGATGGTGATGACAATGAAGAGCAGCCGGCAACTGATGATGCGACTGCCAATGCTGGCAATCCCTCTGCCCCTTAAAGCTTTTTAGTAGTTATGTTTGCGGCCGAATGGCCATTAATTTCATCTTCCGGCCTGCGTCCCGAGTATCCATGTATCTTTACCGACCGAGGGGTCGGGTGATTTGACAATTCCTCTGGCTTTGCCAGCTAACAATCTTACCCAATCGTCTGATGGCGATTGAGCCTTTTTAATTTAAAATCATTCGGCCATTGGCTGAAGTTATTCATATTGCTGTTCTTTAAATTTTTTCATTGCATGTTTTTTGGCTAAGTATTATAACCTGTTTAGCATGCGAATGTTCTTGCCCCTGGACTGATGTCGAGTGGTTTCGGTTGAGTGGATTGATTGGCTTAGAAATTATTGATACTTAGAAGAGTATACATGGTTTCTAAGTCAATCAATCACTATGGTGATTGCCCCAAACCACGCGACAGACGGCCATCAGGAGCGAATGAATAATTATTTTCATTCAGCCATTGGCTCAAGCGAAATACAGTATTTTTGACTTAGCAAATTTTTCTAAAAAGATATCCCTCGCCTGTTTTGTTCCAAGAACTAAAAGCAGGTGCATTCAGCCTTAGGCCTTGACGAGATAAGGTGCTAAGTTTTAACTTAGTCTTGATTTTTCTTTAGAATAATCCGCCTGTCTTGCCCCAAGAGCAAAGAACAGGCGCATTCGACCCACAAGTCTCTTTTTTAATCTACTAAGTGTTTTAGCTCGTTTTCTCGTAAGTAATAGTCCGCCTATTCTGCGGTCAGACAGAATCAGGCGCATCTGGCCAAAGGCCTCATTAGGTGACTTATAGATCAGTAAAAGTTTTCCGCCTATCTTGCATTAAAGCAAAAACAGGCGCATCCGGCCTAATGCCTCAATAGTTTCTACTTGTGAAATAGTGACCCCTTTTCCGACTGTGCTAGAACAGTTAGAAAATTCTTGGCCTCTTGGATTTCACTTTCGATTAAACCAAACGACTGCGAATGCTGCCTTAACATTCAGTAGGGCTGCTTGATGTATTTGTAGATCAATGTGCCACCCAAATGGGAGATGCTTCTCCTCGACGAATTTGCCCAAATGGGCGTCGCCGGTTATCTGACTCATTTTGGAGCAGACGGTCATACTCATATTAGAGCAGACTGTGACCATTCGGCCTCTATGCGTTTAACATAATGTAGTAATAATTTCGTAGGAACGAGTGCTCTAGAGTAGTCGGTTCCTTCATAAAGGTTGGGGCGTCTGTTATTGGGACAGACTTTACCCAAATACATTGGTCGTCTGTACTTTGTATAGGCGATATTAAAAATAAAAAGAAAAGTTGAAAAATGAAGGCATATTCTCATTAGCAAAGTTTGAAGTGACAAAAGTTGTGGTATTTACATTTGTACTTAGAAATGGTACTTTTTCAAGTTATCCACATTCCAAGTTCTAGGCAGCTACATGCCGTCTGGTTCTTCCAGGCGATAAGTGCTGTCTCTTACTTCCTCATATATTCGGTAGGGACCTTCCCAATTTGGGGTCAACTTTCCCTGCTCATTCGCCCTACCGATTGCCTCCTTTTTCCGTAGCACAAAGTCCCTCACTTTGAGAGGACGCTTGTGTACTCTTTTGTTGTAAGCCCGTGTCATTCTCATACAGTAAATCTCATGACGCAAGGTGTCATTGCCCCTTCGCTCTGGAAGTGAGTCCAATGCTAGCCGCATGGCCTCCCAATTAGCTTCTTCGTCACATAACATGACTCGAAGAGTCGGCTCATAGTGTTCAATGGGCAGGACAGCTTCTGCACCATACACCATGAGGAATGGGGTTTCTCCAGACGCCCCTTTAGCAGTCGTTCTGATGGACCAGAGGAGGTGTCGTAGTTCATCCGCCCAAAGGCCACCAGCCCGTTCAATTTTCTTTTTAATCTCGTCTGAGATTAGCTTATTGAAGGCTTCAACCTGGCCGTTTGCTTGAGGGCGGACGACTAATACAAAGAGGCTTGAGACCCCTTGCTCTCTCAGCCAAGTCTTGAGTTGAGGCGTCTCAAATTGAGGACCATTGTCAAAAACCATAGACATGGGCACCCCAAAACGAGTGATAATATTCCTCCAGATGAAGGAAATGACATCTTTTGTCTTAATGTTTTTTACCGCCTCCGTCTCTACCCACTTGGTAAAGTAATCCACAGCTACTAATATGTAGCGCTTGCCGCCTGGTGCCGCGGTGTAAGACCCAAGTATGTCCATGCCCCATTTGGCAAAGGGAATTGGGATGTGGATGGTCGTCAGGTCCGTGGCCGGACGATGGATGAGCTTGCCAAACTTTTGACACTTGTCACATTTTTTTACCATTTCCATAGCATCCGACTCCAGAGTTGGCCGGAAATAGAGCCGCCTGGCCTTGGCAGCTAAAGACCTGCCGCCTATGTGGGAGGCGCAGAAACCCGCATGCAAATCTTCGAGGACCTCTCTACCCTTTTCTGGGGTAACACACTTCAATAGGGGTTTCAAGAAACCAGCTTTGAAGAGTTCCCCTTGTCTCATCTCGAAGTTTGCCGCTTTCTTTTTTAGAACAGCCGCCTCCTGGGGTGAATCAGGTAGCGTGTCGTCTGCAAGATAAGCCCGGATGTTGTCCATCCAGGTAGAGCTTCAGTCGAGAATTCCAATGGGGTCTTCATTAGATATACTTATTTTTTCCATGAGCTCCCAGAAGACCAACCGAGGCGTTTCACAAGAGGCGGATGATGCTCCATCGTACTTATCTCCCTCAGGAGATTGACAGATAATCCCTGCACCACAGCCGTTCATAGTGGAGCTCCCATCCACATACACTTTCCAAACTTGGTCTGTATTGTCCAGTACAGTCGGCCTTGTCATTTCGACAATAAAGTCGGCGAATGCTTGCCCCTTTATTGCCTTCCTTGGTTCGAAAGTGATTTCTAATCCTTGCATTTCAATAGCCCATTTAAGCATTCGTCCAGAAGACTCCAAGGTTGTGAGTGGCCGTTTGATCGGTTGGTCAGTATAGACTTCTACCGCATGCGCCAAGAAGTAGGGTTTTAGCTTCTTGATGGCCATGTAAAGGGCAAGGCCGAATTTCTCAACCATGGGATACCGAAGCTTCGCGTTTCTCAGAACATAGCTAATGAAATACACCGAGAGATGAATGCCGTCTCTTTCAGCTAAGAGAACGGCACTGAGGGCGTGATCAGAGACGGCTAATTACATGAAGAGCTTCTCTTTGGGCAAAGGGCTGACAAGCCTTGGCAAAGAGTGCAAATGAGTTTTCAGCTTTTGAAAGGTCGCCTCTACATCATCCCCCCATTCAAAGTTGGTCTTCTTTTTGATTGCCTGGAAGAAGTAGAGACACTTGTTGCCTGACCGACTGAGGAATCTCCCCAAGGCCGCCAGACAACCTGTTAGCTTTTGCACTTCCTTCACAGTACAGGGCGACTGCACGTCGATTACCGCCTTAATTTTCTCAGGGTTGGCCTCTATTCCCCTTTGGTCAATCAAAAATCCGAGAAACTTCCCAAACTCAACGCCAAAGACACACTTTTTTGGGTTTAGCATGACCTTGTGCCGCCTGAGTGTGGAGAATGTTTCTCGGAGATCAGCAAGATGATCTGCCTGTTGTTTGGATTTGACTATCATGTCATCAATGTATGCCTCTACATTCCTTCTGATTTGATTAATGAAGACCGTATTAATCATTCGTTGGAAAGTAGCAGGCGCATTCTTCAAACCAAATGGCATCACCGTATAACAGAACAACCCCTGATCAGTGACGAATGCCGTCTTTTCTTGATCTTTTTTCCACAGGGGGATTTGATGGAAACCTGAATAGGAGTCCATAAAGCTCATCAAGGCATGTCCAGCTGTTGAGTCGACCAGACTGTCGATCTTGGGAAATGGATAACTATCCTTTGGACATGCCTTGTTGAGGTCTGTGTAGTCAACACACATCCGCCAAGTTCCATTCGGCTTTTTTTACTAACACAACGTTAGCTACCCATTCATGGAAATTGCACGGCCGAATGAACTTGGCATCCAGCAGCTTTTTTACTTCGGCAGCTGCCGCCTGACTTCTTTCCTCGCCATGGTTTCTTTTCTTTTGCCGGATGGGCTTCTTTTTAGGATCCACGGCGAGTTTGTGGACAGCAAGATCCAGGCTGATGTCTGGCATCTCCTCCACTTCAAAGGCAAAGATGTCTTTGAATTCTCTGAGGAGTTAATGAAGGCTTTTACCCAGCTTTGCAAGTGCAACCGTCCCCACCTTAACCGTCCGCTCTGGACGGCTGTCGTCCAGAGGGATATCGATGTGCTCACCAGCAGGCGGGGGACGGAGATCATCCGACCGTTCCCCGGTCAGTGATTGCTATTGTTTTTCTTTTTTGACCACCACCACCGGATCAGTCTTTCTTTTCTTTTCGGTTGGTGGGGCCGACTGTTCGTCCTCGACATCGTCGAGGTCGATCGTTTTCTTGCCCCGACCGGATGCTACGGCCACAGGCTTGACGTTCGAGAGGTAACACTCTCGAGTCGTCTTTTGGTCCCCATTAAGGAACCGATTGTTCCATCATCCTTCTCATACTTGAGTAGCATGAGTGCAGGGATGATGACAGCCTTACACTCGTTAAGAGTGGGACGGCCAAAGATGAGGTTGTAAGCTGTGAGCTCTTCAACCACGAGGAAACGGATGGTCATGTGCCGACCGTCTCCCCTGCTTCCTAGGCGGACAGGTAAGTCAATGCGTCCGAGTGGGTGCACAAGTCCTCCCCCAAACCCAACAAGGGTGTGGGAGACCTCCATCATGCTATCCAGTTTTTACTTGAGATTGGATAAGCATTTGAGGCTGATGAGGTCAGAGGAGCTTCCTGTGTCAATTAGAATTCGGCCAACCAGCTGGTTGGTGACCTTGCATTCAATGACAACAGGATCATCATGCGGCCGACGGACTTTGCCTCTGTCCTGTTCGGTAATGACAACTTTAGGGAAGGCAGATGTGCCTGCCGCATCTCCTTCCTCAACATAGTTGACCATCTTCCTTAGATGGTCCTTGGTTCCCCGAATGGTCGGGCCACCACCGGCAAAGCCGCCTGCTATGGTGTATACCGATTCTTCATCAGTTTCGGCACTCACAGTAGGCTGGGGAGTCTTTTTCTTGGACTGCCCTTGATTTGCCTTTGAAGTCACTTTGGACTTCACATAGGACTTCAGCTGTCCTTTGTCGGCCAGACGGTCGAGCTCCCGCCTGAGACTAAAGCAGTCGTTCGTGTCATGGCCAACATCCTCATGGAAATGGCAATGCTTGTTCTTGTTCCGATTTTCAGCGGAACCTTTCATAGGAGTCGGCTTCTCAAGATTCAGCCGATCCTTGATTTCCAACAGGATGGAGCAGCAGTCCTTGTGGAACTCGTACCTTGGGACATACGGTTTCCACTCTTTTCTCTTCTTCTGGGCCAGTTGATCAGAGTTATCAATGGCCCATACTTGCTTTTTCTTTTTGCTCTCTTCTGGCTTAGGATCCGGCTGAGCAGGCCGACTCTCTTTCTGCTGGTCGGACTTCTTATGGTCCGACTGCTTATTAGAGGAGCAGAGTTCGGCTTCCGCCTCTCACAAGGCTCCTTGCAGAGTAAAGATTTGTTTGCGGACGAGTTCATACTTAAAAGTAGACCCATCCTTCAGACCCTTAAAGAAATCTGTGAAAGCGACCTCATCAGACAGCCCATGAATCTGGATTCGGACCAGATTGAACCGCCTGACATAGGAACGCAAACCTTCTCTATCTCCCTTCTGAACATTGCCCAAATCAAGACTCGTCTTTTTGGCAGGGATATTCATAAAGAAGTTTGAAGCAAACAAGAACGCAAGCGTCTTGAAGCTATTTATGCAACCAGCCGGCAGATTGCCAAACAACTGCTGGGCTATGCCCATCAGGGGGCTGGAAAGCAACGACACCATGCGGCATCATCCAACTCCTGTAGATACATGAGGTGGGTGTATGCTAGCAGGTGGTCTTCTGGGTTGGAGGTCCCGTCATAGGCTCCAACCAGAACATTTTTAACTTTAGCCGGTTGTACGGCTTCAGTTAGTTCCTTGGAGAAAGCAGAGGGTTGATCCCCAAGGTGTTGCAGCCTAAGCTGCCAGTCCATCGGCTGATAGTCGTATGTCGCCTGTCCTCCAAAGAGGGCAGGCTGCATGTAAGGTAAGATCGGCACCTGGTACAATGGTTGTGCCATGTAATGGGCCGATTGAATCATATGAGGACCAGACTGAACCCGTGGGCTGCTAACGGGAGTCTCATGTACAGACTGGGAACACTTAACAGAGGCATTCCGAAAGCTATCATGAAAAGTCGCCGATGAAGCCGACTCTGATAGCTGGGTCTTCTTCTGCTCAATGTATTGCCGAGCATCAGAGAATGTTTTCTTGCTACCATCCGGCTGTATGTGCCGGATGGCTTTTCTTGTGCTCGCTTCCGGGAAACGGAGCCGAGTAAGGTTAAATTGGGGTCGGGCCTTCTCCGTAGGGGCAGGATGAGGAGTCAGCTGACGGTCCCTGACCGACTTCTGTTTGCCAACCTGGGCTGGCTTCTTGGCCGACTGCTCCTTTCTAGGAGTAGGCGACTTCTTTGAGGCGAGTTGTTTGATTTCACCCCTGAGGCTGCTCAGGAGTCTCATTAGCTCATCTCGAGTGACGGAAGTTGATCCTGCCGCCTGGGAAGGATCAACCGGCCGCCCCGAGGGCTTCTTTGGCTGACCAGCAGTTTTACTTGGCCCTGCTTGGTCATGATGATGCTCCCGCCTCTCCTTATTGCGGATGCGTTTAGAGATGAGGGATCCATTTGGATCCACATAGGTTTCGACGTCAACGTCGTCACCTGAGTCATGGTCTGTCTGGACCAGTATGTCTTCTGGAGAGCGATTGGCCTCTGGATTTGGTACAGGTTCTTGTGAAGCCATTTCAGAGGTACTCTCCCCATAGACGGCGCCAAATGTTTCGGGGGTTTTTGTCCCCCGGGAGAGTTACAACACTGAAACTGGATTCAACAATGGACGCCTGTACCTGCAAAGCAAACGAACTGCCGAATGGTCGTTTGTCTGCCTCCGAAGATTAAGTTAGTAAACGTTCGGTAATAAAAGTGTGCGGAAGTAAAGTTATCTGCTTGGATTCCAAGCTCAGGTAAAGTGTTGTCTGTTCTTTGAAAATGACAACTCTGCAGTAAGTGACGTATTGTCTCGTAGTGCGTGAATATTCTCTCTCTTTTTCTGTGTATGTATTTCTGTGTCCTGTCATAAATGTAAGAATGTCCCTATTTATAGGGTCCTTTTGGAAAGTGTGCCCTCCCTAGGATCTGGTGACCTAGGGAATAGGGCACGCCGTTTTTTAAGGGCCCCTTGGGATTTGGGCCTTGAAAGCCGCCATTCCCAGGGGGCAATATCAACGTGACACGTGTCACCATCTGGAAGGTCCAAGTAGGTGCCCCTTCCAGTGACAGGTGTCATGCTCTGATTGGGCCACTTGGCAGGGTATAAAATACCCAAATCAACAACGATAAAACAGGTAACAATGCATAAAACGCACGTAAACTAGTAACTAATTTAGGTCGTTAATCCAATTAACATGCCTAATTAAAACTAGTCAAAGTTGTTCAATTGATTATGTAATTTAGCGCAATTAATAATTGAAGCTCCCACTAAATTCCGCATCCATCTTAATTAATCCAATTAATTAAGCCGGTAAATCCAATTATTTGCGAAAATTAAATTTTGCAAATGCCACTCAAAAACCAAGGCCTAGCCTCTAACATTTATTAAAATAATTAAAACCAAATTAATTAATAAAAATAATTAAAATAGCAAAATTAAGCAAAAATTACGTAGTCCAAAATGTCTAAGTGCCTAGAACCAAGACTTGGAGTTCTCACTACTCGCACAACCGAATGATGCTCAATGACCGTGGGAGTGGTCCGATGTCGTTAAGCGTTACACCGCCCACATCAGCGAACTTTCACGCACCAAGTCGTGGCCCTTGATGGCCATGTTCGCGAACTCATTGCACCACATTGCTTCGCAAGCAATGTCTACGCATACTACCCCTATTAAGTACCAAGCAACGCACACCACACTAGCTCGAAGTATGACCCAGCCCACAGCTATCCACGGCCAGCAACGAGGCTGCACGCATTATGTGCACGTACAGCAGCTAGCTGCTGCCGCACCATGCTATGGCCTTGGCTGCCATGGAGCTGCACAAGCAGAAGACACGCCTCACACAGTCGCACCAATGCTTGGGCCAGCCCACTTGGTAGCAACATATCTCTAGCCAAGTGAGGCACTTGCCTCGGCTTGCGTGCCTTAGCTTTGGGTTTCCAACCCGATTTTTGCATGACTTGCAATTAATTCTAAATTTATTTTAGAACTAATTTAATGAGCAAAAATGAAAATTAAACAAGTCCAACTTTAATTAAAAATTCATAAAGGTGCATACAACCAAAATTATTTCCAAGAACCATTCTTTAATAAAATTGGTTTAACTTGGTGCAATAAAATAATAAGGGCAATAACTCACTATTAATTTAATTAATTTAAATTAATCATGAGATTTTGACAAAATAAAAGGGATTTGGAAATATGAAAACAAAGTTCAATATAAAAATTCCAACTTTAATTTTACATATGTGAATCCTTGAAAAATTATATCTTCCAATATGAAGATAAATGAAACTTCTATCACAAGATTCAAACTTTATGATTCCAATCAACTTAATACATGATTAAATCAAAAGTTCAACCAAAAATCGTGGAATTTAGTAACTCAAAGTTTCAGTCACTTAAAACAATTAAAGATTGAATCTTTAGTACTTGGAAGCAACAAAGAACAAACTTTTTCACACTTAATGCAATTAATTTGCAATTATGTGAAAAATAAAACCAAAATTTCAAGCACCAATTACTACCAAGTAACCATGCTTAAAGAGGTTTTAAATTGCATATAAATTAAGGAATGAACCAAATACATAACCAACATAAATATGCAATAATATTTCAAGGTTAGAAAGACTTAAAATTTTCGTCAAAACGAAAAATCCCTCAAAAAGTGCACTTCTGGTCGTTTTTTTTTTTGCTAAAAACACAATCCTATCAGGGTAAAGCCATTTCCATAACGCCTTTTCCACCCAAAATTCACTATTTTTGGGCGAAAATCTAGGTTCGGTACTGAAATAAGCTCTGATACGGGTTTAAAAATAGTAAAATCGAGCTACTAATCTAATTAGCAACTTAGAACAAGAAAAATTAAGCCATAAAAACACCTTGAAAAGTATGATTATAAAATTAAATGAGCAAGTCTCCGATACCGATGTTGGATTTCGGTGAGTCCGACCCACCGCGGCGGAAAGAAACCCGACCCAAAACCAAACTCATAATAATTATAACCATAAAGCATAATTAACATAAACATAAAACTAAGTAAGAGATTATTACCTTTGTAGCGTGCTTCACTCACTTAATTGAGCTCTTACTTCGAAAGCTCTTAGCCCTACTCACACGAGGACCTTCAACGAAGTCCACCCACAACGCGAGCACCGAAATTGGTCTATTGCTTTGGAGTTAGCAAAGCCCGACCTAAACACGAGTAATTAATTGTGTTCAAAGGTTTTCACAATAGTGATGCCTTTTTCAACACTTACTCAAGTGAATAATCACAAGGCATGCCTTGGGTATTTATAAGGAAAGCTTCCTTGTGAATTCCACTCATCTTTCAATGTGGGACTTTTTCACAAAAAGATCCCACAAAGATTGGTGAATTCAATCCTTAGTTAAATAAACCAAGAAATAACTAAGTAACAAGTGTCACATGGTTAGGTGAGGACCACTTCCTCACTTGCTCTCCAAGGTAACTCACATGCATTGTGAGCTAACCATGTGTCACCCAACCTTGGGCCCCAAATTGGGTTCGGTTAGGCCACTACTTTTTGGCCCGTGTTCATGACCCTTCACCCGGGTCCACGGCCCATGCCACATGGCACTGCCAATGTGGCGCGCTGCCACGTGGCACGCTCCTATTTGGCGCTTCCCTAACCTTTCGCGTGGCTAGGGTTTTAACTGTTACTCGAAGCATTTTCCCGTCTCGCCAATTCTCAAATTTTGGCTTGACTTTCGACGCTTGGATTGGACGCTCTAAGCTCGAATTTCCGACGTCTAAATATTAATTACTCAGGTGACTCATTAATTCATTCCGAATTGATTCGTCACATTGGTTCGTTAGTTGCTTGGGTGTAACCCGAAGGGTTCAGTCAAGATTATACTATAATATTAATTATACATTAAAAGAACTGATCGGAAGCGGCCTCTACCCAGGCATTCTGATCACATGACCTCACTAAATAATTAGTTTTCTAATAACTCCGAACCCTCCATCGGAATAATATACTTGTTTGAAGGACACCATTCCTTTCACGCATTACTTTTGAGTTCCTTTCCTCTCTTGAAGTGCATGAAGAAGAAGAAGACGGTATAACCTCCCGCACTCTCACTTTCCAAATGTTCAATAATGATCATTCGGTTCTGTCTCTGAAATGGCAGCCTAAACACGTGGACCAATGAGAGGATGCCACGTGTCGAGCTCAGGATGGCACATGTGGCTTAACATCATCTTGACACTTGGCGCCCTCAAATATGTCTCTGAAATGGCGGCCTTCAAGGGCCCAAATCCCTAGAAGCGTCGTTATTTGGCGCAGCCCACTGAAATTTAGGTCAAGCGACCTAGGTAGGGGCACGTTATCCCAGGACCCTATAAATAGGGAGATATTTCCCGCACTTGGGGGACACACATATTCAATCATTTATTACACCTACATTCTCTCACATCAGAGAAATACCTGAGCTAGGAATCCAGGCACATCTCCACCTAAATTTCCGTACTCTTTTATTCCCTTTCAAGTTACTAACATGATCGTCGGAGGCGGAGCTCCAACCACTCGGAGTCTCCGTTGTTTTGCAGGTACAACTCAACCGGATCAGACTTCGTGACGTAACTCTCCCGAGGGACAAAAACACCCAAAACATTTGGCGCCGTCTGTGGGGAGAGTACCTCGAAGATGGTTCAAGAGTCTGTACCACCCCCTAACCGTCTGGGCGATGACCCAGAAGTCTTTACAGACCAGGAGGGTGAGGACCCTCAGGTCGAAACCTTTACAGCCGATGATGGCTCGCTCAGAATCAAGAGCATCCGGCCCAGAGATATTCTGGAGCGGGGTGCCTCCCAGGCGGGTACAAGTCGACCCCCTGGGCAGCCAAAGGGGAAACCCATACTGCCGCTGGATCAGCACCTGTCACCCGAGACGAACTCATGAGGTTCATGACAAGTTTCAAGGGTGAAATTAAAGAACTGATCACCTAGAGCCGGGCTGGCCCAAGTAAAGGTCAGTCGGCCAAGAAGACTCCTCTGGAAAAGGGGAAGTCAGTCAGAGAGCGGCAGCCCACTCCTCATCCAGAGGAGAAGGCAGTCGGGACCATTGATTGGTCGAAAATTCTTCTCCCAAAGAAGAATACCAACAACACCCGCCGGACTCAGCAGCCGGTGAGAAGTAAAAAATCAACTCTTGAAGCCCGGGAGATTATCAACCGGAAGAGAAATCAGCAGTTGTCTGAATCGGCTTCTACGTCGAATTTTCCAGACAGCTTTAACAATACTTCTGCGGGGAATGCACCTTCCTTGCATGAGAGTCAGACAAGCGGTAATATTGTCCACTCTGGCCCTCAGATGTTTGGGGCTACACCATATGTACCTTCTCAGGTCTATGGACAGTATCCACCTTACTATATGCAGCCGGCTCTCTTCGGAGGCCAGGCGGCATATCACAATGTCCAGCCACTGGACTGGCAGCTTCGTCTGCTCCGCCTGGGTGAACAACCTTCTGCGTTCACCCGGGAGATAACTGAGGCGGCCTAGCCGGCCAAGGTTAAGAATGTATTGGTTGGTACCTATGATGGTACCACCAATCCGGAAGACCACCTCATGGCTTACACCAACCTTATGTATCTGCAGGGGTTGGATGATTCCACTTGGTGTCATTGCTTCCCGGCTACGTTGAAGGGCATTGCCCAACAATGGTTTGGCAATCTGCCAACCGGGTCCATCGATAGTTTTAGGAAACTTGCTTTCCTATTTGTTTCCAACTTCTCAATGAACATCCCTGCTAAGAAAACAAGCTTGGACTTGAGCACCATTAAGCAGGGGGAGAGAGAAGGGTTGCGCTCCTATGTCAGGCGGTTCAATCTGATTAGAATTCAGATTCAAGGACTGTCTGATGAGGTAGCTTTTACAGACTTTTTCAAAGGTCTGAGAGACGGGTCGACTTTTAAGTTCGACCTAGTCAGAAAAGGGGCTTTCACCTTACAGGCGGCTCTGAGGGAGGCAGAAAGCTACATTCAAGCTACTGACCTCTGCTCGCCTAGTAACCAGTCGGACTCTAAGAAGTCCGACAAACAGAAATACAGCCGGCCTGCCCTGCCGGCCAAAAAGAAAGAAGAAAGCAGAAAGAGAAAAGAAATCTGGGCGGTTAGTGATTCTGACCAGCCGTCCCAGAAGAAGAAGAAAGAATTTAAACCGTGTGTCCCCAAGTACGAGTTTAACAAGGACTGCAACTCCATCCTCATGGAAATTAAGGACCGGCTGTCCCTAGAGAAGCCGAATCCAATGAAAAGTTCCATTCAATCAAGGAACAAAAATAAATTCTGTCAGTACCATGAGGAAGTTGGCCATGACACCAACGACTACTTCAGCCTTCAACGGGCGTTGGACCGTCTGGCTGACAAGGGAATACTGAAGTCCTACATTTCAAAGTCCCCAGCCAGGACAAAGAAGAAGAATAAGGGTCAGTCCTCTAAGACTACCCCCCAGCCTGCTAGTAGTTCGGATACCGACAAGGAGCTAGTCTACACAATAGCAGGCGGGTTCTCATGTGGTGGCCCTACCATCCGGGGCACCAAGAGCCATCTTCGAAAGATGGACAAAGATGATGATGGCAGGCGTCGGCAAGCTCCTCCTTCCCAGATGTTCTGTTCACTGAGAAGGACAGGGGCAGTGTTCGCCATCCGCATGATGATCCGTTCGTCATTGAATGTAAGGTTGCCAACCAGCTGGTTTGACGGATCCTTATTGATACCGGCAGCTCATCAGACATCATCAGCCTCCGGTACCTGCAGTACTGAAATATAATGACAGCAGCTTGCATCCGGTTACCCACCCCTTAGTCGGCTTTGGGGGTGGAATGGTTTACCCAGTCGGAAAGGTTGATCTACCAATCCGACTGGGTGAGAAAGGAAAGGGGCGACACCTGGTCGTCAAGTTTTTGGTAGTTGAGGAGCTGACCGCCTACAACATTATTTTGGGTCGGCCAACCCTCAACGAATCCAAGGCTATAATCATCCCTTCCCTCATGCTCATCAAGTATGATAGGGATGACGGCTCTGTTGGTTCCTTGAATGGGGATCAGAAGACGGCCCGGGAGTGCTATCTCTCAGCCGTTAAAGATACCGTGGCCCTAGACGACCAGGAACCAATAGACCTTGACAATGTCAAGGATGCCGATCCAGTACCAGCCCCACCAGCAGCCGGGAAGAAAAGAAAGGCTCCTATGCTGGTGGAGGTGAAGAAAGAGAAAAAGTAGCAATTACTGACTGGTGAACGGTCAGATGAGCTCCGTCCCCAACCGGCTGGTGGACATATTGATATACCTCTAGACGACAGTCGTCCGGAGCGTACCGTGAAGGTTGGGATGACAGCTTTTGCTAAGTTGGGTGCAGACTTGCACCTTCTGCTGAAAGAATTCAAAGGCATTTTTGCCTTTGAAGTGGAAGAGATGTCAGGCGTCAGCCCGGATCTTGCTGTCCACAAACTCGTCGTGGACCCTAAAAAGAAGCCTATCCGGCAGAAGAAAAGAAATCGCGACGAGGAAAGAAGTCAGGCGGCAGCTGCCGAACTTAAAAAGCTGTTGGATGCTGGGTTCATTCTGCCATGTAATTTCCCCGACTGGGTGGCGAATGTTGTGCTTGTAAAGAAGTCGAATGGTACCTGGCATATGTGTGTTGATTACACAGATCTCAACAAGGCATGTCCCAAAGATAGTTATCCGCTTCCTAAGATCGACAATCTGGTCCATTTGACAGCCGGGCATGCCTTGATGAGCTTTATGGATGCCTACTCCGGCTTCCATCAAATACCCCTATGGAAGAAAGATCAAGAAAAGACGGCCTTCGTCACTGATCAGGGGCTATTCTGTTACACTGTGATACCGTTTGTCTTGAAAAATGCATTGGCTACATTCCAACGGATGATTAATACGGTCTTTATTAATCAAATTGGGAGGAATGTAGAGGCGTACATTGAAGACATGATAGTTAAATCCAAGCAGCAGGCGGATCACCTTGTTGATCTCCGAGAAACCTTCACCACACTCAGGCGGCATAAGGTTATGTTAAATCCTAAGAAATGCGTCTTTGGTGTTGAGTCTGGGAAGTTTCTCGAATTTCTGATTGATTAAAGGGGGATAGAGGCTAACCCTGAGAAGATACAGGCGGTGATTGACATGAAGTCACCCCGCACTGTCAAGGAAGCAAAGAGACTAACCGGCTGCCTGGCGGCATTGGGGAGATTTCTCAGCCGGTCAGGTGACAAATGCCTCTACTTCTTCCAAGCAATCAGGAAGAAGACCAGATTTGAATGGGGGGATGATGCTGAGACGGCCTTTCAACGGCTGAAAGAACACTTGCACTCTTTGCCAAGGCTTGTTAGTCCACTGCCTAGAGAAGTGTTATACATGTACCTAGCCGTCTCAGATCATGCCCTCAATGTCGTTCTCCTTGCTGAACGAGACGGTGTTCAGCTTCCGGTCTATTTCATTAGCCATGTTCTAAAAAATGCTGAGCTCCGGTACCCCATGGTAGAAAATTTGGCCTTGCCCTGTATATGGCTATCAAGAAATTAAAACCGTATTTTCTGGCTCATCCGGTGGTAATATACACCGACCGGCCCCTCAAACGGCCAATGTCTACTTTGGAGTCTTCCGACAGAATGTTGAAATGGGCTATTGAAATGCAAAGTCTTGAAATCACTTATGAACCTAGAAAGGCAGTGAAAGGTCAGGCGTTTTCCGACTTCATTGTTGAAATGACACGATCGATGCAACCGGATAACATTGACCAGGTTTGGAAAGTGTATGTAGACGGAAGCTCAACGAAGAACGGTTGTAGTGCAGGAATTATATATGAGTCTCCTGAGGGGGACAAATTTGAATATGCACTGCGGTTTAAGTTTCAAGCCTCAAATAACGAGGCGGAATATGAAGCCCTGCTAGCCGGAATCCGCATGTGTAAGGCAACAGAGGCAACTAAAGTTGACGCCTATTCTGATTCACAGTTGGTCGTCAGCCAGTATGAGGGAAAATATGAGGCAACTCATCCGGCTATGATCAAATATCTTCAGGCAGTCAAAGAAGAGGCTGGGGCACTTGAGGAATTCCGTCTGAATCAAATGCCTAGGTCAGATAACAACCAGGCGGATGCATTGTCCAAATTGGCTTCCGCATGTTGTGATACTCCTCGGTCGGTTTTGGGAAGTTCTTGAAAAGAGAAGCATATACGAAGAGCCCATTGGAGTTTTGGACCGAAGCTCTACCTGGATGGATGGCATCCGGGCATATTTAGCAGACGACAAACTTCCTGATTCACCGCAGGAGGCAGCCGTCATGAAAAAGCGAGCAGCAAACTTTGAGTTGAGAAGCGGAGAGCTCTTCAAGGCGAGTGTCCTCAAACCTCTATTGAAGTGCGTTACCCCAGAAAAGGGGAAAGAAGTTCTCGAAGAATTGCATGCTGGGTACTACGCCTCTCATATAGGCGGCAGGTCCCTAGCCGTCAGAGCTAGGCGGCATTACTTATGGCCTACTCTTGAAGCAGACGCTAAAGAGTTAGTCAAAAGATGTGACAAATGCCAAAGGTTTGGCCCTCTTATTCACCGCCCGGCTACTGATCTGTCGGCAATCCACAGCCCAGTCCCGTTCGCTAAATGGGGCATGGATATTTTGGGTCCTTATACACCTGCTCCAGGCGGAAAGCGCTACATTTTGGTGGCTGTGGATTATTTCACCAAATGGGTAGAAGCTGAGCCGGTTAAGAACATCAAGACAAAGGATGTCATCTCTTTCATCTGGAAGAATATCATCACCCGGTTTGGGGTACCTATGTCTATGGTGTTTGATAATGGTCCTCAGTTTGAGACCCCCTAGCTCAAGACTTGGTTGGGAGATCAGGGTATCTCACATTGTTTTGCATCAGTCGGCCGACCCCAAGCAAACGGCCAAGTTGAAGCCTTCAACAAACTCATCTCATACGGCATAAAAAAGAAAATCGAGAGAGCCAGTGGTTTATGGGCAGAAGAGTTAATTAATGTCCTATGGGCCATCCGGACTACTGCTAAAGGGGCAACCGGAGAAACCCCATTTCTTATGGTATACGGTGCTGAAGCTGTCTTGCCCATTGAGCACTACGAGCCGACTCTCAAATTTATGCTCTATGATGAAGAGGCAAATTGGGAGGCCATGCGGCTGGCATTGGACTCCCTCCCAGAACGCAGGGGCAACGCTGCCCTGCGCCATGAGATATACCGTCTGAGAATGACCAGAGCTTATAACAAGAAAGTGCACAAGCGCCCTCTGAAAGTGGATGACTTTGTGTTACAAAAAATGGAGGCAATCGGTAGGGCCAATGAGGCTGGGAAGCTAACCCCTAACTGGGAAGGCCCCTATCGGATTTATGAAGAAGTCAGGAACGGCACCTACCGTCTGGAAACCCCAGACGGTCGTCACCTGCCTAGAACTTGGAATGTAGATAATCTGAAAAAGTAATACTTCTGAGAATGTATATTTTTTGTAAACAGTAAGTCAATTAATGAAAATTCAGGCTTTGTTTGCAGATTTATTTTGCCATTATTATTGTCCGTCCGCCTGGGCAATGCTCAGACGGACCCTGAGTTTAACTAACTAAGTTTGATACTTAGTTTAGTTGAACATTATAATTGCTAGTCCGCATGGGTAAAACTCAGACGGGCTCTCTGTTTGAATCACTAAGTTTGATACTTGGTGTAATTTAATAATTGTTAGTCCGCCTGAGTAAAGCTCAGACGGACTCTTTGTTTAAATTAATAACGTTTGATACTTGGTGTAAATTATCAATTGCTTATTCTTTTGGGTAATACTCAAAAGGATTATTCGTTCAACCAACTAAGTTCACGTAAGAAAAAAACTTGGCACAAAAACTCCTAGTGGCTACACAACCGGTCTCAAACAAGACCAAAGGCCAATCTGGCCGGATGGTTGCTTATTTTACAAAACCGCCTGTCCCAACATGGACAAAGGCGTGCGGCGACACCCCTCCGGGTGCAATCGTTGCAGAGAACAGACTATTCGTCGGTTCTATGTACCGACGCAGATGGTGAAAATTGAAAGACCAAATTCGTCAGCTCATAGCCGTCTGACCAGAATAATCTAAAGAACGATTAAGTTACCAAAAACCGGATGCCCTGAGGCATCAGTCGGTCATCGGCTGAAGTTCTTACTTAGGTTATTTATTCCAAAGTTGCACACACTCCCCCTATTGGAGAAAAAGATTGTGTAATGGCTACGCGTCAACCCCAGATGGAATACAACCGCCTGGGCAAGAAGCTCAAAGCACCCGTTTTAATGGCCGGCTGTGCACTTGGTTTGGGGCAATCACCATTGTGATTGATTGGCCTAAAAACACTCCATACTTCTCCTAGTATCAAGTGTTTTCAAGCCAATCAATCAATTTGAAATAAAACCAACCACACAGCCGCCCAGGGGCAAGAACACCCGGATTGCAAACTGCCGCGTGCTTTTTTAAGTTAGGCAAAACATTAAAGAATTGCAAACATACGCAAAATTCAAATGGAAAAACTCATACAAACATGTATAAAACAACCGACTGAATCGGAATACTTCATTAATATAAAAAATGGCTCAAAGGCCATAAGTTGTGTTAAACCGGAGTTATATCCGGTGAGGAAACAAAAATAAATTGTTAACCCAACCCCATGGTTGGTAAAAATACAACATAACACGGCATACAAGCCGGTAAAGAAACAAAATGGCATACTGCCGCAGAAAGTAGGGAGGCCTGCCTAAGGCTGAGGTGGCTGCTGCTCCGGCTGAGTTTGACTGGCTTGGCCCTCGTTATGCTCATCCGCCGGCTTGGAGCATCACCCAGTAGCTGGGCATCATACACCTCAGTGGCGTAATCATACCTCAGCTTATAGACCTCAAAGTCTATTTCTGGGTAAAGGAGGCTCCAGGTGATTTTCAGTCGGGCCAGGTTGTCGCGCTCATTCTCCTCTGTCAGTCGTTTTTGCTCTTGGGCAAGCTCGTCTGTTCGGAGTTGGGCGTTTTCCTTATCAGCATCTTCTAATGCCTTGAGATCTGATTTGGCATCCTTCATTTTCTTATCAAGGTCATCAGCCCGGCTGTTAGCTTCGTCGTTTGCAGCCGTCAAACTCCGGATCAGCTCCTCCTGTTTCAACTCTACTGCTTTAATCTTTAAATTACACATATAATCAGTATATTCAGTAGAGTTGAGGTTTTCAAGGGTCCTCCGTTTGGCGTCATTTACCTCTTCCTGTTTCCACCTAAAGGAGCCCCGGAGGCCGTCCACTCTCAGCGTCACCTGAGACAAGAGCAACCAGTTTATGATTTACTTAGCAGAATTAAAGATAAAAGATATCAAGGTTGCGGGATCTATTACCTCAGCCAGTTGACCCATTATCCGGTCGAAATCCACGACCTGCAAATCAGGTATGGAGTTCTTCTCAGACGGGTGAGGGTCCTCACCATCCGTTTTGCAAAACCCGCAAGATCCGGCTCGTCAGAAGTCAGATCTGCATCAAAAGTAATACTCTGTGAGAAAGAAGCAGCGTAGTCGGCATTCATCCATTGCCGGCTGCTGACCGACCCCTTAGAAGGATCAACCTTGGTCTTGATTCTCATAAAATCAAGTGGCCAAGGTATTTCAATTCGCCCCTTACCTTGGGTTTTCGGATGGGTCTCCGGCTTCTGCCTCTCCCCAGGCGTTGCTGCACCGGCTGCAACATTAGGTGGCTCGCCACCCTTCGATGCCGTAGAGGCATCCGGCGCTTTCTGCTACGAGCGTTCCGAGCTTTCGCTCAGAATTTTCATTGCAGCAGGCGATTTGCCCCCAGTCGTTGGACGATCGGAATGGGCAGAAGATTGTTTATGGGGAGGAGGGTCTCTTCTTGCGGCTTTCGCAGCCGGAGTTTTCTCCAGATCGTCTCCTTTCCTCTTGAGCAGCTTGGAGAAAGATCGTGGAATCTTCTTGACGGAATCCTGAGAAATAAGCAAAGGGTAAGTATACCCAACCGTTAAAATAAAAAAAAAAAAAGGGCAAACACATTAAGTCAGGCGGTCTTACCCCGCCTTTTTTGGAGTCTTTGGCTTCAACGGCTGCCTTTTTGGCAAGCGCAGCCTCTTTGCGCAGCAGCGCCGCAGACTTGGCCGGAGTCTTCGCCGAGTCGACCATTCTCAAGGCGTCGTCTGCAAGAGCAAGAACTTATGGTTAGAAGAAATTATGGCAAGTTTGCAATAAAATTAAATAATAATCATTCCGGATGAGAAGTATTCTACCCCTGGGAAACATTGTACTCAGCCCGCAGGCGGACAAGAAGCACTCGTCCTTGAAAAAGTCCGGATGGGAAATCCAGTTCTTGGGAACTATGATGTGGGTCCCATCCCCCATGGGCTCAGTTGTTGTTTCAAAAAATCCCAGCTCCATTATTTTCTCCTAGGCCTTAGTAGATAGCACCGGGAGAGGGCATTTACGTCCAAGAAGAGCCGGCTCAGTCTTGTACCAGCGCAGTGTCCGGTTGTGTCTTAAGGTGGAGGAAGAAACCAAATAAAACTTGTCCTTCCACCCGGACCATTTGGACACTTTGTCCAAAGTCATCAGGTATTGGGGCAAGGTAGTCAGAGTATACCATGCCCCATGGCCACCTGGGGCTTTGCTCAAGTAGTGCATATGAGCGAAGGCGGAAAAGCTGGGGTTTATATTTTGAAACTCGCAAGCGGCGATGTAACTAAGAATATTCACCCACGAGTTGGGGGTGAGCTGCCAAACCCCTACATCGTACCCCTTAAGAATTTTCCTAATTTCAGGGTGGAGGGGGAACCGGAGGCCGGCTTCGATAACCACCTTGTAGCAGATGAAGTAGTCGTCTGCATGGTCAATATCATCGCCCCAGGCCATTACGACGTCAGCCGGAGGAACGATTATCTCCCAGCCCCTTCCAAAGGGGTGTTTTTCTTTGAAGGCCCTGAATCCGCTCTTGAGGAGGGCGATGTTGCCCGGCAGCATCCGGGTCCTTTTGGGGTTGGGGTTGTCAGCGACCTTAGGCGGCTGCTGATAGTCAGCCGCAAAATTGCCTTGGTCAGAGCCAGAAGATTCTTCCCTTGACCCTTCGCCAACCTCAGCGTTGCCGGTTCCATTAGAGGAGGCGGTACCCTCGCCGCCTACCTCTCGTACCCCGGAGCTCCCGGAAGTAGAGGGAGCCTCTTCGTCAGATCCGCTCTCCTCCCAATCCCTCTGTTCCCCGTCTGGGAAAACCTCATCGGCTGGCATTCTCATAGTGCGCCGGCTCTTAGTCCGTCTGGCCGTTTGTTTCGTTCTGGCCATTGTGTCCTACACAGACACAGAGAGGGAGGAATTTGGAGATGAGCATATTGGTTCCGACAGTCCGGAAAAGGCACCCCCTGTTCTAGACTCAGCCGTTCCGGGGGATCGGCTGAGTGTCCTAGGCAGTGCCGAGTGAGTGGGTCGAGAACTCATTTATATTCTCTAAAAAGATAGGTATACAGGCGGAGAAAAAATGGTATACAAATTGAAAGGGAGAAAAGCTAAAATGGTACAGGCGGTTACCTCGCTTTTACTCTGGAAAATCTGAAAACCGCTACAGCCGGTAAACCGGGTGTTGAACTGCTGGCACACGGAAGCTTGAACTTGTTGTGATGCAGACGGAAGCTGAGAATCTCTCTCTAGAATCACTCTTTTTCTCTCTCTAAAGAGTCAAATGTGAATGTAAGGTGAGAAAAGGGGGGGTAACTTTCTATTTATAGAAAGTGAAAGCGGGGGGAAATTTTTGATTTGAAATTCAAAATTTTAACCCGTTACTGTTCACCTATGAAAGGTGGACACGTATCACAGGCCCCACGTGATATGCACGTGCAACCTGTGAGGGGAAAATGTTTAGGGTATTTATACCCTAAACACGTGGACCAATGAGAGGACGCCACGTGTCGAGCTCAGGATGGCCCATGTGGCTCAACATCCTCTTGACACTTGGCGCCCTCAGATATGTCTCTGAAATGGCGGCCTTCAAGGGCCTAAATCCCTAGAAGCGCCGTTATTCGGCGCAGCCCACTGAAATTTAGGTCAAGCGACCTAGGTAGGGGCACGCTATCCAAGGACCCTATAAATAGGGAGATATTTCCCCCACTTGGGGGACACACATATTCAATAATTTATTACACCTACATTCTCTCACATTAGAGAAATACCTGAGCTTGGAATCCAGGCAGATCCCCACCTAAATTTCCGTACTCTTTATTCCCTTTCAAGTTACTAACTTGATCG
Source organism: Chenopodium quinoa (assembly GCF_001683475.1). Taxonomy (NCBI): domain Eukaryota; kingdom Viridiplantae; phylum Streptophyta; class Magnoliopsida; order Caryophyllales; family Amaranthaceae; genus Chenopodium; species Chenopodium quinoa. Next base: position 143,197 of record NW_018742630.1, on the reverse strand, counting down.
TCGGAGGCGGAGCTCCAACCACCCGGAGTCTCCGTTGTTTTGCAGGTACAACTCAGCCGGATCAGACTTCGTGACATAACTCTCCCGAGGGACAAAAACACCCAAAACAGGTTCCACTATCTTTCCTCAACAAAATCTTCAAGTTCCCCGTACCATTGGACGAAAATGACTACATCTATCCGGCCTTTGAAGATTTGCAACGAGATCATGGTTACAAAGAGGGTAGGTGGTGGAGGCATATATCAGTAAAGGGAACATATGGGCCTCAATATTCAAAAGCGAATTCAATCATTCATCCCGCTTTGAGGTTTTTCAATAGATTGCTCACCTATGCTTTCTTCTCCAAGGAAACCCTTGGCGCCATCTCTAGAGAAGAGTTTTGTTGGATTTGGTTGGCGGATCCAACCATTTGGGGATGTCAAGGTCATCGACTTTGGGGTACACTAGCTTGATCGTTTTATACACATCTGTGATGGTATTTTTCCTCTCTGGGAGCATTCAATTGGGAGGATTGATCACCATCATCGCTCTTTTTCTCAACAAGTACGAGAGAATTCTTGTGTCCCTTGAGACTATCTGAGACCGCCGTGAGAAGTCTCCAGACCATCTCCTTAACATTTATGCACTAGTAGAAAAAATCAAAAAGGCACCCCTTAATTGCCACCAGTTCAGTCTAAACCGGTGGTAAAAATGGGCTAAAAAATTGGCGGCTTAATGAATCAGGAAATATGGCACCAGATCAATTCAAACCGGTGGAAAAAAAATAAAGCCCACCGGTTTGAACCGGTACCAATCCTTAAAAAAAAAAACCGGCCTTTTTTTTATTCCATGTATAAAATCACTCAAACCCTATCCCTATTTCATTCACTTTCTCGCCGCTCTCTCATTCTCTCTCTCATCCCTTTCTCTTTCATCTGATCTTTCATTCTCATCTCCTCTTTCTCTCGTTCTCTTTCACTCATTCTCTTTCAATCCCTTTCTCATTCTCTTTCGTTCTTTCATCTCCTCTTTCTCTCGAAATTTTTCTGGGTTTGTTCGAAATTAATTTTTCTAGGTTTTTTTCGAAATTTTTTATGGGTTTATACGAAGTTTTTATGGGTTTCTTCAAAGTTTTTGAGTTTAATTGATTTTTTTGGGTGTCTTCAAAAAATTTTATGGGTTTCTTCGAAATTTTTTTGGTTTAATCCACCACGAACACATGCATGAGCAAGGTGAGGGTATAATTTCTTGATTTTAATTCGATTTTTTTTAATTTTCTGGGTTTTTAACTGATTTTCAAATTTTATTTTTATTTTAATCGACTTATTTTTTATTTTAATCGATTTTATTTTTCTTTTTTTAAGTGATTTTCGATTTTATGGTTTGTTTAATCGATTTTTTAACTTATTTTAATTCGATTTTTTTTTTATTTCTGGGTTTTTAACTTATTTTAATCGTTTTAGCCCATTTTAATCGATTTTTTTTTATTTTAATCGATTTAAATTCGATTTTTTTTTTATTTTTTGGGGTTTTTTTCTGATTTTTTATTTTGGTTTTTATTTTAATCGATTTTTTTCTGGGTTTTTTTTTTATATTTTTATTTTTTGATTTTCTTTTTAACTGGATTTCTAGGTTCAATTCTTTTTAACTGATTTTCTGGGTTTTTTCTGGGTTTTTAACTGATTTTCTTTTTTATTTTTCTATTTTCTGAGTTTTTTTTATATTTTTTTCGCAGCTAAATCATTTTAATCGATTTATTTTGGTTGTTTTAATTGGTGCAGGTATATGGATTTAGATCTTCAATCGAAGAATCAAGATGCAAGAATATTGATTTAGATGTTGTATGGGGTTTTTTTTATTGTGATGTTGTAAATTTTTTTTTTATTTATATTGTAATTTTTTTTTTATATTGTAATTTTTTTTCATTTATATTGTAATTTTTTTTATTTATATGTTGTAATTAATCTATAACTTAATTTTTTTTATTATATATTGTAAATTTTCTATTATAATGATTGATATTCGATTTATATTTGTTGTTCTTATTTATTTTAGTAGATTTTATTTTAAAGTGAAAAAAAGACAAAAAATAAAGTTGATTTTTTGGGAACTTTGGCACCGGTTAACTGGTGCCAAAAACATTGAATTTTTCATACACTAATTGGCACCCCCCACTTTGGCACCGGTTCAAAACCGGTGGCATTGAGGGGTTTTGAACCGGTGCCAATTTTGTTTTTTCACCTAGTGATGCTTTGATCAATCAAAAAATCTTAGAGCGGATTCTAAGGAAGATGTGTATATTTGGAAAGTGTCAAGGACAACCGATTGGTGTCCTATTCCCCATCCGGAGGCTATGGCCCGGTGTTTGAAAACCTCACTTCCTTGGCGGCCTAAAAAGTGGCCTATCCACCCATCTCTCAAGAGGACTCCTCCGCCCAATTTTCGACTAAATCCGTATGCTCCCGTTTATACTCTCTCTCAATATTTTCCCCCGATGTCTTGGGGAGGTACTCCTATTATCTATTCCTCTTCTTCTTCTTCTATTTATCAACTTGATTTGCCTAGCTTGAATGCTAAAATTGATTCCGTAGCTAATGTGTTGACTTCTTTATCTTTGGGGAATGATTTTGTGCTTGGCTATGATTACCATGCTAGGCCGCTTAACCTGCAAAAGAAAGAGTTAGTAAAAAATACGGGAGACGTACTATGCAGAGTGGCATATTTCCTTCTAAACCTGGGACGGGAAGATGAGACAAAACCCAAAAAAATTTCAGAGGAGGACGTTGTTGGGTGAATGGGAGTCTACAAAGGGAAAGAAACTGGTGGAATTTGTAGGAATGTCGACGTAGCTTCACATGATCACTCTTGACTTGCAATACCTATAGTTGGATCTACATGCATCAAATCTGGAGTCGTTTCAAAACTGTCGTGCCCTTCCACACGGGGGTGACTAAGCTCCATTGGTGTAGAACCTTCTTGAGTTTCTCCACTATCCATCTTTCTCAAAGGATTAGCTACTCGGATGGTAATGAAATTCTCTTGGGAAGAACAATAGTATTTTATTGTTCGCCCTTTGGAAATCGCTCCATACATTGTTGGAGTGAGATGCAAATAGGAATCATATCGCTCCCGGCTTGAAAACCGAAAACTTGACCCTGAAAGATTTGAATTTTTTGTTTCTGAAGTTCCCTTCAGGACAGAATTGTTATCTATAATGTTGGGCCTAGGATCTTGGTTGGTAGGGTTGACTTTACCCTCCAAACCAAAGAATTTCCATCAACATTCTTTTCCAAGTTGGAGTTCGTTGTCTGTCACACCTGTACACCTTCGAACATCACCATCACCACGACCATCTCCTACCTTTCTTTTCCCTTTTTTTTCCTAACTTCTTACTATTATCTTCTTTCCTCGGATGAACATAATCTCTAAACCTATCATTCTCCCTTGTTACTGCAAGTACCTCATCAACGAAATCCGGAGTCCAACCCAATAAGGATATCACCTCCTTTAGTTTTTATTGGAACTCGGTGTTTTTAGGATCTAATTTAAGGGCTTGTGCAAGATCTATGTAAGCTAAGGAAGGTTTATTAAGCTCTAACGCAACAATCACTCTTCTGAAGTAAGCTTTCACAGTAGTAGCATCAAAACACAAAACCGCTGAACATAATTTACCCACTCTGTCATAATCTTTCACCTTGATGAAGCAAGCGCCCAAGTTTAGATTAAGGGACACAGCTATGCTCGAAAACAACAATTTATCCTCATCACTACAAACTGAAGCAAAGGACAATATATTTAGAGCAAGAGAGTATTTCGCAATAGCAGCCCCTATTTGGTTTGCTTGTAGAAATTGCTTCCCTCATCTTTTAAACCCTTAACAAAATTGAGAATACCAAAAGGATTCTCCAACTGCCTAACTAAAAACTCCAACCAATGAGAAGAGACGTCATTCTCTTCAACATGTGAAATACACAATATCCCCCTTAGTTCCTCAAAGCTAGCCATTAAAACTTAAACAAACATATGAAAACACCAAAGACAAAGCTAACCTAAACAACTAGGGTTTCCCTTAATTACACAAAAGGACAGACCATACCAAGAAGATAGCAGGTCGGCGATGAAGGAAACCCGAACTCCACTTCGTCTTCACCGACGGGACAAAGAGATAACTGGTGGCATAAAGGGAACGCCAAACTATATGTGAACCTTGATACAAGTCGCCAAAGGTACCAAAGAAGAAACCCCCAATTGAAACCCTAACCTACCTATACTCTGAAAAATCAAAGCGTATGGATTAGTGGTAGGAGAAACAAGGTCTAATCAAGCGCAACCCTTCAAAGACTGCTCGCCGGCGACCTAATAAGAGCAGCGACACTCAGGTCACCGACGGCAGGGGAAAACACGAGGTGGGGGTGTGGCTCTGTTTTGAGGAGAGAAGGTAGATTTTTATTTTTTTAGAGAGAGAAAGTCCCACTTGAACGAATAATTTTCCCACACACGATAGTTGTATGTGTAATCTTTAACGGGAGGGAGGTCATTATAACTACTTGCCAACAAGCTCGACTAAATTGATATGTAGCTGTGGTCGAAGCAAAAGCTATGCTCGGCCTAAAGACGGCAATACAATGTGATGCTAGAAACATAGTCGTCATCGTCCTCAAAAGTGATTGCTTACAATTGATTTACTGAGTAAAGGGTAAATAAAGAGACGGCTCTTAATTAGGAATGACAGTTAGGTAAAAAAAGCTGAAAAAAAAAAAAAAAAAAAAAGAGGAGGTATTTGAGCAGGTTAATTTTGTTCATGTTTCTAAAGAAGCTAATCTTAATTCTTACAGCTAACTTTAGTCTTCTAAAGTAATTGAGCAAATTATGCGTTAGAGGTTTGTCCGTGTGATAGAACCATAGAGGAGGTTCCTTCCAATTACTCCTTATTGTTTAAGTTTCTACTACCTTCGTTAAATGTTTTATGCAACTTTAGGGTATTATTTGTGAAATATAAAATATTCCAAAGTTGCATATAACATTTAACGGAGGTAGTATATTAATTTGTGCCCATAGCTGCTTTTACTAAAAATAAATTAATAAAATAAAAAAATATACAACTTCTATAACATGTTAATTGTATAGTAGTAACCCCTGCAATACTGACCAAGTAAGGGTCTGTTCTCTTACGTTGAAATTCAGTTCAGTTTAGTTTCTAATTTCTTTCTCTTATAAAATATTCATTTCAATTCAGTTCAGTTCACTTCAGCTCAGTCAATGAGAACAGACCCTAACTCTTAAAGAACCACTAAAACACTGACAAAGTAATCCCTGTAAAATTGAACAAGTAACCCCTATAACAATTACGAAGTAACCCTCGTGAAGGATGGCTACACCGTGTGGCCATCCACATATAAAACTTTACGTTAATTATAACTTTGAAATATTAATTGTGAAAAAGAAAAAATTTGAAATTTACAACTAATATGTAAGGGGGTATTAAAAAAAACATAATGTTGAAATGAAAACAATAATCAAAGGAAGATAAAAGGATGACAAGAGCCATTAAGCTTTGACAGATCATATGACAGCGCATTCAGAATCGAGGTATCGAACAACATTTTTTAGAAAGAAAAAAAAAAAATCCTATCTAAGAAAGCATCCATTTTAAAAAAGAACCAAGATACAAAGCAAACTACTCTCAGACACCCCTATCAGAAAGATTGCACAAAACAGAAATAAACCAACTACAGAACTACTTTTGGATCGGAACTGAGGGATAAGTTACTGGTAAGGTTGACAAGAGCCAAAACAGAGGCCACCTGAGACTTCAATTCTTCTCCCCGTTTAGCTTCTGTCTCCACCTGCTTCTGTAACACCAGACAGAGGAGCTATTAGTTTAAGTATCCATCTTTAGCAAATTAATAAACACTATTTATATTCGGGATTGGAGGAGAAGGGTTGATTAAGAAAATCCAAAAACTTATACAAAACACAAAGTAGAATGCTCCATCTATTCTTTTTCTTTTTTTTTTTTTTTGACAAATGTTCCGTCTATTCTTGCTCTATATAAAGTACAGAGTAATAAAACATGGAAAAAGAAAACCAACAGAAGTCAACTGAAGGATATAAGAGCTGAACTTACCGGTAAATTTCCATTCCCAAATACTTCTGTCTGATGACCACCAGATTTGCTACTTCTTTTCATTTGCAGGGACTTTTCTCGGCCTTCATAGAAATCGAGGTCATCTACAAGTGATGTCTTCGATAGATAGTTCTTGAAAATCTTCAGCATTTCTAACCCTTGCTTTAGCCCAATCTACAAATCCATTAAGATGTAGAAATCAGAGAAAAGAAAGGTGGCCTCTTCACTTATTGCTCAAACATTAATGGGGCATGCCATCAGAGGCGCTGGCAAAAGCCTCTGTGATTTCTCACCCCACTTATGTAGCATCATCGCAAAGTTTTTTTGGGTGGGGTATGAAGCAGAACAGAAGATTAAATATGCCAGATTAAAACAATTTAATACACATATACATGGGTCACTAGAAACAAGATAAATAGAAAGTAGTCGATCGTCATATAGACAAGCATACAGTTTAAAAGAGACCAATACAGCTTATATGAAGAAAAAAGTTAAAAAAAAAAACACACATGAGCTACCACAGCATTGTGAACTTGTGATCCACCTTACATTAGACAACCTCACACCCCAGACAGAAAGATAGAAGAGGAACCATTCACTTCCAAGTAACAATTTGGGAAATATATCATTTATAAACCACAACCTACACTACAAGGTCCACAACCACAAATGACTAACAAGCACAATTCAGCATCCAGCAATCTGGTTGAAAAGATGCAATCAAATTAAAGGTTATAGTGCAAACTACAAATAGTTCGAGGTCAAAATTCATGTAGACATTGCTATAAACCCAATCCATTACTTAAATTTTTACAAAATTTTGTTACCTCTTGGGTATCCCGAGTGTAGGTCACAGGCCTATTTTCATTGTTTTCAAGAATTATATGTCGCAGTTGAGAATTTGGTATATCTTTCACGATATGCCACTTCACTGGGAAGAAACCACTCCACTTGTCAAGCTGCCAGAAATCCATATTCTTGTTGAAATCCACTTGGCCGGTCATCTCAGCTACTCCAACAAACTGTCCACTTCCATTAACCTGTAATTTGAAACGAAAGGCTTAATAAATTTTACCAAAATTACAATGCTAATGAAAAAGGAGTACAACTTTTCAGAAAAAATAAAAATGCAAAGTAACATCTTCAAGACTAGGTTATACAAACACCTAAGGTTTGAGTCAGAAATGCAGCACTTTAACAAGGAGTGGGGGCATAACTATTATTCATTTAAATCGAGTTAATGCAAAGTCTCCATAAACTGCTCAGATCTAATGTCCATCATTAGCAGCCAGTCTAGGTAAATTAGTTCTATATTTTATTTTATTTTTTTTGACGGGGAAATTAGTTCTATATAGTGGAGAAGGATCTATATTATAAGAGCAACTGTATATATCCCAGTCATCCAACAGTTCTGCGCCAAAATAAACTAAACTTTTTTATAATCTTCACCTTGTTTTCAATAATAGAAAATATGACACCCCAACCAACAACTTAAGCTAATCACGGGCAAATAAGGATTTTACCCCTTTCTCTAAGTACTAAAAATTAAGCATATGAGAAATACTTGCTCTTTATTTACTTGCAACAAAGCCTTACGACAAGCACTTTGAGGTCAAGATTATGTAATGAAAACAAACAAATTAATCAAAATAATATTTACACACAATACCTAACCCTTCCTTATTCATGGTGTTAATAATTTTGATAAAATCATTCAATTAACTTCTTTAATCACCTCTTAAAAGTGCATGACTAAGGCTGAGTTGCAAGTAAAACAAAAAACACGGATCCCTCTATCCCCAAAAAAATCTTATTCCTTCCAAAAACCTTGTCCCTAACTCCCTATACAAAATTCAGATTTCAACTTTATCGATTTCTTTACTTACTTAATCAACCAAACTCCACTATCTTATTCTTTTGTTAACTAGCCCAACCCCACTATCTTGTGTTTTATATTCACCTTTAATACCAAACCCCACTATCTTATTTTTTAATTCACTCCTTAAAAATTATGCAAAAGGAAAATTAGATTTTTAATTAGGGGTGAAGAGAATATAATTAAATTGTCTAAACTTACATGGTAGAGGTACACCACAACTTTTTGAAATAATCCATAATAGTCCCTAATCATTCATCGTAATGTGATTTTAGATCTTTAGATGTACTGATTTTACTTACCGAGAAGAATAGGAATATTGGACAATTTACGCCTGTCTCACTAGCTTTCACTTCTGCATCGTGAAATGCTGCATCCAGCTTCTTATTTCCATTTGCAGTACTAGACCAAACATCATACTTAATGCATTTATGAACATCATCTTCACTATAGGATTTGATCACGTACAACTTTGCAGCTTCATACTCTGTTTGGAACTCTGCCAAGTTATATGTATATCTCTGTACTGCTGAACCTAATGGTTCCTTTTCAGATGAGTCTGAATTGCTCTTGCTGTTGGCTCGAGGACCACATGTTAGCTCGGCTGACATTTCTAACTCACTTTTCCTACTAGGTCTAAATTTATCATTTCCATTCCACATCCTTGCATTTGATCTGTAGCCCATTGGACCAGTATTTCCAAACACACCTCGTTTTGGGAAAGATAAAGACTGATAGTTTCCGGCAGGATGGTAAACATTTGCATACCCAGCTGATGGAAAATAGGAACCTGACTGAGCAAACATAGAAAAGAGACAGATTCAATCTCAGTGAATGACACTGAAAGAATAACATTAAAGACAGTAGCAAATAGGATTTAAGCTTAAGCTACAACCATGAGAAAAGACAGAATCAACTCAACACGGTGGCTCAGAGTTAAAAGGGTGATTGGATCCATTTAAAAATGTCATAAAACCACTGACAAATTTCACTTAAATTATTTAATTGACCTGAAGGATGCTACCTTTGTAGCTAACCAGTTCAGAAAGCAGGTCCAAACACCTTATTTGTAAAGAAACTAGGGCAAAAGCTATAGCAGAATTCACAGTCAAAGCATACCGAAAATTTTCTAATGTTGGCAATGTGTTATGCACCTTATTCAATGGTTTAGTGGGTTCAGTGTCGAACTTGGGCTGAGAAACATTAGGCGCAGCAACAGATGGACGTGATTTAGAGTTTACAGGTGTCGAAGAGTGCTTGCCCAAGGATCCATATAATTTTGAAGGTTTGATGCCATTTGACCTTGCTACGTTAGCAGGAGAGGGGTTCGATTTGACATTCCCAGGGGCAGCATTTGACCCAGTTGAGGGATCTCCAAGATAATTTAAATCCCAAGCATAACAAGGCGGCACTTCAGCCCCATAGGTAGAAACTGGTGTATAAAATGGCTGACTAACGCAATGCCCATCAGCCCCAACAAAAGTTCCAGCAGCATAAGGATTATAGCCAGGCATGTAATAAGCTATTGAGCTGTGATTTGTTTGTACACCCTGCATTGCAAAAGAATGCTACATGAGGGAGAGAACCATCAGATCCCAATTTGGTGGGTAATGCCCAAATAAGTAAATATTTGGTGGAAAATGCATTCAAAAAAATCAGTTCACAAATTAAGTTTAAATGTCTTTGTTGAGTTACCATAGATGAATGATCTCTGCCATCATCTGATTGACCAAAAGTCCCATTGTAGCCTGCAATAGAAAGGTTTATAAATGTCAAACAAACTTCCTCTGTATTTTAATGTGTGTGTTGGGAGTGCAGGAAGAAAGCAATGGATGGAGCATTTATATGAAAAGGGAAAAACTCCATTGATAGTCAAGAACTTTTTTCTTCTTATTTTCAATCTATTCTTATTTGACAGATCCACTGCTTATATTTCTTTAGATGCACAGAGAAACTATTCTGTTAACATTTTATCCAATACTAACTATTACTATCAACAGTAGGCATATTCTAAGTACCAAAGTGGACAAATAAAGATATTGATGTACATCATAACAATGTACAATATGCAGTGACAAGAAAACATTAAGGGTGAGAAACGAAATAAAATACATTGGTCTACAAGTTTAAGGACAAGCTTGGTAATTAAGCTGTAGTTAATGACAAAAGCATTTTGCACAGCTTATCTAAAGGCAAGAGAGGACTTAAGCAGTTAAGCTCCCTACAAAATACAATTTGAAAAGCTACTGGCCACTAGGGTATACCATGGCATCAATGCAAACTTTGGCAGTTTATGCCAGCCAAATTAAGATATACATATCTTCACTCTATTCTGATGTTCAATCACTCACATCAGAGGCATAAACAATTCACATGTCAAGAAAATCTACCAAATAATGCATCATGCTTATCATTTATAGAGATTGCTAGATTAAACTTACAGAGAGTTGAACATAAATATTACTAACATTACAAAGTTTAATCAGAAATTACACATGAATAATCCCAACTATTGTATAAGTATTTACATATGGGGCAAGAATGGCAATGTCATCATTACACATGAATAATCCCAACTATTGTATAAGTATGTACATATGGGGCAAGAGTGGCAATGTCATCATTTACATGAACTGTGAATGATGTGAAAATAATTTTTTTTTATAGAAATATTCATGAATTAATCTGATTTCAAACGAGTGAAAATTGAAGGGAAGATATATTATCTTATTGAAAAAAAATAAAAATAAAAAAGCAAGAAGCTCCAAGAATAGATATAAACCAGATTAATGTCAATATATAATAATAAAAGAGGAAGTGATAACATGGGGTTTGTCATTTCATATCAATTGATGGAAACACAAGTTTAGTGAGGAGATTAGTTGTCATTTCATTTCATTTCATTTAATAGAAACACAAGTTTAGTCGGGAGAGTAGTCCCATGTTGACAAAACGTCTTTTGGTCTCAAATGGGATTTGTAACGGCAATCAAAGAGGAATGTGAGTTGTTTCACACACATTGTGTGATACAAAAAAAAGAGAGCGAAGAACAAAAAAGAAAGTAAAAAGAAAAACAGAACTTATATTCAATAAACTGATATTACAATTCTTCAAAACTAATATTTCAAAAGGAAGAGCATACAGGGTGGTGGCTAAATCTAACTCGTTTCTCTCCTTGTATATCTTTTCAGTTCATATTTTATTGATAATTTGGACACCTTTTCCCACATTTGCATAGTTGACGAATAATTCAATATACTTAGGCCAACTGGCCAAGGCTTCAACATATAGCATTACAAACACAATATTATATTTATATTTTGTGCATGATCCAAGCATAATGTATGCAATTTTCCTAGTTTGTGCAACTGATGTAACAGTTAGTAGCAAACTTATTATCCAGCATAGCATTTCAGCAAGAGAGCATGTTATATAAAATTAAATAAAAAAAAATTCAACAAAGTAAATTTTAAGATAAAAAGCTGTCAATATCTAACCTGGATAATAATAATTGTAATAGCTAGGAGGTGGATTATACACATCTTGCCCTGCAACTGACTCTTGACCAGTCTCACCTTTGACACTGGAGGCACCCTGATTAGGAGTGGTGTAATCAGAACTGATCCCATTGTCAGATGCAACCTAGAGAATGCCAAGCAATGATTAATGGGTCTACTTTCATAAACTTTCCTAAACAGTAAAGCTTGAGCCGCGGAGGGGGGGGGGGGGGGGGGGGGGGGGGGGTGGGGAGGGGAGGGGGGTTCAAGGCTTAGTTTTAAAAGGCGCAAGGCGCACCAAGGCGCAAATGGTCCTTGCAGCCTAGGCGCAAGGAGAAGGCGCGCGCCTTTTGTATGCAAGGCGCATGTATTTATATATCTATTCAAATTATTTTTAGTTTGATTGTACTTAATAACAATTAAAAGATTCATAATAAATTAAATAATGATATATGTAAAGCTAAGGTAGTCTGAATTTGAAAAAAATGTCCATCATTCTTCAATTTATAACTTAATAGTTATTTTCTTTGAGGCGCAAAGGCGCTCTGAGGCGCGCGCCTTCCGTAGGTGACTGAGCCTTGCCTGGCTAAAGCCCAATTCCCAGGGAGCGAGGCACGCTTTTTAAAACCAAGGTTCAAGGATTACACAACTTGATACCATTCTAACTACAAAAAGTCTAGTAGAAGAAAGCTTTCGTCACAAAAATTTATTTTTTTAAGAAAGATTAATAAACAATGGCTGATCACAAAAATAAGCTTTTAACATGATGATACAGAAAGAAACAACTGATGCAGATAATAATTTACAAAAACAGCAGGTTATGAAACATCTAGATATAACATGACCATTATCCAGTCCTACTAACTCATTCACAACTGTCTTTTAGACCTTTATGTAAGTGTTTCATGTTCAAGTTCACCGCAGCAGAATCACAAACAGTGACCAGACACGCAAAGCATATGAAGTGACACGGTAGGCTCCAAATCCGTTATGTCTCAGCCACATTGTGACGTAACGGCCGAGTTCTTATTCTATGAGTGACAGCAAACAAAAGAATCTAAACAGTCACATACAAATGCAGCTTATAACAGTATTTAGAATATGGTGCAGCACTAATCCATCTAAACACTTAAAAGATTATAGGAACTTCAATTGAGATTACTCTATTGTTTCATCGAATATCCGCCTAGTAGATTGTGTCACAGATACTTCATAGAATATACTGGTATACATAATAACTAACCCCAATTATACGGAAAGGGCTTAAAAACCTACCCTAGACCCATCTCTTTTCAGCAATGGCCAATAGTAATCTCCTGAATGAAACTAAATACTTGGGGAAAAAATGAAATAAACAGTTAACTTTAAAATAATCTTATCATAGATACCAAAATAAATTTAACATACCATAGCCTTTTCTGCAGGTTTGGAAAGGATTGAACCTGAATCCGCCCCTTTAGCTGGATCAGAGTCAAGGATTGAAGTAGCAAGAGTAGCATCCTACTAAATTAACAAGGGATACTGACTAAGCACGCCACATCCATATGCGTAATAATCTCAAATTCTCAATTAATCAACACTCGTTCAGCAAAATCCCAAAAGTAAATTTCAAATCAGAGGATAAACATCAACAATAACAAGGCTTAAAAATAGAGGATATTTATCAACGATAAAAGTATTTCCTCCATTCTAAATTAATTGACACGGTTTTGACTTATACACTTTTCATTAACTTTACTTTGACTAACATTTGTAAATTATAGATATTAAAAAATGTAGTCATGTGTGATTTTTTTTAGATTCCTTTCAATGTGTACTTAATAAAAATTCAAATATTAGTATTTTTTTTTAATAGTATAATAAAAGACAATTTCAATTGATTTTATGCATCGGCAACGTGATAAAAGAAATGTTTCAACTGATATAAAATCAAACTGAATCCTGAAAAGTAAGCTATGCCAAGAATAAAATCGAACTAAATCCAAATCAACAATAACATGGATGTTCTTTCATCAAATTTTAAACTTAATTTAAGCATCATTTACCCTTCACTACTCGCCCCAAAAGTTCATAACCGTAGGTATAGCTAAACATTCGAACTATAATAATCAATACTAACTGATTAACAAAGGGAAAAATTGCCATGGACACACAGAAAGCATCAGATATAAACACATTCATACACGAAAAGGATACATAGCTCGGTCGGCTTTTCACAAACCATCCTTCCTCCAATTTATCACCTGTATTACAAGATGGCAAAATTTTACTGAGAAATAAGTCTTTGTATATAGTAAAACCGATTATTAAACAAACAACCCTTTTCCTTCTTTAGTATATACTTGTATGTAGCGTCTCCTTAGATATTTGACTAAAATTCTGAAGATAATAAACAATAATAGCACAAAAATGTCGCTTTCACTAATATATGCCGAGTATTACTTAAAAAAATAAACAGAAAGTTAGTGCAAGGCAATAAGAGAGGATTTATTCTGCATCACTTATCAAGGAAAGTAAAAGATTCTTGCTTTTGAAAAGGATGGTTAATAAAATTTAAAAACATAAAAATTTATGCTCATATAATATGACAACGACAAAATAATTAAAAATCAAAATCAAGAGTTAGAAAATTCTATACGAAATTTACTTAGCTGATAAGGAATTTGAACATGAGAAAGCTGAGGGAACCACATCAAAATCCAGAAAGTTCATCAAAAAAATATCTTTAATCAAATTAACCTTAAAATAAAAATTAAGATCAGGAAAATTCATGGGGTTTGACTAAAACCCAGAACTTGGTTATCAAAATTACGACTTGGGTAAAATTCAAAACTCAAAATTAGGAAAAACGGAGCAGTGAAAAAAAAAATTTAAAATCTAAGAAAATCAATTAAAATTTAATAATAAATTTGTTTAAAAACCCAGAGAACATAAAAAAACAAACCTGAGAAAACTCCAATCAAGGAATACAAAGTTTAAAAGAGGAGTAGATCTTGATAAACTTCCCAGGAGTTCGGAGATAAATCCGCTTTTCTAGATGTAGAGAGCGGTTTAAGGGAGGAAGAGAGGAAAGAGAAAAGAGAAAAGAGAAAAGGGATTGTAGGAGGGAAGAAGATATATATAAAGTTGGGGAAGACTATTGCAGACGAAAAGTTGCAGGAATTCTAAAACCCTCAAGTTTTTGGATCTGACGGTTTAGAGGATTTCCCCGCTCTTCTTGATTCACCGTGGTCCGTCAGATTTAGTATGTTTGCTGTATAGCTGTGGTGCTTTAACAATCAGGTCAATCACTAATGCTACCACAAATTTTTAAAAATTAAGGAAAATTTGTCTATAACTACCCGTAAGATAGGGTATTTTGTTAATAACTACCCATTTTTTTTAAATTGTTTACAACTATCCGCAAGATAGAAAACGTTTGGATAGCACTACCCATTAACGTTTTCCGTCCAATTTTCACGTTAATGGGGCCCACTATTAACCTTTCCCACCCAATTTACTCCCCCCCCCCCAACTACCTTTTCTCTCTCCTCTCTCCTCTCCTCTTTAATTCCTTTCCCTTTAATAACAGTCAAAAATCCGATTGAAGAATTCAAGCAATTGAAGACAACTGTAGGTAATCTCTCACACTTTCCTTCTAATTCCTTGATTTTCGCATTTGTTTACAAGTTTTAATTGATTGGAATTTGATGAGTGTCATTTATGGCACTCATAGGGTAGTGTTTTAGGATATTTTCACTATGCTTTTCATGCTTTTCTTTTCCCATTTTGATCATTTCTCCTCTAGTTTCTCAATTTCTTCTTCTTTCGTGTTTTACTTTCCTTTATGTGCTTTTCTTCGTGTTTTCCTTTTTTATTGCTCTTTTTCTCTTCTATTTTCTCTCTTTGGTTTCTCTTGTAGGTGCCTAAAGACTTAGCTTTGTGCAAAGGATTCAAGAGGAGCAAAAAGAGCCAAGCAAAGGAGTTTCAAGTCCCATGGAGAGGGCTCTCCACATTTTCTCATGGCCGCGGGCGCGGGATCTGATTAGGGGATTTTTCCCCACCAATCACCATCTGACAAGTGGACCAATCAGGTTCCGCCATGTGTCCGTCACATGGGCCAATAGGAGCCTGCCACGTGTCAAGCAATGATCCGTCCACCATGGACCAATTACGACACGACACGTGTCCTTCCCATGACACCTGGGATAACCGGTCACCTAGGCCCAACTTCCGAGGGAAGCCCAATCAGCCCAAGGTTAACCTAAACCTAGATTGGCACGTTTCCCGAGGTTATAAATACCTCCCTTAATCCTCATTAAGGGAGGGAACACGCTAAAAAAGCAGATTACATACATTAAACACTCTCACCTAGAGAGACCCAATCACTTTAATTTCCGCATTAATTACTCCTTAATCAAGTACTAACTTGACCGTCGGAGGCGGAGCTCCCACCACCAGGAGTCTCCGTTGTTTTGCAGGTACAGGCGTCCGGTTCCAGTCTCGGAATTGGAACTCTCCCGCAGGACATCAGAAAACCCCGAAACATTTTGGCGCCGTCTGTGGGGAGAGTACTTCTGAGATGGCATCCACGTTTGTACCGACTCCTGAAGAGAGGCGTCCCCTAGACGACCCTCAAGTTCAGTCGGACCACGATACTGAGAATGACTTTGAAGTTGAAGCTCACACAGCTTCAGACGGGACCCTAAGGGCCCGACGTAC
Source organism: Chenopodium quinoa (assembly GCF_001683475.1). Lineage (NCBI taxonomy): Eukaryota > Viridiplantae > Streptophyta > Magnoliopsida > Caryophyllales > Amaranthaceae > Chenopodium > Chenopodium quinoa. The sequence continues at coordinate 127,017 of NW_018742630.1, read as the reverse complement.
CCGTCATACCGAAAGGAGGGAACGGGAACTTCTTCAAACTGGAAGTGAGCCAGCAGGCGCACCGCCTGTTCGGCAGCAGCCGACTAATGGGTCTGCTCCCATCACAAGGAACGAACTCATGACCTTCATGAGGGACTTCAAGGGAGAAATTCAAGAGTTGATCAACAAGAAGCCGCCTGCTCTGGGCAAGGAGCAGTCGGCTAAGAAACCCTCCACTTCACTGAAGAGGAAACCAGTTCAAGGGCGAGAGGCGACCCCTCATCCTAAATATAGGAAGTGGGAGCCACCTGCCCTTGAATTCACAAAATACCGTTTTCCTACTCCAGGAAATAGGAAACCTGTTCGTCATATTCAGGCGGACGGGTCGAGAAAAACATACACAGACGCTCGGCTACTGCTAGAGCAGAAGAAGAGTGACCGATTGTCAGAGTCGACCTCTACTTCAAACTTCCAAGACAGTCTGCGAAATACCTCGATGAGGCATACTCAGTCGTATCATGAGAGTTAGTCAGGCGGCACCTCCCGTCAGTCCGGCTTTCATAGCGACCAGGCGGTACCAAACTTACTGTTTGTACCGCAGCAACAATATTTTTTACAGCCACCTCCGTTTGGTGGACATGCAGCAAAAAATGTCCAACCTATGGACTGGCAGCTACGGTTTCTTAGACTTGGTGAACAGCCGTCGGCCTTCTCCAAGGAAATTACTGAAGCCGCTCAGCCGGCCAAAGTGAAAAATGTATTAGTAGGCGCCTATGACGGCACTACTAACCCAGAAGACCATCTGATGGCATTCACCAACCTGATGTACCTTCAAGGGTTGGATGATCCCACTTGGTGCAAGTGTTTCCCAGCGACTCTCAAAGGAATCGCACAACAATGGTTCGGCAACTTGCCGACTGGTTGTGTAAATAACTTCACGACGCTTGCTTACTTATTCACCTCCAACTTCGCCATGAACATCCCTGCGAAGAAGACGACCCTTGATTTAGGAACAATTCAGCAGGGCGAGAAGGAGGGGCTTCGTTCTTACATCAGGCGGTTTAACCTGATGAGAATACAGATTCAAGGGTTACCGGATGAAGTAGCCTATACTGACTTTTTCAAAGGTCTCAAAGACGGGTCGACCTTCAAATTTGATTTGGTCCGAAAGAGGGTGGCGACTCTTCAAGAGGCCTTGATTGAAGCGGAAGCCTATATACAGGCAACTGATCTTTGTAGTACGGTAAAACAGTCAGACGGGAAAAGGTCCGACAAAAGAGAAGGACGACAGAAGCAGTCGTCAAACAAAGACGAGAAGAGAAAAGAGGTCTGGGCAACTGTTTCCTCTAAACAGCCGTCCCAGAAGAAGAAAAAAGAATTCAAACACTCCCCAAAGTATGTGTTTAACAAGGATAGCCAATTTATCCTAAAGGAAATAAAGGGACGGATCTCAATTGAGAAGCCGGTCCCCATGAAGGGTTCTGCAAACAGTCGGAACCAAGAAAAATTCTGTGATTATCATGAAGATGTTGGTCATCACACCAATGAATGCATCAGTCTCATGCAGTATCTGAACCGCCTGGCTGAGCAAGGTGATCTTGACACTTATGTCAAGAAATCTACGGGGAACACTTCCTCAAAAAAGCAGTCGGCCAAAAAGAATCAACAGGCCGACAGTTCCGATACAGATGATGCAGTCGTCTACACCATTGCAGGCGGCTTCTCAGGAGGCGGCCCCACTATTAGGGGCAACAAAGACAATATCAGACGGTTAGATGTAAATTCCGTTCACCAAGAACGGCCCTCCAAATATTCATTTCCTGAGATTGTCATCACTAAAGAACATCTAGGAGGGGTAAGAGGGCCGCATGACGACCCTATCGTTATTGAATGTAAAGTGGCCAACCAGAGAGTTGGCCGAATCCTCATAGATACCGGAAGCTCCTCAGATCTCATCAGTAGCAAATGTCTGTCGAAACTAAAATATCAGACTGATTGCATACATCCGGCATCCCACCCTTTAGTAGGGTTTGGAGGAGGAGTCGTCCACCCAGTGGGACGAGTGGATTTACCCATCCGCCTGGGCGAAAAAGGGGAAGGACGACACATGGTAGTCCGGTTCCTGGTAGTAGAAGAACTCTCGGCCTACAACATGATTCTGGGACGACCAACCCTGAATAATTCCAAGGCTGTTATAATCCCATCTCTTATGTTGCTCAAGTTTGAGAGGGATAATGGAACAGTCGGGTCCCTAAGGGGAGATCAGAGGATGGCCCGAGAGTGCTATCTCTCGGATGTCAAGCCCACTGTTATGGCCACTGGGTCGAGTGTTGGAAAAATAGACCTTGACAATGTCAAGGAGAGTGCGCCTGTTCAAGAAGCAGGCGGCAAGAAGAGAAAGGCATCCCAGACGGGGGCCGCAAGAAAAGACAGAAAATAGCAATCATTGGCAGAGGAGCGGTCGGATGAATTCCGCCCTCAGCCGGCTGGTGAGCACACGGACTTGATCTTAGACGACTCACGTCCTGACCGAACAGTCAAAGTTGGGACGACTGCTCTGAGAGTCCTGGGTGACGACTTTCACAAACTATTGAAAGAATACAAGGACATCTTTGCATTCGAAGTCCACGAAATGCCAGGCATTAGTCCTGATCTGGCGGTACATAAACTGGCCGTGGATCCAAAAAAGAAGCCGGTACGGCAGAAGAAGCGGAACCATGGCGAAGAAAGAAGTCAGGCGGCAGCCGCCGAAATTAAAAAATTACTTGATGCAGGGTTCATTCGGCAATGTTACTTCCCAGACTGGGTTTCAAATGTGGTGCTTGTTAAAAAGCCGAATGGCACCTGGCGAATGTGTGTAGACTACACAGACTTAAACAAGGCGTGCCCCAAAGACAGTTACCCTCTGCCTAAATATGATAACCTGGTCGACTCAACAGCCGGCCATGCTTTGATCAGCTTTATGGACGCCTACTCTGGTTTCCATCAAATTCCTTTATGGAAGAAAGATCAGGAGAAGACGGCCTTCGTCACTGATCAGGGGTTATACTGTTACACGGTCATGCCGTTTGGTCTTAAGAATGCCCCGGCCACTTTCCAGCGAATGATAAACACTGTGTTCTTTGATCAAATTGGGAGAAATGTCGAGGCATATATTGATGATATGATTGTCAAATCTAAACTTCAGAAAGATCATCTGTCGGACCTCCGAGAAACTTTCGCCACACTCAGGCGGCACCATGTCATGCTCAATCCCAAGAAATGTATCTTTGGAGTTGAGTCTGGGAAATTTCTCGGATTCCTTATCAATCAGAGAGGAATAGAGGAGAACCCTGAGAAGGTGCAGGCGGTCATTGACATGCAGTCGCCTCGTACCATCCGAGAGGTTCAGAGGTTAACAGGCTGTCTGGCGGCCTTGGGAAGATTTCTAAGCCGATCAGGCGACAAATGCCTATACTTTTTCCAGGCAATTAAGAAAAAGGCAAGGTTTGAATGGGGGCCGGATGCTGAGGCGGCCTTCCAGAATCTGAAAGTTCACTTGCATTCCTTGCCGAGGCTGGTCAGCCCTTTGCCCAAAGAAGTACTCTACATGTACCTGGCCGTCTCTGATCATGTGTTAAGCGTTGTTCTCCTTGCTGAAAGAGACGGTTGTCAGCTCCCGGTCTACTTTGTCAGTCATGTACTGAAAAATGCCGAGTTGAGGTATCCCTTAGTGGAGAAATTTGGTCTTGCACTCTTCATGGCTGTTAAAAAATTGAAGCCCTACTTTTTGGCACATGCAGTCGTCGTGTATACAGACCAACCTATCAAGCGGCCACTGACCATCATGGAGTCGTCAGGCCGAATGATGGCCATAGAAATACAGAGCCTCGAAGTTACTTTCAAGCCTAGAAAAGCAGTGAAGGGGCAAGCCTTTGCTGACTTTATTGTTGAGATGACTCGTCCTCCTGACTCTCAAGTTACAGACCAAGTCTGGAAGGTATATGTGGACGGAAGCTCTACTTCAAATGGTTGTGGAGCAGGCGTCATATGTCAGTCGCCAGAGGGCGACAGGTACGAGTATGCTCTACGCTTCAGTTTTCAGGCCTCAAACAATGAGGCAGAATATGAAGCTTTACTAGCCGGAAACCGCATGTGCAAGGCGGAAGGGGCAAGAAAAATAGACGCTTGTTCCGATTCACAATTGATAGTGAGTCAGTACAATGGCGAATACGAAGCAACCCATCCGGCCATGATCAAGTATTTACAGGCGGTCCGACAAGCAGTCGGCTCCCTTGAGGATTTCCATCTGACCCAAGTGCCGAGATCAGAAAACAGCCAGGCGGATGCACTTTCAAAATTGCCCAAAATGAAGTTCTGACCATTGATATTCTTTATTATCAGGCGCAGGCTACCGCCGCTATCCGGGCTCAGTTAGAGGCGGCCCAGAAGAGGAATAGCGAGCTGGAGGCGACCATCAACAACCTCAAGGCCGAGCTGAGACCTCTTCGCCAAAAGATGTCCTCATACGAAACCTTGGAGAAATCCTTGGCGAGCGTAAAGGTACGCCTGGTGACCCAGGAGAAGAGTCTTACTCAGGAGCTCTCGGAAAAGGCCAAGCAAGAAAAGAAAGAGCTGGTCCGGGAGATGATGGAAGACTCTGCTCAAATCCAGCGCATGACTTGGGGCCGCCTCTTCCCCAATGCCGACTTTGCCTCATGGGAAAAAACGCACCGCCAGTGTTCTGATACGTATAATCAAGAGATCCTGGCGGCTGCTGAGGAAGAGGCGTTGGAGGAAGCGTTGGAGGAGGAGGAGCAGCCGGTAGTGGCGCTTGTGCCGCTTGAAGCTTTACTAGCCGGAATCCGCATGTGCAAGGCGGCAGGGGCAAGAAAAATAGACGCCTGTTCCGATTCACAATTGATAGTGAGTCAGTACAATGGCGAATACGAAGCAACCCATCCGGCCATGATCAAGTATTTACAGGCGGTCCGACAAGCAGTCGGCTCCCTTGAGGATTTCCATCTGACCCAAGTGCCGAGATCAGAAAACAGCCAGGCGGATGCACTTTCAAAATTAGCATCATCCGCCTCCTGTGATACTCCTCGAACTGTTTTTTTGGGAAGTAATGGAGAGGAGAAGCATTGAGGAAGAACCTATTGGAATCTTAGACAGAAGCTCAACCTGGATGGATCCAATCAGGGCATATCTGACAAATGGTACCCTGCCGGATGATCATCAACAGGCGGCAGCACTGAAAAAACGAGCAACCAGTTTTGAAATAATAAAGGGGGAACTTCACAAAAGGGGGTACCTTCAACCCTTCTTAAAGTGTGTTACTCCAGAAAAGGGACGAGAGATTCTGGACGATCTTCACTCTGGTTACTGTGCTTCTCATATAGGCGGTAGGACGCTTGCTCAACGGGCAAGGCGGCAGGGCTACTTTTGGCCTACTTTAGAAGCAGATGCAATGGAGATGGTGAAAAAATGTGACAAGTGCCAAAGGTTTGGCAAACTAATTCACCGTCCGGCTACTGACCTCACTACCATTCATAGCCCACTACCGTTTGCTAAGTGGGGCATGGATATTCTGGGTCCATATACGCCTGCTACAGGCGGAAGGAGGTACATACTTGTTGCCGTCGACTAATTTACTAAATGGGTAGAGGCGGAGGCTATAAAGGGAATCAAGACGAAGGATGTAATTTCATTCATTTGGAAAAATGTCATCACTCGGTTCAGGGTTCCCATGTCTATGGTTTTTTATAATGGTCCCCAATTTAAGACGCCTGTTCTCAAAAGCTGGTTGGGTGACCAAGGAATTGCACACTACTTTGCATCTGTCGGCCGTCCACAAGCAAACGGCCAGGTAGAAGCCTTTAATAAAATCATCTCAGACGGTCTCAAGAAAAAGATTGAACGAGCAGGCGACCTATGGGCGGATGAATTACCACATGTTCTCTGGGCCATTAGGACGACTGAAAAAGGGGCGACTGGAGAAACTCCATTCCTCCTAACTTATGGTGCGGAAGCTGTTCTTCCAATAGAACACTACGAGCCGACTCTTCGAGTAATGCTATATGACGAAGAGGCAAACTGGGAAGCCATGCGCCTGGCATTAGACTCACTTCCTGAAAGGAGGGGCAATGATGTCTTGCGCCATGAAATTTACCGCCTGAGAATGACTAGATCATACAACAAAAAAGTACACAGGCGTCCACTCAAAGTGGGGGACTTTGTACTTAGAAAAATGGAAGCAGTTGGTAGGGCTAATGAGTCTGGCAAACTAACTCCCAACTGGGAAGGACCCTACCGAGTCTGTAAAGAGGTCAGGGACGGTACCTACCGTCTGGGAACACGAGACGGACAACCGTTGCCTCGAACTTGGAATGTAGATAATCTTAAGAAATATTTCTTTTGAATGATGTAAATAGTCAAGGGCTACTTAATAAAAGTTTGGATACTTAATATTCAATTTTGTACTAAGAGGGGCACACCTACTAACAAACAGTCGGCTACTCTCCATGTTTAATTTTTACTATCTTCAGAGGGGCATGCCGTCTGTACCTTTACAGTCGGCTACTCTCCATTGAGTATTTTACTCTATCTTCAGAGGGGCATGCCGTCTGTACCTTTACAGTCGGCTACTCTCCCTTGAGTATTTTACTCTATCTTCGGAGGGGCATGCCGCCTGTACCTTTACAGTCGACTACTCTCCATTGAGTATTTTACTCTATCTTCAGAGGGGCATGCCGCCTGTACCTTTACAGTCGGCCACTCTCCATTGAATATTTTACTCCATAGGGGCATGCCGTCTGGAAATATAGTCGGCTACTCTCCATAGAAGAGGGCCGACTGGTTCCAAACATACAGCCACCCCCCTTATACTTAATTAAAAATGATCAGGGCCTGGCCGACCCTGTGCCTAAACAGGCGGCTACCCTCCTTTTACTTAGCACCTACGTTCACCAAGAACTAACCAAGGCCACAGGCCGAATGATCAGACCAGGCGCCAAGCCAACTGATCCAATCTTCAAAACTAATACGACCTGTCCCAACATCATAGCAGGCGTCCGGCGGCATCCCTCCGGATGAAATTCGTCGCAGAGAGCAGCTCCCTTTTGGGTGGAACATTGCTCTATAAACTAATTACACGGCACCTATACGAATGTCCCCAAGGGCAACCACGTAGCCGTTTTTGAGACAAGGATAACTCTATCACTAACCAAACCAGTGGTAGCAGTTGACATCTGAGTCATGACCGCCTGTATTACTTGGGATAAATGCAGGGGGTACCTCTTGAGTTAATAGCCAACAAACATTGGCGAATCTAAAGGATCAGCCGGCCTCCGCCACCTGGTACCTTTACTACTCAAGCAGGAGTGACAGCGACTGAGTAACACCAAAGTTAACTCATAGTCACTCTCTCAAACTTAGTATGGACCCTAAAAGGTATGAGTCGTCCGCCTGTTTTTAGCAAACAGGGGCTCTCAACCACTCCTCCTGCTAGGTTAACAACCTATGAGTTAAAAGCCAACAAACATTGGCGAATAAAGGGGAACAACCGGTACCAACCGCTTGATACCTCTACTACTCAGTTACTTGGCGACTAGGTAACAATCATGTTTACTTGGTCAAACCACTTTCCTACTTGGTTAATTTTACAAATGACAGGACCACCTGCCTAAAGGGGGATCCAGTCTTTAAAATGGTTCGAATACCGATTGGATAAATGGCCGACTGATCGTCTAGCCTGGAAACAGACAACCAGTCGTCCAGGGGCATAGGCAGCGTGACTAACTATTCGTACCTGTCTGCAACTATCGGCCATGCAAAACAGTCGGTATAGTGTACAATTGGATATCAGAATATTCAATACTTAAACAAATTTGAAGCAAAACAAAAATGTTCATTAAAAAGAAGCCCGTCATTAAAGACCGGCAAAATATTCAGAGCCCCGGCCCCCTGGCCGGGTAAATACAAACAAACGGCACGCAGGCCGTGGAAAGAAGACATAAAGCTTAAGAAGGGGGCAGATCTTCAATATTAGCAGCTGCCGCCTGGTCAGCACTCTTCTTGCTGGACTCGGCTTCAGCTGCATCCTTTTTTGATGCATTACCCCCAAGCGGCACAAGCGCCACTACCGGCTGCTCCTCCTCCTCCAACGCTTCCTCCAACGCCTCTTCCTCAGCAGCCGCCAGGATCTCTTGATTATACGTATCAGAACACTGGCGGTGCGTTTTTTCCCATGAGGCAAAGTCGGCATTGGGGAAGAGGCGGCCCCAAGTCATGCGCTGGATTTGAGCAGAGTCTTCCATCATCTCCCGGACCAGCTCTTTCTTTTCTTGCTCGGCCTTTTCGGAGAGCTCCTGAGTAAGACTCTTCTCCTGGGTCACCAGGCGTACCTTTATGCTCGCCAAGGATTTCTCCAAGGTTTCGTATGAGGACATCTTTTGGCGAAGAGGTCTCATCTCGGCCTTGAGGTTGTTGATGGTCGCCTCCAGCTCGCTATTCCTCTTCTGGGCCGCCTCTAACTGAGCCCGGATAGCGGCGGTAGCCTGCGCCTGATAATAAAGAATATCAATGGTCAGAACTTCATTTTGGGCAATTTGAAACATTGCCTTATCACAGTCAGAGGCGGCCATAGCTTTTGCAGCCTTTACCTCTTTGTTCTTCCGGTCAAGCGGCTTGCGAAGGCCGTTCACTCGGAGCAGGGCCTAAGTAAAAAGGGGAACAGGCGTCAGTTTCCAAACAAAAAGAAAACAGGCGTCCTGGAATTCAAATACTCAAAAATATGCTAAGTATACCTCAGCAAGGACCCCTGCAATCCCGTCTAGGTCAAGGGTGCCGACACCCCTGACCGCCTCCCTTTCAGCTGGAGGAACGGCCTTGATCATAGACTTGGCCACCTCGACCAAGTCTGGCTCCTGAGGGCCGGCTGCATCAAGCATAAACAAACGGATTAGACCTAGTAAAGAAGTGAGCAAGTCTAAAATTTACAAGGACAATTTCATACTTCTAGGTGGCCCAGCTGGAGTTTTAGAAGAAGTGGCCGGCTGTTTCTCAGTCGCCGCATGTTTCCTGGCAGAACCAGGAGAGCTCGCAACAGTCGTCCTCCGGGCCTTGGGGTCCGGCTGTTGGGAAGAAGAAGCTCTTGGAGCGCCCGTCTAAAAAAGAAGAAAAGAGTCAGTATATGCATAAACACAACTCCAAAAAGGGGGTGAAAGGTTCGAAGCCCACCTAGGGTGCCCCCTTGTTGGGGAGTCGGTTGAAGACTGTTGCATGATGGAGGCCCGCAACATGGCCGCCGCAGTCTTGGAGGCGGTAATTTTGCTCATGGCGTCCGCTGCAAAAACAAATAGCAAAGTTAATAAAAGTCATAACAAGAAATGCACGGAACAACAGAGTATTCGACAGGCCGGCTACCTCTTGAGCACCAACTGCTGAGGCCACAGGCGGCCAAAAAGTACTCGTCGTAGAGCCATTTGAAGCTCGGGACGCAGTGCAGGGGTACTTGCTCTCATACCCCTGAAGTAGAGTTCACCTTCGACTCTACTTTGAAGAGTCCTTTATCTAGGATCTCTTTCTTAGCCTTGGGGGGAACAGGCGGCATGCTGCGGCCGCCTGCAAGAAGGGGCGGATTCCTGTTCCACCTGTTGAAGCGCTTGTTCAGCTCTGTGTCTGAACTCTCAATGATGAGGAAGGTGCTCCGCCAGTCCTTCCATTTGTTTGCTTTACCTCTCGTCATGAGGTAGCACCTGTGGCTCGTCAATTGATACCAGCCGGTACCGCCTGCCTTAGGGGTCCGGCTGAGGTAGTTCATGTGGGCGAAAGCCTCGAAGCTCGGCTCCACCCCGTGCAGTTCGCACCCGGCCACATAGCCGAGTACGTTGACCTAGGAGTTCGGGGCTAACTGCCATAACCCCAACTCATACCCATCCAAGATCCGCTGAACAGCCGGATGTAGTGGGAAGCGCAGCCCAGCCTTGATGGCCGCCTCGTAGCAGCCAAAGCAGGCGCCATCATAACTGGTACCAGCCGGCCAGACGACTGTGTCTTCTGGATCCGGCACAAACACTAAAAAGCCGGGGCCCATTGTGTGGTTTGCGATAAAGCTCTCCACTTTCTCTTGCATGGCCGTGATCCGGCCCCGAGGTACCGTGCAGTAGTAGGGGGTATTTTGCTCTCGGTGAGAGGCGATGGCTCCGCCCAATCGTCCCCCTTCTCAACTGCGTGAGAAAGCCTCGCCTCTTGCAGGCGACTGTTTTTCTCTTCTGTGTCCAGAGAAGCATGAGCTAGACTCGGAATCGTCCTCTAACGAGTCCGAAGAGGACGACTCCTCCCCTCTCCCGGAGGGGCCCACCTCCTCTCCTTTAAAAGGAGCAGGAGAGAATGTAGAATTGTCAACTGTAAAATGGGAAGGGGTCACTTTGACTCCTCCCTCAGAACTGCCGGCTTTCAAGCCGCTTTGTTTCACTTCCACATCTGGCGCCTGGTCAGATGTTTCACTAATCGGCACCCTGTGGGAGGAGCCGTCTGAATTTGAGATCCTGGCAGTCTTTTTTGTTCTGGCCATCATGCTCTGCATAGACACAGATACAGTCGGACTTTGTATAAAGGGCAAAGATGGGTCCAGAAAAGGGCAGGCGGCACTCCTAGTCCTAGATTCAGCCGTCCCCGGTGACCGGCTGATCACTAACCTAGGTCGTGTCGTGTGCTTCCGTGGTGCCATTTCTAAAAAAAAAAAAAAAAAAGAGTAAAGAGAAAATTAAGAGTAAGAGAACTGACGGTTACCTGAACGAGTGACGATTGATGAAGTTCTGAAAATCCTTTGCAGTCGGCTTGTCAGAGCAGGCGGTAGGCAGAAAGGGTCCAAAATGTCAGAGCAAGTTCAGGGGTCCGAATGTTCTCTCACAAAGTTTTCAAGTGTGAAAATGATCGAAGTCAACACTCCTTTATATAGGCAAAGTGAGAAGGCGAAGGGTCACTTCCAGAATTCAAAATTTTGGCGGGAGAATCTCTCGGCCTCTCGCCGAGTAACACCTGTAGCAGGCCGTCGCCTGTTACAGGGCGATACCTGTCACAGGTAACACGTGACCAGTCACGTGCCACCTGTGAGGGGCAAATGATTAGGGGATTTTTCCCCACCAATCACCATCTGACAAGTGGACCAATCAGGTTTCGCCATGTGTCCGTCACATGGGCCAATAGGAGCCTGCCACGTGTCAAGCAATGATCCGTCCACCATGGACCAATTACGACACGACACGTGTCCTTCCCATGACACCTGGGATAACCGGTCACCTAGGCCCAACTTCCGAGGGAAGCCCAATCAGCCCAAGGTTAACCTAAACCTAGATTGGCACGTTTCCCGAGGTTATAAATACCTCCCTTAATCCTCATTAAGGGAGGGAACACGCTAAAAAAGCAGATTACATACATTAAACACTCTCACCTAGAGAGACCCAATCACTTTAATTTCCGCATTAATTACTCCTTAATCAAGTACTAACTTGACCGTCGGAGGCGGAGCTCCCACCACCAGGAGTCTCCGTTGTTTTGCAGGTACAGGCGTCCGGTTCCAGTCTCGGAATTGGAACTCTCCCGCGGGACATCAGAAAACCCCGAAACAGGATCTATGGGCTGCGGGCGCGGGTTTTGGTGCAAATTTTGGTGATTTTGGGCAGGAACTCTTGAAGGAGTTATGTCTTTGTCGTGTGCAATTACTAGATATATAATTGGATCAAATTATGGAGATAATTAAGTTCGTACTTTTGGGTCGTCGTTTTGCCATAGCTAGAGGTACTAACGATCTTTGGACTGGTAAAATAGCCCAAAGCCCAATTGGACGGATCCTATAAGATCACACAAAGGGGCTAGATCGAGCATTAGAGGATGAGGCCCATCATGGGCCTCATCACTCTAGGTGGCCGACCATATGGAGATTATAAGAGAGTTTTGGGCTTCGTGCCCTAGTCTAATTATAATGAGATTATAAATAGACTAGGTGCCTAGGTTTGCAAGGAGAGATGGAATTAACTCATCAGTGTGATCAAACCCGAATTAGCAAACACGAAACCCAACCCCTCTTATAGTCCTCTCTCACACGGCTCTCTCCTCCTCCTCCTCATTGGCGCCGGTGGTGTCTCGTGGTGGTGGTGGTTTGTGCGGTGGTCGGTTGTCCGTAAAGGTGGTGATCGCGGTTTTCCTCAATCACTTGACCAATCTAGTATTGGTGGACGGCTCGTTCGAATCTCGTGGACTAAGTAGAGGAGCAACGCTTGGGGCTCTATTCTCTCCCTGATTTACCTGTCGAATAACTTCGTGGAATTCACACGTCAAAGGTATGATTATGTGTCTTGTGTGTTATGCATGTGATTCTTGGGATTAGTACTTGATTGAATATGATTCATGTTATTTCCGCTGTGTAGTACCTATAAACTCCTACCGTGGTATCAGTTAGCCTCTTGCATGAACGCGCTAGATCATAATAATACGATTATTTGATGTCCACGTTAATTTTATAATCAATTAAGAGGGAGAAATTAATTTAATTATGGTTCAATTATTATATTTAATGTGATTAAACTTTTGGAATTGATTAAATATGATTTAATTATGCTCAAAATAGCCATGAAGAGACCGAAATTTAGCCCTAAATTGTTCGAAATTTTCGAACCCCCTAACCCTAAATTTCGAATTTTTCGAAAATCCTAGCCCTAAAATATGATTTTTTGTGCTTGATTTTGATTTAATTCGATTTATTTTATGATTCATAATTTTAATCGAATTGATTTATGCATAAAAGTGTTTTGTGTATGATCATCAATTTAATTTTAAAAGTTAGAATTAAATTGGGATTAATTTATGAAAAACCCTAATTTTAAAGTTGAATGTGATTTAATTTTAATCTTATGGACTGATTTAATTTAATTATGATAAGTGTTATTTTAATTAAATTAAAACACAAAAAAAAATTTATTTAGAGGCGGCAGCCACGGCTAGGTGGCGCAGCCACGGTGGCTGCCGCCGCTGCTGGTCCAAGAGGGAGGGAAGGGGAGGGCGGAGGTCGGGGGTGGTTGTGGGCAGCAGCGTGCAAGTGTTGCACGGCTGCTGGCGCTGCTTCCCTTGCGGCAGTGGCTGTCGTCAAGGCAGCCAGCCACCGTGGCTAGCTTCGGCTAGCCAACCACGGTGGCCGACGATGGTGGCTGGCGGTTTTTTCAAAAAAAAAAATCTGTTTTGAAAAATTATTTCAAGATAATTATGAATTATTTTGGGATAAAATCAGTTTTATTTTGGATAAGATAAAATATTTTGAAAATATGATCTTTTATTTTTTAAAAGATAAAATTGGTTTTATTTGGATAAAATATTTTATTTTAGGATAAAATCAAATATTCAAAAGTTGTTATATTTGATATTATCCATATTTAAAGTTGTTAAATTGGTAATTATCCTAATTAAAGTGGTTAATTTTGGATAAGATTGACTAGGATATTCTGAGCATATTCCAAAAGGATAATAATTGATTTAAATAATGTGATTATCCCATAATTAGATTAGGATATAATTGATTTTAAAATTATTTGATTGGCTAGTAATTAGGATAGAATCTCCTAAATTTGTTAGGATAATCATGAAAGATTAAATATGATTTATCTTTCTAAATTAAAATATGATTTGATTCTATCTCATGACTAAATTAAATATATGATATTTTATAACGGTCATGAATAATATATGATATTATCTAATTATAATTAAAATATGAGATATTTTAGGAAATGCGTTGACTTTATTATGAACATTCGATGTTGTAGTTTAGACAAGCATGTTGAGTGATTTATTATATGGCACTTTTATAATATATGATATTATGTTGCTGTATATAGACTAGTGTGGCCCATAGATTCTTAAATACGATCTGCGCATCGTGATGTATTTTTGTAATCTAAATACAGTCTGCGTACCGTTAAGTATTTTTGTAACTTTTATTTAAAGTAAATAGAATAGTTATTTAAATAGTGTTAGTCCAAAGAAGACCATGAAGTGAAGGCCCAAAGGAGCAAGGTGCAGTGGATGGAGATCCATGATGATTCAAGTGGGAGCTTTTTCATTTCTAGTTTTCTTAGGACTAAGGGGCCATACTATGTCATGCTTTATATTATTGCATTAGTTTTCTAGTTTTCATTTCTTGCGACAAAGATCAAGAAACACAAGGAAGCTCATGACAGAGCTATACCTATCACTTGCTTAATGATTGCTACCATGGAGCCTAGTCTTCAAAAGCGTTTTGAGGACCAGGATGCCTATTCAATCATGCAAGAACTCAAAGCCTTGTTTTAGAAACAAGCTAGAGTTGAAAGGTATGAGCTCCATCGTGAGATTCTGAATTGTAGAATGGAGAAGGGTGCCACAGTTCATGATCATGTTTTCAAAATGATCGGCCTAATTCAAAGTATGGAGAAACTGGGGCACCCATATAGTGATGATTTGGCAACAAACATCATTCTCCATTCACTACCAGAAAGTTTCAACTAGTTTATCATGAATTTTAACATGACTGCCACTGCAAAGACTATGAATCAATTGCATGCAATGCTGGTTAGTGCTGAGAAACAAATCCCTAAGGAACCTAAGAAGGAAGTTCTTATGATTCAAAAGGGAAAAGGGGTTCAAGAAGAAAGGGCAAAAGGCTAGTGCCAAGAGCAAGGGCAAGCAAGTTGTCAAGGCTCCTGAAAAGCCTAAGACGACTCCAAAGCCCAAGGCTGCAAGTGAGAGTGAATGCTTTTACTGCAAGAAGAAGGGGCATTGGAAGCGTAATTGCCAGAAATACCACGACTTCCTCAAGAAGAATGGAACGTCAACCTCAGGAATTGCAAACAAGTGAAGCTAGCTTGGAAATGGAGCTTGAAGGTGCACTAGAAGTGTTTGAGTGACCAGAGATAGCTTCATAGTTTTAAATTTTGATTAATTATCATGATTTTAGAAAAATTTCTAGTTTTTGATGAGACAATATTTTGGTTTTCTTGTTTTGAATACTGAATTTGGTTTACTTGGTTTGGACAAGTGTTGATCCATGACCAAGGTAATAAATTATTTTCATTTTTCTAGATATGAGTTAATTTTATTTTATAACATTGATATAAGTAGATCACAAAAGTAAAAGTTTAGATGATTCAAAATACACTTACTTAAAACGAGTAAGGTTGGGTCACATAAACCATTTGCACATCCAAAGTTATGGATGGACTCTTATTCTTATATGATTATGAATCACTTAAGAATTAGAAGTCATGCTTGATAAGTTAGGATGACTAAGTTGCCTTTTAGTAGAAAGGGTAAAAGAAGCTAAAATGACCTTTTGGTACTCATACATATGATGTATATGAACCAATAAGTTCAAAATTAGCAAAGAGATTTAACTATTTCATTGCTTTTACTAACGACTTAAGTAAATATATCGATAATTACTTAATGAAGTAAAGCTAGGAAACATTGAAATGTTCAAAATTCCAAAATGAAATGTAAAATCAGTTTGAGATAAAAAAAATTTAACGCCACAATATGATTGTTGTGATAAATATTTTACTAAAAAAGGAATGATCATCTAAAAGGAATTGTTGAATTAATCCACAATCCAGAAACATTACAATTAAAGTGTATGTTTATGAAGAAGGAATCAAACTTTGCTTGCCATTGTTCGATCCAAGATTTAATGATTTACAAATATCGTTTTAAGGATATGCATTAGAACAACAACAATTGCGAACATACTAAACAAGAACTTAACCAAAGCAATAGAAAAGATGTCATAAGAGTTATGATTTGGAAATATTCCAAAAGTTATCTTTTCTAAACAGGATTAAGGGTTATGAAATCAATGTAAAATGTTTACAAAGATAACATAATACACCCTAAATCAGAAAATAGTTCTTCATGGGTTTTCTCATGGAAACTAAGAGGTATTATTCCTACAATCGCGTAAAAACAAAATGTTTGTTGCTCGCGATAGTGTCTTTATAGAAAGAATGTCTTCCTGCAAAGCCAAGTGGGATTAAAGTTAGATCTCGATAAGATTCAAGACAAGCAACAAATGGATGTGGATAACACTACATCAGAGACGAATGCACATGAAATCAACTAATTTGATAAACCATGTGTCGAAGCAAGCTAATTCCACTAGCGAGGCTTCTATCGTCCCACTAGAATGAAAGGCTTCAAAGAGTTGAAGAGAATAATTCTATTGTCGCTCATACATATCGTAGGTTACTTAGGATCAAAACAAACAGTTTGTTGAAATTCTGAGAAAAGATGGATTCTAAAATTTTCTTATTAGAACGGTTAGAATTCATGACCTACGAGCAAGCTTTGGATAAGTGCCAACTCAGGAAATGGCTTAAAGACATGAAATCCAGTATGGACTCCATGTTTGTAAAATTGTGTTAGTCCATAATAGTCTTACAAATAGGGTCAAACCTATTAGTTGGGTAAGCCTATTCGGATTATTCTAGTTATGGATATCAAAATCGCCTTCATGAAATGTTCTTGATGGTGAGAATGTATATGATACAACCTAAGAGTTTGAAATTCAGAAAATCCTAGAAAGTTTTGCACGCTTCAGAAATTCATTTATGGATTGAAGTAAGCATTAAGGAGTTGGAACATTCGTTTTGATTAAGCAATAAAACAGTTTGATTTTCTTAATGGAATGAAAAGGGAATCTTGTAGAGACAAGAAGTTTAGTGGGAGCAATTGGTCTTTTAGTCTAGTATGTAGTTGACATACAGTTCATATGAAATGATATATCAATGCTTGAATAAGTCAAGCAATGGTTAGAAAGATTGTTTCTATATGAGAGACTTAGGAGATGTTGAGTACATATTGGGAATCAAGATCGATCCATGAAGTGAATCTTGAAGAATGATTGGAATGAATCGAGAGACTTATGTTGATAAGGATCTTGACAAGTTCATGAAGCAAGACTCTAAGAGAGGATGTCTTCCCATGTCTCATGGTATTACACTCAGTAAAACTCAGTGCTTCAAAAGCTAATAGAGTTGAGTTGTATGGATAGTGTACCTTATGCTTCTGCAAAAGGTTCATTATATGTGCCATGAAATGTAAAAAGCAAGATGTTGCATATGACTTGTACATGTGTAGCAGGTTTCAAGCAAATTCAGAATAAGCATACGGAGAATTAAGAACAGATCCTTGAGTACTTGAGAAGCACCAAAAGGAATTCTTCTAGCTATTGTGTTAAATGGTAATTTAAGCAAGTTGTCAAAAGGTTACACGAATGCAAATTTTTCAAACAGGCAAGATGATTCTAGATGGTGATCTAAATGCATATTTGTATCTGGATGGAAAAGGACAGTGAGCTTGAAGAGTTCAAAGCGGAGCAATGTTGCATACTCAATGTTGGAATATGTGTATTAAACTATAGTCAGATAGTTACAGAGGAAGTTCGGATTAAAATGTTAAGTGACTAACAGATCACCTTTGCCCGAGAATAAAGGAGCCAGAGTCACATCACAAATCCAAACAAAAGGATATGAGATATCACCTCAATTATGAGATCATTGACCAGCGGAAGGTCGTGTTCTGCAAAGTTTTATTATGAGTGAGAAATCACTAAACCCCTTCCATGGACAAAAGTATGAGAGTAATATTAAAGTCTTAGGATTGAAGAAAGTTATGTAATTTAAGTTGTATATGTTTTGAGAAAACATATTACATGAGAAATGCATCAATTTGCAGAATTATGTTTAAAATAGAAATTATCATTTCTCTTATTTAATTATGGTTTTGAAAATTAAATAAAATGTCCAAAATAATTATGAATTGATGGGCTCATTAGGTTGATGACCCGGTGAATTAAAACCCCACAGGTGAACAAAATTCATATATTATTTAAGTTCCTAGTTCGAGATCATTAAAGTGGACATAAATGATTTCAATAAATGAACTAGCATGTAAGATTGATTGGATAGCGCAGTTTCATGGCCTATAGGGGCATAGTGATGCTCGGTCAATCACTTGGATATGCATGAATGATGCATGATCGAACTATTGACCTACTTTGAAGTTCAAGTATAGAGCTTCCGTATATATTAGTGGATTCCTTTGACATGAGTGGAACATTGATTTCATTCAATGGATGTTGTGACTGTGGTACACTCAAATGTCTAGCCGTAACTGGAGATTATAAAGGGTGTTTCCCGGTTATTTCAGAAGTTGAGTGGGAGTCATGTTGCCACAAGATTGGATAGAGTCTACCTATTAAATTAGGAAATGTGTCATGGCCGCTTGAAGAGGGAGAATTCAGAAAATACGTGGCCGCGTTCAAATGCATTACACAGTAATCATTTGGTTTTTGTAATTCTAACTCAGATTTCAAGAAAAGATTTGTAGACCAATATGATCTCGACATGTGATGCAATCATATTATCAGATCGACACATATATTGACTTAAGGAATTTGAATATTGCACCCTTGTCTCAGACAAGTGGGAGATTGAAGGAGTTATGTCTTCGTCGTGTGCAATTACTAGATATATAATTGGATCAAATTATGGAGATAATTAAGTTCGTACTTTTGGGTCGTCGTTTTTCCATAGCTAGAGGTACTAACGATCTTTGGACTGGTAAAATAGCCCAAAGCCCAATTGGACGGATCCTATAAGATCACACAAAGGGGCTAGATCGAGCATTAGAGGATGAGGCCCATCATGGGCCTCATCACTCTAGGTGGCCGACCATATGGGGATTATAAGAGAGTTTTGGGCTTCGTGCCCTAGTCTAATTATAATGAGATTATAAATAGACTAGGTGCCTAGGTTTGCAAGCACTACTACAAAACCCGCTCAATCTCGACGCTTTTTTTCCATATTCTCGACGGCAAAAAGCGTCGAAAAATTAATCTCGACGCTTTGGTAAAGCGTCGAGATTTTGGCCGTCGAGAATTCTCAACGCTTTTAGGCGTCAATACTGTCGACACTTTTTCCTGTCTAAATATTTATTTGACGCTTTAAAGCGTCGACAATATCGACACTTTTAACTATCGAAGTATTTCGTTGTCGACGCAGTTCAATGTAGGCAGGTTTATTTTCGCGGCTCATAGCAAGTGTTTGCGGGATATTAGATGGACGTTTAAAAGCGTCGAGAATTTGAGTTCCCTTCTTTTCTAAAATTCAATATTAGGACAATGGAATATTTCAATATGTATAAATACTAATCCGAATTTGCAATTTTGAAAAAAAAAATTCACAAATTAAGAGGCTAGGTAATATAATTAATAATAATAGTACGTACGTCCAAAATATATATTCTAAAATAATTATAATACATCGTACCATAACATTTAAAGTAAAGCTTATCAAATAATATGTTTGAACTACTACATAATTATTCTTAGCTAATTTCAGAATCCAAAAGACAACCTCAAAGCTAAAATATATGATCTTCAACCTGTTGAATCTATGGTCATCTCAAAAACCATTCAAATCTAGCCAAATAATATAATTACAAGTTTCCTAATCTGAGTCAATGGTTAAACGAGCTAAACATCCCTTGATTCATATCTTCCGCCTCCATGGTCTACGGAGTCATTAGACACCTGAAATTGATATTAAAAAATGTAAGTAATTTTCTGTACATATATAACAAACATAACTCCCACTTTTTTTTAACACAAACGCGAGATAGTATATATTAGATCATAGAGTTACCGATAACAGCCATCAGAGCAAAAGATAGACACATAGAGCACTTAAGCAGCCACTGTATGTGATTTAAGTTTAACTTACAAGCACATAAACTATAATATAAAGCAAACTTAGGATAAGTATATATGATAGACTTCAGTAGTTGGCAGGGAGAGAAGATATAGTTCAAAAGCCTGATGTTAGCAAAATAAGCTACTTGAATGAAACTGAACAGCAGAGGGCTAAGGTGCAATGTTTGGAATTTCAGCAGCATATATGTCGAAGCAATCAGTAGGAGGGTAAGTAAAGGGAACAAACATAACTCCCACAAACTAATTAATAAATATAAAATAACAGTGCAAATTTTTTAGAAAAATAATAAAAAAAAATATAAAAATTAAAGGGGCTAATGGCCAAAGTAGCTGCACGCTTTGAATATCAATGATCCCAATCAATCTGGTGTAGCTTGAATCCCATTAAATAATTTTCTATACCACGTTAATCTAGGTTGGTGATCATTTTTTTGTAAACATTGTATAGTTATGAATAAGATTTTACTTGAAATAAATTCTTGGAACCAGCTAGTAGGATATAGGTTTTGCAAAAATAATTAACACATTACCTCAGGTTTGCAACAAAACAATCAGTCTCAAAACAACCGCTCTCAAATTATTTACAAAACAATAGCTCTTAATGATTACCTCTCGCAACCTCGCGTCTGCAGCAAGCCGAAGCCCACACACCACAGCTTTTGCTTCTGCCACCCTTACCTCCTAATTAGTACTACTCTGCTGCACCCCTACTGCCTTGACAACCCCTTCCTTGTCCCTCACAACAGCACCCAAACCACAACCCAACTCCCAAATAAAGCCTGCATCTATATTCACTTACACAGCTCTTGCAAGCGGTGGCAGCCATCTAGCAG
This sequence comes from Chenopodium quinoa, assembly GCF_001683475.1. Taxonomy (NCBI): domain Eukaryota; kingdom Viridiplantae; phylum Streptophyta; class Magnoliopsida; order Caryophyllales; family Amaranthaceae; genus Chenopodium; species Chenopodium quinoa. The sequence continues at coordinate 106,428 of NW_018742630.1, read as the reverse complement.
CAGAACCCAACCATATATACTGAAGCATACAAATTCTAGACGCAAACTGGGATAATAACAAGAGTCATGTGACCACTTGTTCTCAAGTTTTTTTTCTTCTGTTCAATGCATTTATATATACCAAACTATTTTCAGTTCTCAATGTGATGTGGTTATCATATTTATCTTCTAATTAGGAAGCCCCAAATCATATTTATGAGCTCAACTGCCTCGTCTACTCTACCCCTGCTCCCTAATGATCTGCATTACAGCAAAGCGTTGATTGCCTCACCTACTCCACTTCCTACTCCCTGCTTTATTTTTATTAAGTTCTAACACATTGAAATAAATACAACACCAACAACAAGAAAATGACAGTGATTTTGTTTCTTTCGATAACGCTCACGATCCAAAACCACAAAGCATAAAAGCAAGACGAACCTCTTTAGGTTTACGAGAAAAGCTTCTAACCTATTCCGTCTATTTCAATTACAACTTGATCTATGGAAATACAGAACCTAGATAAAGTAAAGCATCGTGCCAAAATAAATGATATCCAGAGATTTTGCCATATGTGGGGAATGCATACTGGTTATCTATATCCTTACAAAAATATGAACAGATCAGAACCACCAAGAAACACCCAATAGATTCATTTCTGGTTATTTATATCCTTACAAAAATATGAACAAATCAAGAACACCAGGCAACACCCAACTAAATGATAACACAACATAAATAATTAAATAGAATCCAGTGGCATAAACAACTGCTTGGAATCATTGTCAGGTCAGGGTTATTATGATTTTTTACCCTTGAAATTTTTTGAATCTGTTGTCTCTTGTAGCAGACATAAGTTGTTTCTTCCCTATATTTTTCCCTTGATAATGCAGGCTTATAAATCTCTTGTGCACAGTTAATGAAGCACCATAACATGTTATTTCAAGGTTACATATATGTTGATTGTCATAGCCAAATAAACAAGGGAGTGAGGAATTATTTAACCATATTACCTGAGGGTTAGCCATACGCAAGGCTAGTTGTGCAGTATCTAGAAGTTGTGATGAACCTTCTCCACTACGAATGGATTCTAAAACTTGAGAAAATAGTGTTGTCATTGTCTTAAGTAGCTTTGTATTCTCATCACACTTTCCTTTTATCTCTTCATTTTGCTTATGAAGCTCCTTATTTTCTTCTTTCAAACTTGATACCTCCGATGACATGTTGCCCAATTCCACAACTCTAGTTCCTTTTCCAATCCCTTCTTTTCTAATGCACCACGCACCCCATAAATGTCTCCACTTTGAACTCCAAAACCGAAGCCTTGTGGTTTTTCAGGAATCTGTCCACCATACAATTTAGCCTCAAAAGCTTCATTCTCTATTTCAATACGCGACTTTGAACCATCAGGGTATGCAAGCCTTAAGCTTTCAACCTTAGCCTTAACATCTTCCTGCACAACATATATGACACATGTATATGTTAAGAGTCAAATTATCAAAAATCAGAAGATAAACAACCAAAAAGAACTAATACCAGGAAATCTTCTGTGTCTGTGCCTTCGTAAAAAGTTCCATCTTTTCTTCTATAACATTTTTTCCATAGTTCAAATAGGCTCATTTCTTCTCCGTGCTCATTTTCCTATAAATTAGAATAATAGAGATATATAGGTTACATATTGAATTGTTTTCAAAAAATGCCAACCACAATTTTATGCATCACTATGCATTATATATATTTGTAATCAATGGGTAAATAAATCATACATAATCAGCACGTCTATTCGCAAAGCTTGTACCACCAGAATTATGAATTTGGTTTAGAGATGCTCTTGCCTCTTTCCGATTTCAGACAATTCCTGCAATAATTCATACAACTTTTAAAATTTATAATAGAGAAAAATGAAACAGAATATATGATTTCATTGCGATAGCTGTAACATTCATATGATAAATACTTACTTTCCCTCTCTCTAAATTCCAATAGTTAACCAAATTAACCCAATTACTCTTGCTAACTCCATTTGGGGGATTATCAACAATTTCTGTTATTGATTTCTCATCTGGTTTAAAGTATCGTTTCTTATGATCATGCTTATAATTCCTCCAAACTTTATCGACACGCTGTAGAGCTTGGGTGTAATACTTCTCCTCATCGGGGATCACAAAGCGGTCCTTAATAAAACATAATTCCATGAGCAAATGTATATAATAATCCAAATAAATTTTAACTAAGTGATAAATGGAATATATACCCTTATTGCTTTACTGATGTCCCTCTTAAAAGAGGCGTCCAACTTACGCCAAGTCTTCTCTGAAAGTGGGCAGAAACGCTCTTCTTTTGCAATGCTACCAAGGAATTGGACCAATATATGCCCACCTTTTCGAATTGGTTGGCAAAAATCATTGAAATGCACAACATATTTAACACCATTGTTATTCCAAACCTCAATTTGCGGAATGGGTCCACTAACTAATCGCTTCTTACCATCAGTATCTATGAAAAAAGAGAATCAAATAGTGATTGTATCAAGGACACAACACATAAAATAAAAGAACCTAGCTTAGTATGAAAATTAGTGCAAGAGAGCAATGTAATAACATGGTGACACATTGTGTTGCCATTTTAGAAATAAGGCTGCTAGTATGCGATTTTTAGAAAATTTAAATTTTACCAGTTAATTTCATGATCAATACACAAACATATCAATGTAAAATAAATAAGAATAGGTATGTACCAATAGTTAGAACCTCTTCTTTGTCATCATACTCAATTGCACCGAGCCATTTGGGAAGCGATGCACGACGTCGAAGCTTGAAAATTTTAGATTTTTCTTTTGCTGCTCCACCACATGCATGCTTCCCTTTATCCTTATTTGCAGTATGATCATCTTGCATTTCTTGTAACAATGGTTGATGAGAAGTATGGGAAGTAGAAGGGAATATAGGTGGTTTTGATAGCTTAGGAGGTGGAATTTTTTGAGGAACGGTAGAGGTGTTTTGTGTAGAAGATGATGGGAAGTTGTGAGTCTTAGTTATGCTTGGAGGGTTTGTTACATTAGTTGGGTTTTCTCATTGTAGGAATGCTTTTTTGAGGTTTACTTGTGCTAGTATTTGAAGATAAAGGGAGGTCTTGAGTGCTAGTGTTGCTAAGACAACTTGGTACATTATTGATGAGTGGTTTCTTCCATATTGGATTGCTTTGTGGGGGTGGAGGTTGTGTACTTATATTAGTAGTGGGAGATGAAGGTGGGTTTTGAGTGTTTCGTGGGGTAAATGGTCCCCATCTACCATTAGCTTCCCCTGATTTTTGGACTGAGGTAGAAGGTATTGAAGCTTTAGGCTCTTTTTGTAGTGGTTGTGATGATACCAATTTTGGAGCCTTATTTGAAACTGTATCTGGTGCATTTGTGGCTGCAAGGCCAGCTGCCCTTGTTCTTTTGCTACGATAACTCATCTTGACTAACCTGAAAGGAAAAAAAAATTTAAGAGCAATTAAGTCCATAAAGTTGACTACTATGACAAGCAGTTGCATAACTAACTACTGCCACCCGTTCATTTGTATCCACCAGTAATAATACGAAGTGAATTTCCAAAAAAAATCAACAACCGATTAATTGGCTCAGTTCTGTACTCCTGCTCATGTGTAAAAAGGTAAAGCAGTCATACAATCAATAATACCTCTCATCTATAAAGTAAGGAAGAGAAGCATATCAGTTCACAATCAATCCATGATTAATGTTTTGGCAGTTTTTACAGTAACCAATTCAATCTCTTTTACTAGCTTCATTGTAAAAGTCCATCCTTTAAAAAGAGTTAATGGACCCTTATATAGTTGTCAACATACGTCCTTATTACCACAATTTTACCAAATGTCATCTCAATGTATTAGATTTACAACATCCAAAGTGAGCCAAAAAAAAAGAGAGGAGACCAAAGTTTTACTTCTTTAAATTCAAAAGGCCAACCAAGAGCCACTCTGCAACAAACTTTCTACATTGTACCTGAACTCAAGCAAAGCTCAAGAAAGAGACAAATTTTGATTAACAGCCATCTTCCTCTATAAATTACCTCAAAATCAAAGATAAACTGCAAGAGAGACTGGAAGAGGAAAAGGGAAAATATATCGTACATAAGAAAACTACTCTGTATCAAGAATGCTAACTTGCTAAATGAGGAGCATAAACCTTGGCATAAAAATGATAGACAAAAAAGAATATTTCAAATGCATAGAATATAATGTTTGAAACGAGAGTGAAAATTATAAGATGTTAAACAAAAAAGTCAACATATGCAAAACTAAGTCTCATCATCGCCCATATCAAACAAGTCCCTTGGCTTAGTCTTAACAACATGTAACCATCCTTTACTTATCTCATCCTCGATATAAAACACTTGTTTTGCTTGAGATGAGAAAATAAATGGATCATCATATAAATTTTGCCCAGTGTGCATCAGCTTCAAGAAATTTACACAAACGTTCCCAGTATGGTATCTTTTCAAACCCCTTTTTATGTCAACCCAATCATAATGAAACATTATAACCTTGTGAGAACCATAATAATCTAATTCATATATTGCTTTGAGTCTTCCATAATACTCTTGGCCTTCTGCCTTTAACATAATGCCAAAATTTTGTGTCTTTCGATATCGCTCGCGATCCACAATGTTAAATTTATAACCATTGATGATAACACTTTTTATCCTTTTACAACGATTACTTAAACCACCAGCCAATGCTTTTCTCAACTTTCCTTCTGTTGTACTATCATCTATGTTGTGGACCTATGTAAATAAATAAATAAATAAATCTTGCGTTAAGCCTGATTAGGACTTCCTATGTGAAAAGAATAAAAAAATAAAAATTAACTTTGATATTTAGTCACCTGATTTTGTAACCACCCAGAAAATTCATTGACTATCCACCCATTTTCTACAACTTCGTTCACTTGAAAGTGATTCTCTTGTCTTTTTTGGTATATGAAATCACTTTAGACATAGAAAAAATTATGTTAACTAATAGTATAATAATAGCTAACAAACAAGAAGTTATTAATTTATTGTAATACTTACTCAAGAATTGGTTTCATCTCATCTGAATGAAGCAAAATATAACGACGAGCTTGTTTTAAACTTTTATCATTAAGACGAAAGTTATCCTGTTTTCCAACCACACGACAGCCTGAATTAAATAAATAGATATTTTTTATAACACCATCTTCATTTCTTTTCGGTCTGTTAAATATGGTCTCAACACTATCTAAATATCTCGAACAAAATGTAATTGTTTCCCATAAAAGGAACCTCTCGGCAATGGACCCTTCAGGTTGGGCTTTATTACTTACATGAGATTTCAAAAATGCCAAGTACCCTTTAATATAAAAATGAATGTGAATATAAAAAATCTTCAAAAAAAAGTAATATGATAATATTATTTATTTTAACGAAGCTTTGAAAATATAAGTTAAGATATTGACCTTTCAACGAAATACATCCATCTGTAATGAACTGGTCCACCGAGTCTAACCTCATCCACTAAATGAATCAATAGATGAACCATGATTGTGAAAAAAGTTGGTAGAAACTCTTGTTCCATCTTACAAAGTGTCAAAACAAGCTTAGATTGAATATCATCTAACTCCTTTGTATCAATAGAAGTTGACCATAGTCGTTTGAAAAAGTCAGACAACTCCTCAATCAAGTCAATTACTTTCGTGGCATTTGATGCTCTTAAAGCAACCGGAAGGATATCTTGCATGAGGATATGATTGTCATGGCTTTTCATATTGATAAGTTTTCGTTGCTTCATGTTCACACATCTTTGCAAGTTAGATCCATATCCATCTGGAACTCTAAGATTTTATAAGACTCTTAAAAACCTTTCTTTTTCTTCTATAGACATATTGTATGATGCGGGAGGCATATAGTTATTTCGACTTGTATCAATCCAAAGATAAGATTTAATATTTAACTTCTCAAGGGCCTCTCTTGCACTCTTTTCATCTCTAGCATTGTCCATATCTAAAAGAGTTCCTAACAAATTTTCACAAACGTTCTTTTCAATGTGCATAACATCTAAATTATGTCTTAGAAGATTGTATTCCCAATATTCCAAGTCAAAAAATGTACTTTTCTTTTTCCAAAGAACATTATTAGAATCTTTCTCACCATGGTCATCATCAAATTCATTAATGGATATCCCACCTTTCTTTCTTTCTCTTTTCTTATTGGAGGGTTTTTTTGACTTTCCATATACATAATTAATCCTTTCTTGTTCCTTTAAAATGTCTTCCCCACTTGTAGGAACTGGAGCAACATCATGTTCTTGTGTCCCATTAAATAAATGGGCTTGAGAACGATAAGGATGATCAAGTGGCAACCATTTTCGATGTCCAAGGTAGCAAATTTTACCACCAAAATAATATGAGTGAGTGGAATGGGCACATGAAGGACAAGCTTTATAACCTCTTGTAATCCAACCAGACAACATAGCGTATGCAGGGAAGTCATTTATAGTGGAATGTAAGGCTGCTCGCATTTTAAAGTATTTTCCACTATAAGCATCAAAGGCATCAACACCATCCCATATCAATTTTAACTCATGGATTAATGGTTGCAAATACACATCAATATCAATCCCTGGACTATATTTACCGGGAACAATCAAGGACAATATTAATGATGATGGCTTCATACAAAGCCATGGTGGTAAATTATATGGAATTAAGACCCCAGGCCAAGTACTATAATTAGAACTCATAAGACGGTATGGATTGAAACCATCACTTGCTAGACCCAACCTAACACTACGAGGATCAGCGGCAAATTCTTGATATCTTTCATCAAATTTTTTCCAAGCCTCACCATCTGCTGGGTGCCTTAGAACCTTATCATCCTTTCGACCAAAATGCCATCTCATTTCCTCTGCTGTTTTAGATGACATATAAAGTCTTTTTAATCTAGGGATAAGAGGAAAGTATCGCAATACCTTAGCTGACTCACCCTTTTTACACGATTCTTTACCTTTTTCACTTGAACCACCTTCCTTCCCTTTTGCAATTTTCCACCTTGATGTATGACAAACATGACACTCATTTTTTTTTCTGCAAATTCACCCCAATATAACATGCAATCATTTGGACATGCATCAATTTTCTCATAACCTAATCCCAAGTCCTTAATTATCTTCATGCCCTCATAGTAAGACGATGGAAACTCATTGATTGAAGGAAATACATCTACTAAAAGTTCAAGCAATTTAGTGAATGACTCAGCAAACCAATGGCACATACACTTAAGGTGAAACAAGTGCAAAAGAAACGATAACTTTGAGAAAGTAGTGCACCCATCGTATAAACCCTCATAAGAAGCATCCATTAATCTTTTACACTTGACACTTCTTCGCTAGAGTTAGTAGATGGATTTAAATCACCTACATCACAATGAAAATCAAACTCTTCGTGCATATCGTATGAACCTCCTATTTCGTGCATATCATATGAAGCCTCTTCTTGTTGCATGTTTTGGGATTCAAAAAGAGAATCTGGAATGTCAGCCCTAAAGGCTTCTCTTAACAAACCACCCATATCATCTTGACCTACTACCTTTTCATGAATGGGAGTTTCTAAGGTATTGGTCCCTTCATCAACTGTAGAATGAAAAACCCAATTCCTATACTTCTTAAAAAAACCATTACACAAATTATGTCCTCCTACTTCCTCTATGGGTAACCATTCATTCACTTTGCATTTATTACATGGGCATCGAGTTTTCCCATCTATAAGAGTCTTCTTAGCAAGTTTAACAAAATTCATGCAACCTTTGAAATAAGCAGGTTCGCCATTGCATAAATCAATCCAACTGGTATCCATGACTACAAAAACACCAAATTACTTTCTATTTACTTTTTTAATAATAAAAAAAATTACCCCGTAAAATAAAATAAAAATAAATTACAATTCAATACAAAAAGCAATATTAAATAATTTTCAAGTTTAACAACCGGCTTAAATCATGAAACTCATTTAATCATAAGCCATATAAGAGTATTGCACATGTCTTCAACTATTGCTATAACATGCTCACATTATTATTAGTATATCATTCTATGAATAATACGGGTGAATACCAAAAATTCACTTGAAATTTTTTATAAGATAAGCATCATTGACAATAACAAAGGACAAAGTTTACTAACCTTTTTAACTTGTAATTATGATAAATTAATTAAATAAATCACTCACCCAAACAAAAACTACAAATGCAGAATCAATAAAAAGTAAACATGATAATTACAAAATCATGATAGGGCCATATGAATTCAAACTCTACCCTATCATGCATTCCTAGACATAGGTTCCCCAGTGCACAAATCAATCCACCTGGTATCCATTTCTACAAAAAATCAAATAACTTAATCTTTTTATATTGGATTCAAATTAATACAAGAGAAATATATATTTATATTCATGTTCAACATCCCACCCAAAGCATGATATTCTTTGGTCATAAGCCATATAAGAGTATGTAGTGCATATGTCTTAAAGTATTGATACAACATGCTCACATTATTATATATTATTATTTTTATTCTAAGCAAAATATGAGAAGAGAAATCAATTTCAATGGAACAATATCTAGAATTCACTTAAAATTTTGAATAAGCTAAGTATCAATAATGACGGTAATCAAAAGGCAATAAAGTTTAAAATCTTCTTAACTTATGATTATTATTAAGTATGTAAATGACTCAATCTCCCAATAAATAAATCATCAATCAACTAAAAATAATACACAACCAATCCTAAGATCAGAGCATGCCTTTTTAGGTTAGGGAAGCAATTAATCTTTAATTACAGGAACAACAATAAATAAACATGATAATTATATAATCATGAAAAAGAAATATGAATTCTAGCTACCCAATCATGCATTCTTAGACATATTAATCAAAGTTAAAGCCTTTAAGGTTACTAGTAGTTATCTGGCTAGAGGAGTGTAAATGTGATTCAAGCCTACTTGTACTTGTGATCAAGATTATCTTGTTGTTCGTTGTCCGCTTTAATTTGCGCCGAATAGTCGAATTCACTTTGTTTTACATTTGAGGAGTCAAAGAACAAAATAAATTTTAATAATTTGATAGAGGATTTAATAATATGAACAATAGAAGAGTGAATTGAAAGACATCACCAATTATAGAGTGATTATTAAGAAGGCAAGCAATCATATTGCAATTATAAAAAGTGATTGATTATTTGTCAGTAAAGAAATACGGAGATCAACAACAAGTAATTAAATAGCAATTACCACTGTAATTAAACATGAAAAAATGCACACTTAACATTTTTGTTTACGGAATACGCTTCGATTAATCTCCTAACTTCTATTATTTGAGCATTATAATCTAAAAAAATTTGATGTCACCCTCTGAAAGACTGAAACATAAGGTTGTATAAGATAAGGTCACTAAAAGAAACTTCAATTATGGATCGGAGATAAGTCCAGTATTTTCAACTACAACGCATATACTTTGATACTTCCTATTTTATATAGTCTTTTTGTAAGAAATGCCATTATAATTTCTGTGATAGCAGTGCTTCACAATAATTACAATATTTAAAAAATGGTTGCAATTAAGGCTACGTGATGTAGTCAGAACAGAAAATAAACAATGAATGTCCGACACAAATTGAGTTACAAGAGTTCAATGACTATACAATTGCAAAAATCTATGACAATCATGTCAAAAGCAACAAGAAAATTGAGTTGATCAACCAAGGTTCAACAATCATGCAAAATTCCAACAATTTTATATATAGTTTAGCTGCACAACCCATCATCTAAAATAAAGAATCTAACAACTCCTCCTACAAAAAATCCTATTTTCTTTTTCATGCATTCTTTTTCTAGAAAATCATAATTTAGATGTGATTAAGACCAAAAAAACTAAAAATTTCAATAAAGGCAGCAACTTTAGATCTGTAATTTTTTAATATATTCTTAATAATTTCGTCAACTCACAAATTAAATGGACAATTCACACTTTCAAGGAAAATTAAGGGAAAAAAATACTGAAAAATTCAAGAGAGGGAACAAATCTGAATCATTAACTAATTTGTAAATATAATTGATGATTTTATCAAGATTTAAACTCATCTTTGACAATAATTTTCATAACAATAAACATAATTAAAACCCTAAAATCAATCTACACGAATTGAATTGAAGGAAAAACAAAAAACAATCGACGAAAAATAAAAAAACAAAAAATATTACCTTCGGCGAAACAAGATGATGATAAGCAATGATGATTCTTAGATTTTGAGAAGTGATGTATGAATTCAAAAGAGGAAAAACTTAGGGCTAAGTGGAGAAGGTAACTGATGAAATGAATGAACAGAGAGGAGTAGTCTGAGTGCGTGAGTTTTTTTTTTTTTTTAATTTATTTTTAATTTTCAATTAAGCAGTTTAAGTTTTCCCAAAATTTCATTCGCGGGCTTGGAACTATTGGGCTTCTTTTACCACAAGGAAGGCACGTGGTACCTCGACGCTTTAAATAGTCAGCAAAAGCTTACGACAGAGGTGAAACGCGGTTTATATTTTAGCATTGACGGTCTTTCACAGTGTCGAGGTAATAGTGTCGAGATTATATGGGTTTTGTAGTAGTGAAGGAGAGATGGAATTAACTGATCAGTGTGATCAAACCCGAATTAGAAAACACGAAACCCAACCCCTCTCATAGTCCTCTCTCACACGGCTCTCTCCTCCTCCTCATTGGCGCCGGTGGTGTCTCGTGGTGGTGGTGGTTTGTGCGGTGGTCGGTTGTCCGTAAAGGTGGTGATCGCGATTTTCCTCAATCACTCGACCAATCTAGTATTGGTGGACGACTCGTTCGAATCTCGTGGACTAAGTAGAGGAGCAACGCTTGGGGCTCTATTCTCTCCCTGATTTGCCTGTCGAATAGCTTCGTGGAATTCACGCGTCAAAGGTATGATTATGTGTCTTGTGTGTTATGCATGTGATTCTTGGGATTAGTACTTGATTGAATATGATTCATGTTATTTTCGCTGCGTAGTACCTATAAACTCCTACAACTCTCTGCGCCCTAGCCGCGGTCTTCCCGCGGGCGCGGAGATTTTGGAGAGGGTGCTCCACTTCAGATAGACCGCGGCCCCCTACTTCTCCTGAAATAGGGCATTTTGCCGCGTCCTGAGCCGCGGGAGCGGGCTACAGTACCCGTGGGCGCGGGTTTTGCCCAGACTGCCCGCGGAGATAGTTATGGGTTTCGTACCCATTTCTGCGTGCCCGCGGAGTCTTCGTGGAGAGGGCGCGACCGATCAACTTTTCTTCTTTGTCTATATATACTCTTTTGAATCCTTTTGAGGGGCAACTTTTAGATAATATTTCATTTGCTTAGTTTTTAGAGAGAGAAACTAGAGAGAAGTTAGAGAGAAAGTAGAGATTGTAATCTTAGGATTTGAATTGTAATTCAACATTGTTTTTTCTATCAAGTTTGTGATTCTTCTTCATATCAATCAAAGTTAGTAAGATTTCTTTCCTTTGAATTTACTTTAATTGCAATTTACTTTTATGCTTGAATGTTTGGTTTGGATTTTGATTTAGTTTTGAGAATTTGTTGATTGATTGAATTTCCTTTTGATTTAGCTTGAAATGATGTGTTTGTGATTGAATTTATTTTAGCTTTAGAAGTCACCATGATTAGTGAGTAGATTAGTTGCTAGGGAGAAGGGGAAGCATGCTTGATTGATGATTATTGTTAATTGATGATCCTTAATTGATTGATTGTTGCAATTAAATTGGTTGACATGGTTGTGCATGTGATTAATTAGACTAGGAGTGATCAACCTATAATATTAATCTAGATTGCATTGTGTAGGCGTCGCTCGAAGTGCGCCTACATAAAAAGCATGTTTTGAATATGCTTGGCACTCATAGGAAGTGGGAATTAACGTATACGGTTAAGGACAAGGAAAGTAGGGAGCCGCCAACAAGTTTTTAAGGAACTTGTAAACCGTTCACGAATCAGAAAAAGGCAACCACGATAAGGGACAACGATAGGCAACAACGATTGACCCATGAAGGTTACACCCCATTCATAATCCATGAGATTACTAACTCCATATGGTTCGGAACCACGAAAGGAGGATCGGGGATGATGGTACGAAGTGAGTCATGGAGTCACATTGGCCCGTAGCCTCTACTCGATTCTTATAGTGAAAAGCATTCCTGTAATCTCAAAGGCATACAAACATAGATTCAATTCGCTCCAAACTATTATTAAGCTAAATTGGTTTAATATTAATGCAACATATAATTCTATAAAATTTGTGATCACTTGATTAAATAACAAGATTAAAAAGGAACCTAAGCCGGTTCTCCAAATTATCTTATTAGGCGTGATTTTCAATTACATATTCCCTTTAACATGCAATATGGTGATCAATAAATATAATAAAATAAGCATTAATATTGGAAGAAATTTAACAATAAATCCAACAATATAAAATCGTTAGAAAAATAATAGAAATAAAAGGAACATAATTCTTACTTTGATTCTGTTTGCTTGCAACTATAAAATAATAAACAAGTTAGTAACCTCAAGGAAATAATAATAAAACGATAATTAAATTAAATTAAATTAAATAGAGTTGATTTGGGGCCAAACCCTCAAACAGTTCTACCTTTCACGCCTTGGCTTAAGGATAGAACCACGAGTAAAGTATGGACTCCTTGGAGTGCTTGAAGAAGGAATTTTGAAAGAAAAGGGTAGGCTAGTGTTTAGGCTAGAGCATAGAGGAGAGAAAAATAGAGAATTAATTGATACCCCGTACACCAGAAATGAGGGGGTATTTATAGAAAAAATGTGCTGAGGGAACACACGGAACCCTAAAAAGATAAAAACCCTAAAAAAATGCACCGCGACACGGCAAAGGGAACCGTGACACGGGAAATCCCACCGTCACACTGGAACATTCCCGTGACGCGGTGAACAGATGCGTGACACGAGAAATATTTTAGGGTACGGGGAATAAAACGCGTGAAGGGTTTACGCGAAACGGACACGGAATTCCCCGTGTCACAGCAGGTGCACTGTGTCACAGGGAATCCCACCGTCTGACGGGGCAGTTTCCCGTGACACGGTGGATAAATGCCGTGATGCAGGAGTTTGTAGTCCGTTTTTCCGTCTAAATTCATTTTTAACTCTAATTTCGTTCATCATTTTTAAGTACCGATTGATAATTTCGGGCATTTCTGATTTATTATTATTAATTGGGTTAAAAAGAACTATGCTTTGACTAAACATCAAGACTGATCCATGGACTATTCAAAAATTGAATTTAACTAAATACGATTTTTTAAGCACTCTCGAGATTAAATACTGAACCCGACCAATAGTGGCGGTGAAGGGTTGTTCATCATCGGGTTTGGTTTTGGGGAAACATTTTTAGGTGTCTACACATTGCAAATTCCAATGACACGAACAATTGATTTGGGAATTTCTTAAATTGATTGAATTTGATTGTGATTCTCCTTGTTAATCATTCATAGTGAACCCTAGTTTGGTTTATAGGAGGTAACCTTTGAATTCCTTTGATTGCAACTATCGTTTGTCCCTTGCAATGTATGAATCAATTGGGTGATCTATCAATTAGCATGATTATTAAGCTTGCATGTGGAACCTATATCCCTAGTGTTTAGCAATTTTATTGAATTCTTGATTCTTGTTATCCTAGTTACCATACTCAACCATTGTCAATTCTTCGATTTAGCTTAACATTAGATTATAACATAGCTTTGATTCATTCCTTTGGGTTCGACCCTTAGCTTACCTCTATACTCGTATAAGGTTTGTTAAGCGTTTACAAATTTAGTTTGACTTAGGGAGAATTAGATGACGAACTAGTTCCAACCCCTTGTCAAAATGGCGACGTTGCCGGGGAATGACATTGGTGCTTTGTTATAGTTTTTGAGTCTATTTCATTCTAAAAAAAACAAAATGATTTTCCTCTTTAAGGCTACACTTGTAGCCGTGCTACTAATCATTTCCTTTGAGTTGTATGCATAGAGCACGTGGTCATTCACTTGTGCCATTTGATCCGGAGATCGAGAGGACTATTACAAAACTAAGGGTTTCTAGGCGATCTTTTAGCTCTAGCATTCTAAGTGAGGAAGAACCGCAACAAGAGGAACAAGTAAGAATGGGAGAGAACCTGAGAGTAACATTGAAAGAATTGGGGATTCTCGGTGCATATAGATTTGAGAGTGGAATTGCTCCACCTACAACTCCGGCAAATGATTTTTAAATTAGGCCGACTATGATTACTTTGATAGAGAGGCGAAAATTTAGTGGAGCCAAGAATGAGAGCCCGGTAAATCATCTCAAGGAATTTGAAAAATATTTCAATACTATCAAGGTAAACGGAGTTTCCCAAGAATTCATCCGCCTCAAGTTCTTTCCCTTTTCTCTCATTGGGCGTTCTTTGGAATGGCTAGACAGGGAGGTTAAGCCGAATTCTCTAACTACATGGGACGAGGTTACAAAGGAATTTCTAACTCGTTTCTATCCACAAAAGAAAACGGCGGAGGCAAGAGCTTTGATTCAAGGCTTCAAACAAAAGCCAAGTGAGAGCCTCTATGAAGCGTGGGAGAGATATAAGGAGTATCAAAGGGAGTGTCCACACCACAGGATTCCAACCTATCAAATTATTCAGATTTTCTATGGAGGCCTAAGTCCCCAAGGCAAGTCATGCCTAGATGGAGGAGCCGGAGGTCCCATCATGAATAGGACTAAAGAAGAAGTGGTGGACATCATTGAGGATGTTGTGAAGTATTATAGAGATTGGAAAGATGGTGAGAGAGAATCAACTAGCAAGAGTATCTCTTCGGTGTACTCGGTTGATCATTTGAATGCAATCAACAATCTCTCCTCATAAATGGCAAACTTGGGGAAGGAAGTGAGTGCAATCAAGGAAAAATTGGAGAGTTCTTCTTCCCAAGCTCCAAGTCTTCCCTCCCAATTTAAGGGGAGAGGTACTCCTTCTAACTCTCATCCCCCTCTTTCTTCTAGTAACATGCCTAGTGGTTATTTGTTTTGTAATGTGTGTGGTTCATATGATCATGATTCTAGTAATTGCCCTCATGCGTTCCCGGAGAGTAATGATGATTTTGATAATAATGAGAGTGAACATGTGAACTTTGTGTCAAACAATAATAATGTGCAAAGGTTTGATAACCAAAGGGGTCAATGGGATAGGAATTACCAAAACCATGGTAATTTTGACAATTATAACCAAGGTGGTGGTTATAGAAACCAAGGGAACCAAAGTTCTCGTGGTAACTATAACAATCAGGGTTATAGTGGTCAAAATCAAAACCAAAATTATGGTAATCAAAACCAAGGTTATGAAAATCATAATCAAGGTGGTGGTAACCATAATCAAGGTTATGGTCACAATCAAAATAGGGGTAATTGGAACAATCAAGGGAGAGGCAATTTTTAAAATAATGCTCAAAGAAGCCCTCCACCCGGATTTGCTCCAAAGACTCAAGTTGATAATTCTTATTCACAATCCTCTTCTTCTAGGACTAATTTGGAGGAAATCATTGAAAATCAAACAAAGTCGTTGAGCACTTACATGGCCGTAAGTGACAAGAAATTCAATGAAGTAATGACTCATAATAAGATGCTTGAAAACCAAATTTCTCAACTTGCTAATGCTTTGAAAGACAATGCTAGTCCTTCTTATTTACCTTCCCAAGGCTTAGATCCCAAGATACCCATGAATGCTATTGTCACAAGGAGTGGTAAGGTTATTGAGGAGAGTTTGCCTTGGAAGAGTGGAACTAAGGAGGTCCCTAAGGAGGTCTTGGTAGAGGATGAGAGAAATGGTGCATCTTTGAGTGAGGTTGTGATTGAGACACCTAGAGAGGTGAGAGTGGAGAAAGAGATTGTGAAACCCAAGCTTCCATATCCACAAAAATTCATGAGACATAAGTTGGATGAACAATTAGGAAGATTTATTGACATGCTTAAGCAACTTCATCTTTCTCTACGTTTTACCGAAGTTGTTACCTAAATGCCCAACTATACAAAATTCCTCAAAGACATTTTGAGTGGTAGGAGGTCTTGTGATGTGATGGAGACGGTCAACTTGACCGAGAATTGTAGTGCAATTATAATGAACAAGATGCCACCCAAGTTGAAAAATCCCGGAAACTTCTCTATCCCTTATGCCATTAACAAGATGCAAATTGATAATGTCTTATGTGACTTAGAAGCTAGTGTTAGCTTAATTCCATATCCAGTTTATCAAAGACTTGAGTTAGGGGAACTTATGCCTTCTAAGATTACCTTGAAATTGGCCGATAGGTCAATTAAGATTCCTAAGGGGAAGGTTGAGGATGTTCCTCTGAGAGTAGGGAAGTTTGTAATTCCGGTAGATTTTGTGGTGCTTGAAATGGATGAAGATGCTACCATTCCCATTATTCTTGGTAGATCTTTTTTTGCTACCTCGGGTGATATGATTGATGTTAAGAGTGCAAAAAATTCACTCAAGGTAGGAGAAGAGGTTGTTGAATTTGACTTGAATGAAAGCATGAAATATCCATGTTCATCTTTAGAAAATTACAAGTTGATCGATTCTCTTGATCTTGTTATATCTTCCTTGCATGAGCACTTGCTCACTTGTAATGATCCTCTTGAGAATGTTTTGTTGAATAAGGATAAGATAAGTGCTCCTATCAAGGAAGTGGCAATGTATGAGGATTTTCTTAATGGAAGCATTGAGGAAGTGGATGAGCATATGTGCATTAATATCTCTAGACAAGAAGCTTTGCAAGCCGCCACTTTAAAGGAAGGTGAAGGTGTATCAATGGTTGAGTTCAAACCTTTTCCATCACACCTTAGCATCAAGGGATCATGATGGAATGGTCCCAATTCGGCCAAGAGTGGTTTTCCAAATGGTTTTGTAGAAGTCTCAATGAAAGATATTCTTTATCCGTTCAAGGCTAATGGCAATCGTCTAATGAAGTATTTCGACGATGTTCTTGTTGGTTTCATGGACTCATTGTTTCTCCGACAACCACCTTAATGGGTGGAAGATGTCGAGCTAACGACATTAACCAAAAGCGTTACCCAGGAGGCAACCCGGTTTTCTAACCTTTTTCTTTGATCTTACATTTCTCTTTATTTCCTTCTTTGAGAACTTTTCTTATTTCTCTCTATTTTGGTTTGTTCTTTTGATCCTAGGTACCATGGGATTGGTTCAGAGAAAATTTCCAACAATTTGGTGCTACTTCAAGACTTCGTGAGGTTTGGTTAAGCTTAGAGGAAAGGGTTCGTTGAGGTTATACGTTCTCGTGTTTGCATTCCCATCGATTTTTATTCATGTTTAACCATATTTTGGATTGTTTCTTATGAAAATTTTAAGTCCTTGATCATGATATTTGATAGGGACGGTGAGAATGAAAACGCGAAAGCATTATTAAGGGGGTTTCTCTTTTTAGAGCCTTCCTGAGATGTATGTGGTGCGCACGCACTAAGCTAGGTGCACACACCACATAGATCACCCGCGGGCGCGGGCCTATATGCCGCGGGCGTGGATGCCTGTGCACCAAAAATGCTAAATTCCGACCAAGAACTTCTCGCGGGCGCGACATTATCAGGAGGGGGCGCGACCCTCTGTTGCGCGCACGGAAGATGATGAATAGACAATAAGAAACCATACCTCAATGAAGCCTTGAAATGCTTGAAAAATGCTCAAAATGAAGATGTAAGAACAAATAAGACTCCCAAAAACAAGTTCCAAACCTCAACACAAAACTTCAAAAATTTTGAAAAAGGTCCTAATATTTTTATTTGATTGAATTGGGGAAGGAAATCTGAAATTGTTGGGTTTTAGATTTGAAAACTTGATGTTGGCAATTGAAATTGATGTTGAAATGATAGCAAAAGAGGTGAAGTAGGTTTGATATTGCAAGAGAGGGTATAGGGTTTTAGGAGGGAAAAATGAGAGAATTGAAAGAGATGGTTTTAGGGGCATGTTCAAATTTGCCTTCAATCCATGTTTTTTTGCTTAATATTCATGATGTTATCAATGGCATTGTTCATTTGTTACCATTTCTTGCTTCTATTCTGAAATATTTCCATTTTATGCTTGTTGTTGAACAACTACTTATGCTAAGTCTTGATACTTTGTAGATGGCCACACTTCGCCATAAGAAGCGAGCTAGAGCTAGTTCAAGCAAGCCAAGGTATATTATTCCGCCTCCACCCGAGGTTAAGGACACTTATGGCATTGAGTTTTCAAAAGAATCTCATTGGGAGTGCTTCAAACGTCTTTCCAATAGAAAGCTTAGGCCAACGCATTTCTACGATCAAACGACAACAAAATTTCTAGGGATCGATGAGGATGTTCGCCTCCTTGCAAAAGGCCTTGATCTTGGATTTGAGTGCCCCTACTTATGCTAGGGTGAAAATTACTCAAAGATTTTGACTTTCCAACTCTTCAACAATGATCACTCATTGACGGATGCTCAACTATGTTCATATTTCAAGTTTCCTTAGGTCGAGGATCCGGATCATTGTATCTATCCGGCTAGTGAGCATGGATATGATGAGAAACGTTGGTGGAGGAGTATGTCGGAGGAAGGAAAGTATGGCCCTCAAACCTCAAATTCCGCTTCCATGATTCATCCGGCTATGCGGTATTTCAACCAAATCCTCACATAAGCTCTTTGCTCCAAGGATTCTTTGGGAGCTATCTCCCGTGAGGAGCTTTGTTGGTTGTGGATAGCCGACCAAAATGACTTTGAGATTGTGTCGATGGATTTCATGGAGCATCTGATCTCTCGATTCTTGGATATTCGTGATGGAGTTTGCTTATCGGGGTGCCCAATTGGGTGGGATGATTTCTATCCTAGCTCTTTGCATCAATGATGATTACAAAACCATGTTAGATGAGCTTCCCCCGATCATTGCTCCTCAAGAAAAGTCTCCCTCACATTTCCTAAACATCTCTGCCCTAGTGAATAAAAAATTTCTTGATCGAACAATGAAGGACGATGTTTTCATTTGGAAGGTTTCTCGGTATAAGGAATGGTTCCTCATCCCTTTCAAGGAGGCAACTATTCGACCCGAGGAGAGAGATTCTTTGTCTTGGAGGCCCCCGGTATGAGATGTTCATCTCTCTATCCAACGAAGGACAAATTGTACAAGAGGCCGTTCAACCAATGCGTGCTCATCGATTGCTCATTCTCTTCCCCCGGTTGAACCGGAAGGTACACCTACTCTTTCCACCTTATCACTCCTTGTACTTTTGATATGCCAACAATTCGTGCCAAGCTTGATTCTATTGCTAACATGTTGTACTCCATGCCTTCTGTGCAACCCCCTTACCTTGGTTATGATTACCATACGTATCAATTATATGATTTGCATGTTTGGAGGGGGGAGATAGAACCTTACGTCAACTATCCGTACCTCCCGGTCCAACAAGGACATGTCCCTCAATGGGAGCCTTTTGATCCCGCTGTGGGTCCTAGACTTTGTTACCCTTATTAGGAGGGCCCCCATATTCACCATAGTTCTATCATAGGCACTACCCCAGGCACTTACGACTATAGGCGAATCGGTGGTTGTGATTATACGTATGATCCAGCTAATCCTTCGCCTTTTCCGGAACCCGAGACTTTTGGTAGGTGGGGTAGGTCGGGTGAGCCGATCTTTGATGATTGGTCTCATTATTTTGAGCTTGATAGAATTAGGAGGGAAAGTCGGTTGAGGGGTAAGGCTCCCATGGAGGTGAGCGAGATGACAAGCTCTAGTCATTTGATGGAGACCGGTGAGGGGAGTTCTCATTCTACCCCTTACCATAGTGCGGAATGATACTACCATGGCCCCCTTCTTTTGTGCTTTATATGACGATTCTCTTTTGCCTATATGTCTTTAGGTTTAGAGTTTAGGGGGGTGGCCCATTTTAAGCTTGGGGGTATTATATGTTGTTTGTTGTTGTGCTTTGTTGATTTTCCCCCTTGCTTTTGTAGTTCATTCCTGGTCTCATCTGCTTCTAGTATCAATCTCTGCATCCTTTGGTTTTATGATGATATTATGCTTCTATTGATTTCTCTGCCCGGCTTTTTGGATTCGTTGTTTGATTCGCTGATCGATGTCTGATGCGTTTCTCTATATCTCTGTTATGATGATTCCTGATGATGATTATCTGATATCTTGCTTCTTGTTACTATTTCGGTCTTATGTCTCATTGGATATTACTCCTGTTGCTATTTGCTTTTTCTTTATTTTCATTATTTTATTTTCTTCATTTTCTTTTGTTTGTTTTTGTTTGGAAGTTACTAACAATTTTCTTTGTATATAGTTTTTTTTTTTATTTCTCACCGTGCTCTATTGCTTAAGCTTTGAATTCAACGGTTTGTAGGGTTCTATTACACCTTAATTTATGTAGCATAGCTTTGGCGCTCGGTGAGATCTTTCTATATATCTTCTCTTTCTTTCTTGGTTGCATAGTTTAGGATTAGCTTTAGGATGAGTTGAATGGTTCGAGGATGTTTGCTTTGTAACACCTTGCGTGTTCGGGGTCATTGGTGTTGTTGCCGAATGACCACTTGTTTGACGACTGGGTATTACTTGTCTTTGCTTGCATTCTTGCGCTTTTCACTCTATCTTTTGATTTTTTTAGCTCTTTTCCTTCTTTCATTTACAAAAAAAAACATTTTTGAGGCTTTTCTTTTTCTTTTTTCTTGTTTAGCTCTTTCTTTGGACATTCTACATCTCGGGATTTTCCCTTTGCATGTATGCTTTCCTATATTTAATTGGTGTGCATGTTTTTTTTGGGGTTTGGTAAGTCCAACTTACCGCGGAAACGACCCGACCCAAAGAACCACTCGCAATTAATAAAACCATAAAGCATAACAAATAATTATAAAAGGATAAAATCGGAATTTACCTTTGACGCGTGCTTCACCCGACCTAATGGGCTCTTACTTGAAAGCTTTAGCTCCGAAAATACCGAGCCTCCAACGCTATCCACCCACAAAGGACGAACACCGACTTTTTAGGTCCGCTACCTTGGAGTTAGCAAGGTCCGACCAAAACCCAAGTGTTAATGGAGTTTAAGAGTTTTTGCCAAAATGCAATGCTCTTTCTAACTCCCACTCAAGCAAAGAATTCTCAAGCCATGCTATGGCTATTTATAAGGAAGGATAGCTTTTGAATTCCACTCATCTTTCTATGTGGGCTTTTTTCACAAAAAGTTCCCACATGGAAAGATTGATGAATTCAATCCTTAGTTAAATAAACCAAGGAATAAGTAACAAGTGTCACATGGTTAGGTGAGGACCACTTTCCCACTTGGTCCCCAAGGCAATTCACATGCAATGTGAACTAACCATGTGTCACCCAACCTTGAGCCCCAAATTGGGTTCGGTTGAGCTATTTTAATTTGGCCCGTGTCCATGACCCATCGCCCCGGGTCCACGGCACGTGGCACGCTGCCAACGTGGCATGCTACCTACGTGGAACGCTGCCACTTGGCGGCTGCCACTAGATGGCTGTCACTTGGCGGCTACCACTAGGTGGCTTCCACGTGTGCTGCCACATGGCGCTTGGCCATGTGTGCTTCCACGTGGCAAACACTTATTGGGCGCGCTTTCATAGCCTTTTTCGTGGCTAGGATTTTACTTGTTACTTGAAGCATTTTTCCCGTCTCGCCAAATCCTAAATTTTGGCTCGAAATTTGAGATTCTCAGACTCTCGGTTTTGACGCTCCAAGCTCGAATTTCCGACGTCTAAATATTTAACACTCGGGCGACGAATTAATTTCTTCCGAATTAATTCGTCGAGTCGGTTCGTATATTTGCTAGGTTGTGACCCCAAAACCAAACCCGTTGATGAACACCTTTCACCGCTATTATTGTTTGGGTTGAGTATTTAATCTTTGGAGTCCTTAAATCCATTTTTTATCCAATATATTTCATGAACCAATCCAATTTCTAGCTCATTCCCCTAAACCATAACCTTTTTTACACTTTTCGTGTCCACATCGCAAAACCGAGAGAAACTGATTTTATGGCTATAAAATTTTGATCCAATTATTATTTTTTTGGATAGGCCTTTTAATAAGATTTCCAACCATATATCATAAGCCCAATTCCGAGCTATAACGAAAAAGATATGAGCAAAACACTAAACTCGGCCCAAAACCGACGCCCTTCCACTAAAACGATATATCTTAAACTCTAAAAATGATTTTGAACTGATTTCAATTGTATTGGAAAGTAGACTTGATAATATTTCCAATGATATATTATATGCCTTATTCCGAGTTACGGATCAAAAGTTATGATTATTTTAAAATCGCGTATAAAAACTGGAATTACCGCGCAGCAGCTAAAATGCCGCGACGTGGCAAGATCTGACGTGGCACGGGGCAAATTCCTGTGAAACGGTAATTTGGATGTGTTTTTCATGTTTTTTAGTGCCCCATGACTTGGCATTGGTACCGTGACACGACGCCTTATGCCGCGACACGGTGGACTCTGCCGCGTCACGACATTTTCTGCCGTGTCACGGTGGGTTGCTGACGTCACAGTGCTCACAAAACTTCCCCGCGTCACGGGAGACTGTGCCGCGACACGGGGAGTACTGCCGTGTCACGGTAGGAATTCCTGTGTCAGGGTGCCTTTCATGTGACACGGGACAACTTCGTGTCCTATCCGCGTAAACCCTTCACGCGTTTTACTCTCGTAGGTCAAATATTTCCTTCGTCACTCTAATTTTCCCCGCGTTATAAATACCCCCCTCCTCTCTACAATTCGGGGCACAAAATCATTCTCTCTTCCTCTCTTTTACACTAATAATCATTCTTTCTCACCTTACACCAAAAATCATTATCTTCTCCCTCTTTAACCTAATTTCTAGCCTCCTTATTCTTCCATAATAATTCCCCTAAGCACTCCAAGGAGTCTATACTTAACCCGAGGTTCCGTCCTTAAACCAAGGAGTGAAAGGTACAAATAACTGAGGGTTTGGACCAAATCAATTATACTTTTCATTTATTTAATTTAATTTTCATTTGCTTTATATTTTTATTGAAATTACTAACAGTTTATTCATGATGTAGCAATTTAAAGGAACGCGCGGAATGTGAGTAATTAATTAATTTAATTACTTATTTTATTTTTATATTGCTAGTATCATGATTAGGGTTATTTTATATTTGATTTGACTAACGTTATTATTGTTGAATTTCCTCCAATATTAATGTTTATTCTATTGTTATTATTGATCACTATATTGCATGTTTAAAGGGAATATGTAATTGAAAATCACCGCCTAATAAGATAATTTGTACGACCGGTTTAGATTCCTTTTAATCTTGTTATTAAATCAAGTGATCACTAATATTTTAGAATTATGTGTTGCATTAATATTAAACCAATTTGGCTTAATAGTAGTTTGGAGCAAATTAAATCTCTGTTTGTATGCCTTTGAGATCGCATGAATGCTTTTCACTATAAGAATCGAGTAGAGGCCAGCACGGGCGAATGTGACTCCATGACTCACTTCGTACCATAATCCCCGATCCTCCTTTTGTGGTTCCGAACCATATGGAGTTAGTAATCTCATGGATTATGAATGGGGTGTAACCTTCACGGGTCAATCGTTGTTGCCTTCGTTGTCCCTTATTCGTGGTTGCCTCTTATGATCCGTGAACGGTTTACAAGTTCCTTAAAAACTTGTTGGCGGCTCCCTACTTTCCTTGTCTCTAATAGTATACGTCAATTCCCACTTCCTAAGAGTACCAAGCATATTCACACATTCTTTAACGTAGGCGCACTTCGAGCGACGCCTACAATTTGGCGACTCCACACAGTGGATTTCCTAAATTAAAAAAATAAAAAAAAAAATCCCGTGCCACGGTGGACTTTCCCGTGACACGTCAGCATCCACTGTGCCACGGGAAAGTTCACCGTGTCACGGTAGTTTCCACTGTGGCACGGTGGAATTACAAAAAAAAAAAAACCTCACCGTGTCACGGCAGCTTGTCCCATGACACGGTACAGTTTTCCGTGTCATGGTGCCCTTGAAATAAGTCCAGTCATCTTTTTTTAAGTCTTCCGTGTTAATTTTGTCCTCGCGTCAGTCATTTTGGTTATTGTTCACATGTCTAGCCATACGATCATACCACGAGTCTTATAACATCACTTAGTCACTCACGAGTCAAGTATAGTCCACACACTTTCTTTATGTTCCGACTTGAGTCGTGCACCAGGTCGTTTATGATCGTATATTAGGTTCATGCACCCTTTTTTCGCCATAATAATAAAATGAGTGGAGTTTTCTCACCTGTTTTCAAATGTCTATTTTTTTCCCTCCTTTCCTATCTCGAGCAATGAGTCAAACAATTAAGTGAACTATTTTATTTCACATTACTTGGTCAAGGAACAGGGATAGATTAATATGGTTCGTGTCATTACCGCAACAATCTCTCAGATCTAATAGGCGTTCAAAGAGAACTTTGCCATCTCCATTACTCATCACCTTTCAATGGCCACTAAAGAAGATATTGAGAACATCAACAAATCCATTGAGGCACTGTGTGCCATGATGCAAACCCTTACCACTAGGGTCACTACCATGGAACAAAACAAGGTCACTGTTTCCACCCTTGACAAACTGAAGGAACAAATGAGTAAGATTTATGAGGATTTCACTTATGTGGAACGGCCTCTCACTCCTTTGGATGTGAAGGACAGACTCCCTGAAAAGTTCTCCACTGCAGATATTCCAAAGTTCAAGCCTACTGACAATCCAATATTCCATTTGAAGGCGTTCTCTGCAACCATGGCTCTTAAGGGATTTGACGTAACACTCTTCCCTACGGTGTTCCCTCTCTCCTTAGAACATGCTTGCCAACAATGGTTTTATTCCTTAGATGCCAAGCATACTGCGACTTGGCAAGATGTCACCGACGGTTTCATGAATCGTTACAAGTGTAACATTCAAACTAAAACTTCTGAACGTGAACTCTCCATTCTTTAACAGAAAGAGAATGAAGGCTTCACCGCTTACCTGAACAGGTGGAGGGAAATAACTTCACTCTTCGTAGATCCTCCCAAAGAAAGAGAGATGGTTCACCTCTTTATTCAAAATATGACTCATAAATATAGGGAACATCTCAAATTTCTTCCACTGAACACTTTCGAAGCTGTATACGACATCGGCATCAATATCGAGGATGAGCTAATAAAGACTGCTGGTAGTAACAATAATAACACTTGGAAAAACAAGAAGAACGACCATCCTTCTTCTTCGTCTTCTAAGCACGAAAATACTACCAACAATATAAGCCAAGTTGATATCAATGAAGTGTTAGCTCTTGATGCTCCATTGCCCAAGAAGAAAAGAACTTACACTCCTTTAGGAATGACTTATGATGCGGCCTTTGATCGCCTTTACGGTCAAGGCTTGATCACACCTATTAGGCCATTTCCAGAGCCAAAACCTGAAGAAAGGAGCACCAAATGGAATCCCAATGCACATTGCAAGTACCATCAAGGAAGGGGCCACACTACGGAGAAATGTTGGAATTTGAAGGACGTCATTCAAGACTTGATGGATGCAAACAAACTTTCTGTCCCTCCAGGAGGCAAGAAGTAATGAATACAAGGCGCACAACAGATCCTTCGTGCAAGATTTCATGATTTCTTTCTTTATCATTCATCTCCATTCCCCCATTCATGTCTAGCATAGGTTTTCCACTTTGAATTTTTATATGTTTCATGTGTTTCGTTCACCTTTTCCATTAATAAAATGAGCAAATTTCCTTTATATCTCGATCATAGAATTTTTCATTCATTTATTCATTCTCAAAAAAAAAAAAAAAAAAAAATCAATTACCGAACTAAACCCAAGGTACACCAATGACTTGAGGCACCTTTGCAACCCTGTCATTCCCTGTTAACCGTTCAATCACATTCCATTTCTTCATCAACCATTTTGAGCCTCGTCTAACGTTTGGCCTTCATTTCTTCAACCCACATTCACTTAACCCTGGGATTGGAAGATGTGTAATTGTATAACATTCAAAAAGCAAGTAGGGAAAAAAAAAGCAGCAAAGCAACAATAAAACAATGTCTAAAGGCAAGTGTTCCAATGTCTTTGATACAAACATGTCTCAAATTGCGTCCTCATCGAGTGCTTGGTACCGTGCCTGAGAAACATGAATGCTAAGTGAGTGATGGAACGCATGATCTGAGATTGCCTACATTGATTCAAAAGAAAAAAAAAATCAAAGCAAAAAAAAAAATGTTGAAAATAAACTTGCAAAATTCAAAATTTTCAAATTCACAATTACACATCTTTGGGGCTTCTCTCGGGTCTTGACCCTTTTACCCCTTTCTTCCTTAAACCATCAACTTAACCACATTACAAACCTTGAAAGACCTCTTTGAGGTGTACATACACTTGTGCAAAGTTCGGTTAGAGCTATGTTCGGCCTGATTCCTAACGGATACGTAGGCAACCTCACATCGAGGTGCGACCACATATCTATGCATGATCGAGTCAAAGAATATCCAATGCTTATACCTATATCCCTAACCATTTAGATTTAGACTTGGGGGCTTGAACCCACATCACATTACCTTACCCAGCCTAAAGAGTCATCGTCTTTGACTCTTCACACATATATTTCCATCACCATAACCTTTGCAGCCTCACCTTAGTATCACTTTCACACACTATTTTCACACATAAATATCCATATCGTCTTTCCCTTAGGAACCATTTATCATGAAATCTTTTTTCCCTACAGCGCATGCTTCATCATCTTTCAAGACAACATTCATCAGAAGAAACGTTGTTTACTTGCTTAGCTTCTAGACCTGAGCAATGTTCATTGTTTCATGCATCGCATAATGTGCTGAGTAACATTTCTATATCAATGATTTGTAATAATACAAAGCATATCGTTCTTAGCTCCTTGACCTAAGCAACGTTCATTATCACTTCATCTATATACGTGCTTAGCTTCCAGACCTAAGTGACGTTCAAGATCGCTTCTTTACACCATATATGATGCTTAGCTCCACGACTTAAGTTCATTCATCTATCGTGTCACATGATGTAATTGTCCTTAGCCTCCTGGCCTAAGAACATGCATCTTGCATACATTATTTTTAAGACAAGCAATTAAATCCATACGATTCATTTCGTCTTGCTTAAGGAGGAAGTTCAAAACTTCTTTCCTTTTTCATTATTTTATTTTGGGGAAGTTCAAAAACTTTTTCAAAATTTTTATTGAGGGAAGTTCGAAAATAAAATTTCATTTTTCACGTCTTTCTTTTTCGGGAGAAAGTCGGCACCCTCCACTCGTCTCATGACAAAAATGATGGAAAATTTTTGCTTTTGCATTTTCGGTTGCTTGTGTCTGCACACACACATTCAAACTATACACACACAATCACAAGTAATACTCATGTCATGTCATGTTGTGTTAAGTCAAACTTGGTCAATTCAGTTGGTCAAGTGAATCATAGTCTATACGAGTCCCCTAGCAGATTTTATTTTGCAGGTCTCAATTACAGCCCACGTCCTAGGACAAGCGGACCATTTACAGCCCACGTTCGGGGACAAGCGGACCATCTACAGCCCACGTCCAGGGACAAGCGGACCATTTATAACCTATGTCCGGGGACAATCGGACCATTTACAACCAGCCCACGTCCGGGGACAAGCGGACCATTTACAGCCCACGTCCGGGGACAAGCGGACCATTTACAACCAGCCCACGTTCGGGGACAAGCGGACCATCTACAACCCACGTTCGGGGACAAGAAAACCATTTACAGCCCACGTCCGGGGACAAGCGGACCATCTACAGCTCACGTCCGGGGACAAGCGGACCATCTACAACCCACGTTCGGGGACAAGCGAACAAACTACAACCCACGTTCGGGGACAATCGAACCACCATCATTTCATGGCGCAATGTTCTCGATACACAGAGACTTGCAATCTCATCATCTGTCGACTTTCCTTAAGCATGGAAAGTATTATCCGGTGGATTTCTTCAAGCATAGAAAACCGCCAAATTCATATGTCGGCTTTCCTTAAGCATGGAAAGTATCATCTGGTAGATTTCTTCAAGCATAGAAAGCTACCAAACTCGTCATTTGACTTTCCTTAGGCATGCAAAGTATTTCAACAGAACGTCATTCGGTGGATTCCTTCAAGCATAGGAAGCTACCAAGCTCATTTGCCACCGATACACTGGTGTTAGATAAGCATTCTATCCCTTTACTCTTTTATCTGTAGAACTAACATTTTTCTGCAGGTATCGGCGTATACAGAGTGATTTAGGATCGCAGAACGTCTTAAATCATTCTCTGTCCCTATCGACTACTTTGACTATTGTTTTCGAAACTGACGTTTCTACAAACTCAGTCAAAGTGGGGGCTTCTGTAAACACCTAAAAATGTCTCCCCAAAACCAAACCTGTTGATGAACACCTTTCACTGCCATTATTTGTCGGGTTGATTATTTAATCTTTGGAGTGCTTAAATCCATATTCTATCCAATATATTTCATGAACCAATCCAATTTCTAGCTCATTTCCCTAAACCATAACCTTTTTTTCCACTTTTCGTGTCCACATCGCAAAATCGAGAGAAACTGATTTTATGGATATACAATTTTGAACTAATTATTATTTTTTTTGGATAGGCCTTTTAATAAGCTTTCCAACCATATATCTAGAAATGGTTTTACCCTTACCGGACTCAGTTTTTAGCCAAAAAACGACCAGAAATGCACTTTTCGAGAGATTTTTCGTTTTGACAAAAAAATTTAAGTCTTTCTAACCTTGAAAATTAATTTCATTATGGTGGTTATGAAATTGGTTCAATACATATTTTATATGCAATTTTAAACCTCTTTAGGCACGATTACTTGGTGGAAATTTGTGTTTGAAAGCTTGGTTTTATTTTTCACATAATTGCAAACTAATTGCATTAAGTGTGAAATTGTTGTTCTTTGAGGCTTCCAAGTACTAAATATTCAATCTTTAATTATGTTAAGTGATTGAAACTTTAAGTTACTAATTCCTTGAATTTTTGTTAAACTTTGTTGATTTAATCATTTTTAGTTGATTGGAAGCATAAAATTTGAAACTTTGTGATAGAAATTTGTTTATCTTCATATTGGAAGATATAATTTTTCAAGGATTCAAAAGTATTAAAGTTGGAATATATATTGAACTTGTGTTCATTTTTCCAACTCCCTCTTATTTTGTCAAAAATCTCAAGATTAATTTAAATTGATTAAATTAATAATGAGAAAATGCCTCATTTATTTTGTTGCACCAAGTTAAACCAATTTAATTAAAAAAATGGTTCTTGGGAATTATTTTGGTTAGATGCACTTTGAAAATTTTATTTTAAGTTAGACTTGTTTAAATTTTCAATTTTGCTCCTTGAATTAGTTCTAAAATTAATTTAGGATTAATTATACAGTCACGCAAAATTTGGGATCAAATCCCGAGGCTATGGCACGCAAAACCAAGGCGGAAGCACCCTTGTCTAGCCGGCAGCATAGCAGCCCGCATGTGGCTGCCTTGATGGTGCGTGCAGCTAAGTCGTGTCTAATGCACACGGCCGCAAGTAGCAGCATAGGAGCAGCACGCTGCCTTGATGGTGCGTGCATGCATGCTGTGGTGCGTAGTGTAAGGGCTGCTGTGGCGTGGGTGTGGTGCACGAGCATGGTGTGCTTGGGCTTGGTGCATACGTCGTGTAAAGGGGAATATGCGTAGACGTTGCTTGCGAACCAATGTAGTGCAATGAGTTCGTACAACATGGCCATCAAGGGCCACGTTATTGATGCGTGATAGTTCGCTGATGTGGGCGGTGTAACGCTTAGCAACATCAGGCCCACTCCCACGTTCATTGAGCATCAAACGGTTGTGCGGGGTGTGAGCACCCCATGTCTTAGTGCTAGGCACTTAGAAATTTTGGACTATGTAATTTTTGCTTAAATTGTTGTTTTAATTATTTTATTTTTTTTTAAATTAAAATTTTTGAGGTTAGTCCTCGGGATTTTGAGCGGCATTGGCAAAATTTATTTTGACAAATTTTGGGTTTTATCGACTTAATTAATTGGATTAATTGAGTTGGATGCGGATATTAGTATGAGCTTCAAATATTAATTGCGCTTATTTACATAATCAGTTAAAACAACTTTGACTAATTTTAATTAGGCGTGTTAACTGGATTAACCACCTAGATTAGTTACTAGTTCTCACGTGTTTATGCATTGTTACTTGTTTATCCTTGTAAAATGCATGGGCCATTCACAGATAGTGAATGGATGAATAGAATGTATATTCTCTCACGGGTTTTATGAAATGGCAACTAGTGGGGCCCGATTAGGATAGAAAATACGGACTGTGATCCGTGATGTATTTTTGTAAATCAAAATACGGTCTGCGAACCGTTGTGTATTTTTGTACCTTAATATTTAGATTAGTCCTAATCATAGATACTATTAGTTGCATTTATTTTGGTCAAGTCTTGGAAGACGAAGCCATGAAGTTGCAAATGAAGACGTTTTGAAGATTTGAAGATCTCAAGGGGTCATGCTAGTTGCCAAATGCATCTCTATTTATGTTTTTCAATATATGTATTTATGTATATGAATTATATGTTAGATGCATGTTTAGGATTTTGAATATTGTGATGATTAATTAAGTTCACTTAAATCAACCAACATAGAAACCCTAGTTCCCTAAATATAGAGTAAAACTTGTCATTACAAAACAACACTTACCAACCGAACGAGGGTCGTAGTGGTGGGCTACGCCAAAGCGAGGCATACCGGGTGTTATGAACGGTTTTGGTTTTAAGGCATACGGGGTATGAAAGTTGGTTTTGGTTGTACTCAACGATATGAGTGATGGAGTCCTAACATGTCGTGGAAAAGTGAATAAATTGTTGAGAGAGCATTAGATGCGACGATTTATTCAACAAAGAAATGATGTCCTTTGAACAAGTGTACTATTCCGTTAGTGGGGTCAGAATTATTAGAAAGCTAATATATTCAGTAAGGTCAAGTGATCAGAATGCTTGGGTGGAGGCCGCTTTCGATCAGTAATATTAATGCATAATTAATATTAAAGCTTAATTTTGACTGAACCCATCGGGTCACACCCAAGCAACTAACGAACCAAAGCGACGAATTAATTAGGAATTAATAAGCCGACCGAGTAATTAATATTTAGACGTCGGGAATTCGAGCTTAGAGCGTCGAAACCGAACGTCGGAAGTCGAGTCGAAAAATAGTAAAATACGAGACATGAAAATAATAATAATTCAACAAAGACTAAAATACCCCTAGCATCGGAATGCCCCGAGCAAACCGAGTGCTAGGGGCATATGACCTAGCATGGTGGCTAGCATGCGCACCAAGCCGAGCCTAGGCTGGCTGGTGCGTGTTAGCACACCAAGGCTTGCATCGCAAGGCTAGGCACTGCCTAGTGCGTGGTAGCATGCTGGGCGCTGCCTTGTGCGCACATAAGCTAGCAGCCATGCCATAGTAAGCCGCAGCAGCTAGCAGCCGCATGGCTGGGCCAATGCGTGCTGGCTAGCGCTGCTGGGCCTACTGGGCGTGGCAGCCACGATAAGGCAGCCCAACTTGGGTACCTTGATGCCCAAGGGTGGGTGCCATGTGGCGCATGGTGAGAGGTGTGTGAGGTGTTGTGTTGACCGGTTTTGGGAGAGGGAGTGGGGAGCAAGTTTGGTCCCCCCCTCCTTCAAATGATCCTCACCTAACCTCTCACATGAGCTTGGCACTTGTTGATTTATTACTAGTTTGATTATTAATTTTATTTTAGCTTTAAAATAAAATGGGAAAATCAAATTCTCCCACATTGATGGGAGAGCTTTTCACTCTCTAGATTTTCCCTATAAATACCAAAGTTAGGGTATTGGGAAAATCACTTGAGTGAGAGTTGAAAAAGGCAACACCATTGTGAAAACCTTTAAACTCATTAATCACTCGGGTTTTGGTCGGACCTTGCTAACCCCAAGGCATTGGACCGTTTTCGGTGGTCGAGTTGTGGGTGGACTATCGTTGGAGGCCGTCGTAATTTCGAGGCTTGATTTCGACGTAAGAGCCCCTTCTGTTTGGGAGAAGCACACTCCAAAGGTAATTATCTTATCTTAATCTTGTGATTAATTTAATTATGTTTATGGTTTTATTTATTGCGAGTGCGGTCTTGTTTTTGGGTTTGTTTCCGCGGTGAGTCAGACTCACCAAACCCCAAAACATGTGGCTAGACTATGTGACTAGACTCAAGCAATGACTAAGTTTAGACTTCATGTATATGCATTAAACTGAATAGGCCGTGGTATTTTAGTCATAACGTTTGATCTGTGACTCTAATTGGGATGAAATCAACGCCATATTAAAGATAAAACTCGGGATATGAATCGTAACTCTTCCTAGAACTCCAGATATGACCAAAACAATTTGACGTTTGTGCAGTATACGGGAATAAAA
The DNA here is from genome assembly GCF_001683475.1 of Chenopodium quinoa. Classification (NCBI taxonomy): domain Eukaryota; kingdom Viridiplantae; phylum Streptophyta; class Magnoliopsida; order Caryophyllales; family Amaranthaceae; genus Chenopodium; species Chenopodium quinoa. The sequence continues at coordinate 73,857 of NW_018742630.1, read as the reverse complement.
ATCCGGGTTGACTTAAAGGAACTATGACTCGTATTAAGGTATATTTATTAGCTCAAATTAATTATTTAATTAATCAAACAAAATCCTTTAGTCATTAATCAGTTTATTAAGACTTATTTACATACACAAGTCAAACCAAACGGTTAGGAAAAACACATAGAGTATGCACAAGCAAAGAATGCACAAGTAGTCACAATATGATGCAATGAGTTTGCAACCTAACCATGGATCTAGTTCTCTAAAGTTTGGGATATGGGTTAGTCAAAGAGGGTCCATGTTTAATTTTCCGGTTGCATCACGCGAAAGCTTTACCTTTTGAAGGGTTGGCGCGAGTGGATGGGACACCGCGAGTTAAAAACTCGCTTCCATGGTTTGGTGAATTCAACATTCTCGGATGTACTCTTTGTTACACAGAGCGTTCAATCAGGTTGATGGAGCAAGAATTCCCAGAGGGTTATGTCCATATGTCAAACATATATGGGTTTCAGAATGGTGAGAAAAACTCAATAAGGAAGTAGAATCGAGCAAACAGTGCTAAAAACTAGTCAAAATTAGAACGCATATTTCTGTCTCGATATTGGAAGAACATGGCGCCAGCGAACAGAGGCCGGCGCCGCAATTTGGCTCTGGCGCCTAGCGACAATGTGTCGCCTGGCGTTACTGTCAAATCCTCGGCACAAGACTCTGTTTTCTGACACTAGTTCCTACATGCCTCAGCAGCTTTCTGTGCTCGATAAAATTTTCCAGTTTCGCACAACATTATTTCGATCCTAGTTGTGAAAGATATTCCTCAAAATTCCTACGTGTAAAAATCCTATGTTTTTAACTCATTACGGATGGTCTTTCCAACGAGATCTTTCTTATGCATATGACAATAAACTTATGCATATGACAATAATGTTAATCAAAATTACGCACATGAAATACTTAGAACTTTTCGAGTCTCATCTACTCATTCTAAATCATTGCCGAAATAAATTTCAAGAATCAAAATAGAAATCCTCCCCAGTGGAGTTACCAAAAAACTGTAGGGAATATTTCAAGCATTAACCCAAACTTAAACAGCACTGTGACCATATACTAAAGTACGGTGGCGTCCAAAGGGAAAAAAGATAGAGCAAAAGAGTCGCCAATAAGTTTTAGTAACTTGTAAACCGTTCACAGGGTAAAGGTTACACCCCTTAACGATCCAGGAGATCGTCAACTCCAATAGGTCTAGAATCATGACTGGTAGTTCGGGGATGAAGGTACAAATCCAACCTAAAAGAGATTGAATCTGCTCTAATAATAGGCCTCCACTTTATTCTAATCGTATTCATGTGCGCTTTCTGACTAACATGCAATCAATAGGTTTACCCTAAACATGTTTATCTATGTTGGTTTAATATTAATGCACAAATAAATCTATTATTGGCGATCACTTGAATTATAATAAAATTAACCCTAAACAAGATTATTAATTATTTTATTAAGCGTGATTACAAGTACAAATTCCCTTTAAACATGCATAAATGGTGTGATCAAGCAATAACAATAAATATAACCAAGCAACATAATAATAATCATAATAATAATTATAATCATAATAATCATAATCATCATAATTAAAATAATCATGTTAACAATAAAGCATAATATCAATAGCAAGATCCTAGGCATGATTCTAACAAGATTAATAACAAACCCTCTCATGTCACTAAACATATAAAAATCAAAGCTTTAACCCTAACATGATACTAACATGATATTAGGAAAGAAAGTAGGAAGTATCACAGGAATCATAATTGATAAAAGCAAATCACCATAAATATGATAGTAGTAAGCAATAAAACATCCTAACATGATTTCTATATCATATTATCAATTAAACAATTAAAGAACTTACTTGGATGCCTTGTACCTCTTTCTAATAACAAAATACACACGTTAGAAACTTCAAGGAAAATATAAAATTTAACAATTAAATTAAATAATTAAAATAGAAAATTAAGAAAGTTTAGACTAGATTTGGGACCAAACCCTCAGAAATTAAAACCTTTCACGTTTATGGCAAAGGCATGCAACTTTGAACAATGCTAGGTTTGTCTAGTGCTAATGTATGAGGAATTGTGTTTGTAAAAGGATAGGTTTAGAAAAGAGAGAGAGAGAGAATCAAGAAATTCTTGATAAGAGTTGATGAGAGAGAATTGATAGTTGTTGATGATTGAAAACGGAGGTTTTAGGAGGCTATTTATAGAGAGAATCAGCCGGATGTGATAAAAAACGAATTAGAGTTTCGAAAAGAATAAAACACGATCGCAGCGTCAAATACACGCGTGGCGCCAAACGCTGGAGTCTAGCGCCAGATGCTAGGAGTGGCGCTAGACGCTAGACTCTGGCGCAAGACGCTAGGAGTGGCGCCGGGCGCTGGAAATCAGTTTTTGCGGATTTTGTTTTTATCATATCTTTTGATCCAGAATTCTAAATAAGGCAAATAATATGTTGTTGGAAATCTCTTGAAGTGTAATTTCCAACCCAATTAGAATCAGATTAAAATATTTTGTAGATAAAAAGATATGGCCGAAATAGTGGAAGTGTGTCAGTTTTGGATAGAGTTTCATATCTCATTCATATCTTTTTCGTTATAGCTCGGATTTAATATTATAATATATCATTGGAAAGATAATTTCAAGGTCTACCAAACCATATATGATTTGGATAAATATTATGCGGCTCAAAAATAAAATCTGAATATATTTTACTTCGTACAAAACAAGGATTCTAAAAAGGAATAGTTTTATTCAATTTCAAACTCTTTGAAACATATTTATCAATCCTAACTCCATTAGGATTTAAAAGAACCTTATAGAATATTTTAGAAGATTATAATCAATCCTAATAGCTTTAGGAATGATAATTAATAATAGGCCATCCTCTAGATGATTGGGCCGTTTATAAAAACCAAATCGGGCCCAGTTTAGTATTTTGGCCATAACTTCTTCATTATTCATCAGAATTGGGCTTATAATATATCGTTGGAAAGGTCTTTTCAAGCCCCATCCAACTAAAATATTATTGGACCCTTATCATGGACCAAACTAAAATGGAATGCACGTTTTTCATAAATAAGGTAAGTAAAGAAATATTTTCAAAAACAAAAAGAAGAGTTATTTTAATAAAAACATCCTCATCACTAGACTTTTCACAGTTTCTCTTTGTTCAATAATCAAATGACCTGAAAGGTATTCATCACTGGGTTTGGTTTTGGGGAGACACATTTGTGTGTCTACATCCCTATTTTCGTGGTTGTAGGTATTGTATGAGGTTCGGGTCTTGATATTGGTGATTTACTAAGGTGGAGGATGCTTTTGGAGCAAGCTCATGGCAATTGGAAAGCTCAAGATGCAAGGAAGTGGATTACTAATCAAGCTCAATCGACAATTGCAATTCCTAAATCAATGGTCCGCATCATTAGAAACTACAATGAAATCTAGAATAATTCTCAAGGCCTAATCGAATTACGCACATGCAAACTTCCATTAATCACTTTAATCTCAATAATTAATCAACACAATCCCCAAATTAAGCACAATCAATCAATCATACAAGTTTCACCCAATTCCTAGCAAACAACTTCACTAGCATCATCATCTAATCAACAAACAACTAAAGAAATCAAGAATCAACAATCTAGGAAGAACAATTACACTAATCAACAATCAAACATCAAAATCAACCAAACTAATATGAAATCAAACAAAGCACTAAAATGAGATAGAGTTTAGAAATACTCATAGATAATAAAGAAGATCTCCAACACAATTGTCACCATTGAAATTCCTCACTTTCTCTCTCTAAAATCTAATCCAAAACTAACCCTAAAACTAGAGAGAGAGGAACTCAACTAAGCTAAAATTATGATCAAAATCTAAAATGAAACTTGCTTCTAAACTTTCCCAAAAAATCGGGTTTACAAAGGAATTTATAGAGGCGCGAAAACAAAAATCGAGCGAAAAAATACCCAGGAAGGCGCGTTTGCGCTGCATGGGAGGCGCGCCCGTGCTGCAAGGGTGGAGCGCTCGCGCTAAGAGGTGGCGCGCCCGCGCCTGCGCCCGTGCCTTGTGTGCCCACACATCTCTGGGTTTCTTCGATCTTATTGTGGCTTCGTGCGTTCGCTAAGTTCTTCGAATGAACGCACAATCATGATGATGATGAACACTAAGTGAGGCAGTCCCAAAAGCACATGATTGTGGGTTCAACACCCCATATTTATGAGAGCATGACTTGAGAGCGCCAAAGCTAGAACTTGGAGAATCCACTTCCTTGCATCTTGAGCTTTCCAATTGCCATGAGCTTGCTCCAAAAGCTTCCCCCACCTTAGTAAATCACCAATATGAAGACCCGAACCTCGTACAATACCTACAACCATGAAATAGAGAAAATAAAAGAGAAAAGACTAGAAAAACCATAGAAATGCACAAAAGCTACAAAATAAGAGAGGAAAGGTAAAACCAAGACCAAATGCATAAAACTAAGCTTTTATTAAGCATGAAAGCTATGAAAAGAGGAAGAAAACAACCTAAATGCTCATCAACCCATCAGTCTTGCGCTAAGGTGGAAAGTGCATCTTCAAGAGTAGCATCTACCTCATGTGTTTGTTTGTTTTTTTTTGTTTTTTTTGTTTTTTTTTTTTTTTGCGAAAACGCAAAAGGAACAAAAAAAACATTTTATTTTTTTTGAAAACGCAAAAGAATGATAAAAAAACACGTTTTTGGATTAAAAAAAACGAAAAACATGATCATAGTAAAAGTTAGACAACTTTGTTAGCTAAAGAGATATTTTTAGCACCTACTTAACGATTAATCTTGAAGCGGTTGTATCGTTTTCTTCGTATGATATTGCTCGTAACGAGTCAAAGTCAACATTGAACAGTGGGCGCGCACAAGACACAGTGTTGCGCAGAGGTGCCGCGCGCATTTTTTGAACTTGCGCTAGGAAGGCGCGTGCAACTTTGACAGTTGCGCGTGCCACCTGGTAGGTTCGACATAATAACTTTGACAGTTGCGCGTGCCCGATTTAGTGTTTTGATCATAACTTCTTCGTTTTAGCTCGTAATTGGGCTTATAATATACCGTTGGAAATCTCTTTGAAAGGGCTATCAATCTGTATAGGCTTTTCACGAGAATTAGATATTCGATTCATCTGTTTGGCTCGTTTATTCAACAATATAGGTTCCATTGGATCCAATCATTGCATTTGACGCATTTGGGTCCGTTATTAATCAATTTTATTCATGTATGAACATGTTTTTGGCCTAATTATGAATCGAAAAAGGATCTAAGATAAATTGGTCTCAAATATGGGTTTTAACTTACTTCACAATTCTTTTCATAGTCCATAAACACTTCAAATTTGATCTAGCATGAAGAACGGATTTTTGTAACATCATCGCACTTCCTTTCGGGACAAGATGCCAAAAGTAGGTGTCTACAATTAGCCCCCACCTTGATCGAGTCTAGAATAGACGATGATCAAAGAAGTCAAGGAAATAAATCCGAGACTCATTCTGTGTAGTTCCCTGAGAATAGAGAATCATTCAGAAATGTTAAGGATGTGGAAACGATCCTTGGTTCGCTAAGTGTTTGAAACAAGTAGCTATTAAGGCTAGAAAAAGTTATCTCTAGTCTCATCGCGCTAAAGAATCTGGATTGATCCTATGCATTTGTTGAACACTTTTACAAGTAAAGGTGTTTTGGGTGATGTCAAGTGAGGAGAAGAGATCTGTTTCAAAAAGGAATAAAAGGGGATGATTTCCTCTCAATCGTGTCATCGTTGGTCTAAAGTCCATAGATATGTCATTAAAACTTTAGCCTGACTTTAACAAAGTAAAAAGATGAAAAACATGTTTTTGGTATTCGAGCCAAAATGGTCCTGTATTTGAGTCGGATGTCCACAAGATAGAAATACATGTCTCAAGACTGGAGGCACATCCAAATCCAGTGAGAGGAAAGAAAGTCAACAACTCTCTCAGCAGTTTTTTCCACAAGATGAGTACACGTGTCTCAGGACTGAGGGCACGTGACTATGGGCGCGACATCATCTTTTCGCTTCTTTATACAGGGGGTGGACGGACACCCTAACTGTCCGGTAACCTAGTAAACTCATTAAATACCATATTTGCTTCCAATCAAGAAGTGTCTATTCCTGATTGTTCGACGCGCCTGTCAACTCGTGAGCTAACGCCTAAAGTAATTCTCTACCTTTTAGTTCCGAGAGGTAGATCTCGCAATATCTTGAGCTGAAGTGAAATTTTACGTAACACCTACGCCATACAATTTTGCGCTTTACGACACGCCTTTTGCATTTTTACGCTGCATGACAACGCCTTCCTTTTTGCTTCGGACGTGAAAAAAGAAGAAAAGCCGGACATTTGTAACGTCAGTACAGTAAAATGACAAACCTGTCTATGGGTGCTTTTACGTAAAGCACCACCAACGAACGTCTTAAGACACTCTTACAAAAAACGTTCAAAACGTATGCTTAGGGAAGGCACAAAGCATGGTGTGCATGCAAAATGATGCAAAAAACTATCAAAGAAGAAAAGAAACTACTATATGCAAAGCAATTTTAAAAGAATTCGATAATTCACGCGTTATTACGTCTAACAATGTACAAAACTGTTGAGAAAAATTCAAAACGGTTCAAAATATGAGTACTGGTCTTTTAATGACCAGTGTCCGCGCGCAATTCAGTAGGTCGCGCTAGCCAAGCGCGCAAGAAAATGGGTTGCGCTGGGATTCCACGCGCAACTTAAGGAGTTGCGCGCAACATTTAAATTAGTAAAAGATTTGGAGAAGCGCGATCTGTAGCTCACTTTCTTGTTCTCCTCTTTCTCCAATTTTGATCTCTTTCCGTTTTTGGTTGTTGTTTGAAGCTAAGGAAAGTAAATCTTTCTCCTTTTATTCTACTAGACTTTGATCTTGGTCAATAAAATGGAGAAATTGAATGAAGAATACTAACAAAAGTTGGGGTTTTCGATTCGATTTGTTTTCATGAATTTGTTTGTTTGTTGTTGTGACATGTTTAAGCAATATATTGCAACAAATTTCATGTGAAGTGATATATTATTGATCCTGTATGAGCATGTCAAGCATATACGTGTTTTTGTTTATTCTAATTTTGACTTTGTGCTTGATCTTTATTATTATTATTTTTTGGCTCACGTAGACTATACTTGTTAATATTAATGTAAATTGAAGTGTTTAAAACAACAATTATGCATTAAAATTATAAGTGAAATTTTGAACTTTTATAATAGCATGAATTTGTTCTTGCGACTCATTTTTTTTTCTTGCGTAAATTGCAAAATTAGCTTTATCAATGATAAAAATAACCGATGGTTATGATTATTCACTTATAAAACTGTGATTTCAAGATTTGCACAAAACTAGTTAGTTTAGAAAATTATTGAAGAGATCATCAAACTGGTGTAGCTTGGTTATATTTCGGGTTTGTAAGACCCCATTTTTACATTTTCGAATGTTGTAGCCTCCAGTGTTGGGTGACTTCGATGATTTGCTTGTTTTCAATAATTAGACCTTTTCATGTTGATTGAAATGGGTCTACAAATCCCGTGTTTCGTCTTATTATGGTAACAACTAGGATCTTGGAAACGATTAAACTAGTGTGTTTAAACTGTTTTTTTTACCATTCATTGTTTTAACAAAGACATTTGCTAAGTCTAGTAATATTGGTCATTCATTAGAACAAGTAAGGGGAAAAATGAAATTTTGTTCAAATTTTTCGTCTATTCTTGCTAATTTTGAATTCTTTCTTTTAAGTTCAAATTTTTTCACTGTTTTGAATCTCGAGAAAGTAGATGTTATCCTCCTTGAAAAATATGTGTGAAACAATGGAGAATAATTTTAAATGAAGACTCCTTAATTTAGAATTTAGGGGTCTTTTGTTTACATTCTAACTCATGAAATTGTTTGTCTTATGTTAATAAAGTGTCTTGATACAATTTTAATGATGAATGATTGAGTACTAAACTTTCATATGAGCAATTATGTATCATGATTTTGTGTCTTTTGCTCTATACTAGTCATACTCTCTAATATCTAGAGTAAATTGAAGTATTGAAACAACAATTATGCACTAAGATTAGTTTTTGAAGTTGAACATGAAAATGGATCGAGTATGTAACCTGTTTAATGGCCAAGTTCAGTTGCAAACTTAGTTTTAAAAGGAACAAAATTATCATTAAATCATTGTGATGCATTTGAAAATTGTAAGGATCGACATCTACGTAAACCATTTCTAGCTTAGGTGATTCCCGAAAGTAGCTCGAATGACATAAATATCTCATTTATTTTTATTGTGGATATTGGATCCCCCATGTGTCGGGTTATGCGCATTCTTTCTATTTCACAAGTCTTGGAGCTCCCAATTTGGGGTAGTTCTAATGACTTGCTATCATTTAGGCCATTCATATGATACTGAGATGGACCTATGTATATGTCCTATTTTGTTTTGAGATATTTAGGACAATGACATGGCTTTCGCATTTTAGTTAAAGTCATGTTCAAGAAAGCAAGTTAGTTCTTTGCTTGCTTATAAACCAAAACAATTGTGTTTAAGGTTTAGTATATCATACCTAATGTCTAAATGTTTGTAAAGATCATTGTGGTGATTTTATTCACAAAGTTGGTTTATAACATCAATTATTTTCTTTGTTCTTATCAATATGTGATTTAGATCTAGTAGGTGGTTTGTTTACCATCCCTTAGCCAATATTCGCAGGAGAAACTAAGCGAGAACAAGTTCGAGTCAAGATGAAGTCGAATCTTAATTCATTTCTTTTGGAAAAATACATATATTATCCAAACAATTATACAGAATCTAAAAATTTATTTATTTGAGAAAACAAAAATTTAGAAATGAAATTTAGAATATTATTTTTTATTAGAAACATGTTGTTTCGAATTAGAATTCAAAATTTGGAAGGGATCTAATAATTATATTATTTTAAAAACTGGACCCAAAATGAAAAGAAAAGTCTAGCTCGTAACTGAGTGTGACTTTTTTTGTCCAAAATTGATAAAGATAAGTTGTAATTTGCAACTTATTTCATATGAAAATGTTATCAAACTTTCGTATATCTGATTTTGTTTATGTTTTTCTGCTTGTCATCATTGTCATATTTTTCTAATTAAAAGTGAAGTTCTTTCAATTAAATAAGTACCGTAGTTTAAAAATGAATATTTATCAAACCTAGGTTTGGTGAAGTGCTAGTATAATTTATAAAATAATTCGAATCACTTTCTAAAATATGGTCTCATTTTAAAATGAAAGTTAAGGTGAGACCCATATTTTTAATTTGAAGCCCCCAAGCGTAGACTTTATGTGGCTTTTGGAATTCATGTATATATATGCTAGGGGATGTTTCTCATGTTTATTTAATTTGTGGAATATTGCATATGTTTATCACAAATTGTTTGATCAAGTAACATAATTAATTATCTTGGTCAAATTAAAGAAGTGGTATTCTTCCCTTTATCATTTAAAGTTATTAAGATGGTTCGTAATAAGCTTTGCATTACATTGATTTTGCAGCATAAATAGCGTGTTCAAATTTGTAAATAGAGAGAAGTGGGGATGTCATGGCTTTTTTAAGCCCTCAATTCGAGGAAAAGAGCGAAAAAAATTATAATATTTTCGAGTATTTTAGATGCCAAATGGGAGGGATCATCCTGACATACCCCCTTAAAAAATAAATTAACAAAAAAGACGGATTTGTATAAAAAGGAAGGGGAATCCAACTTTCCCATAGAAGAATAAAGAAAGAAAATTAGACATGTTTTCGAAAAGCAAGGATTACTGACTTAATATTTAAATCATCATGATGACTTGGCAGTGAGTTATATATGTGATAGCGATAACGATCATTTTTTTTCATGTAGCGGTCATGTTCAATCAATATTCCTCGCTTAGAGAAGATGGAGATATCCCACGTAGGCGTACATTTTAGTTGCTCATGACAAGTGAAAAGACCAATTCTCAAGAGTTGTAAAAGATATCTAAAGTTGACGTCGAGGCTGTCGATATATCAAATCAATTTATTGTATTAACTCTTTTTCTTTCTACGTAATGTATATAGAACCTGAATTACCTTGGTAATAAATAGCCTTATTATTAAAAGAAAATAAGATATTGTGTTTTTTATAAAGTGATAAGTCATCTAATTTTTCTTTGGCAAAAGATATGAGAATCATCAAATTTAGTTTGATTCGATTGCTTTAATAACATGATGTAATCAAGCTAATGGCTATCAAATAATTTGAATTTTTTTTTATATGATCTTGTAATCGTAATTCAACACTTCATGCATTTTATATATGGGTATGACTACTTAATAGTAGGTCCATATGTGCAAAGGCCTAAGATTGGCCATATTTTCATGGAATGATGATTTTGGTATATGGTTATGGTCTACCTCAAGGAGGGCCTTTCCAAGGTCCTAACGTGGCTAGGCTTGGGGTTATGAAAAATGGACAGGCTGAAGTATACTCCCAAATTCCTTTACTTTTGGTGCTTATCAAATTAGAAACTTTCTGCTTAGTGTGACAACTCCTACATTAGGTGCCTTTTCCTTGTCATATCTCCTTTTTTTTTTTTTTTTTTTTTTTTTTTTTTACAAGTTTTGTTTTAGGTTAGAACGATTTTTCTTTTTTCTTTTGCATTTGATCTTTCCTTTTGGGTTTAGACTAACTTTGTGCCCCCTTCTTATGTTTCATTCCCCCAATATCCTATTTGTATCTTTGCACTATTTCCATCCCAAGGTATGGAATAATGCAGGTTGAATAACTAAGGCTCAAAAGGGCTGCCAAAAAGATGGATTTTCTCTAAGGTTAAGAACATGGGATTATATTTATGGAGTTTCAAGTTGCCTCCTGTGTTGGTGAAATAATCATATCCTTTCTTTGTGGGCCTAAAATGGGCCTCTTTTCATTCAATACATCTTGTAAGCCAAAGCTCATCAAGATTCATAAAGTGTTGAGTATGTATGCCTTTTGATATAACCTGTTTGTATGTATATATTTTATTTAATTAAAGTCAATAATAATAAAGAGATTGAAAAGAGAATAAGATAGAGGTACTTTAGAATATATTTTTTATTCATTAATTAATGACAGTACAAAATAAGTACATTTGACAGCATGAATCTCTTAGTCTATCATAAAAAACAAAGGAAGGAAACAAAACAAGACCTAGGGTGCTACATCTTGAGTTGTTGACAACTTCTTGAGATTGCGTCTTCTAGCTTTGTCCGTTTCTGACGTACGTAGGTGAAATCCTCTCTAAAAATCAAGTCCGTCTATATAATTCATGGTTTCATTTATCAAATCCCTTTTTATTAATGTTCGCACAGTATAGACTGTTTGAAATGTGTCTAAACAAAGGTATTGTAAATGGCACTTGTATAGTGGAGACATATTGTCTATGAACTTTGGGACAAGTTCATAATTCGGAGGTCTTTGTGGAATAAGAGCAACCTTTGATTGCCACCTTGAAAAGAAGTCAATGAAGCCTTCTTCTTCCCCTTGCTTAAGCAATTCGAGATCGCGCAAGGTAGTTGTGAGCTTGATGTTATCTCCATATAGGGTTAAAAATGCTTTTACAACGTCACTCCAAGTGGAAGTTTTTTTTGCATCGAGGTTATAAAACCAAGATCTAGCAGTTGGGTCCAATGAAAGAGGAAAAGTACATGCATATAGGCTTGGCTCAACCCCTTTCAATGTCATAATTCCAATAAAGCTCATTAAGTGAGTTCTAGGATTGTCTGTAACCTCAAAGGTTGGCAAATCCGTAGTCAAGAACTTTTTTAGGAGAGTCTTGCCACTAGGTTGTGGTGCAAGCTCATAATTGAAGTACTTACTCCCTGAGTTAGCTCGAAGGACAAGTTTCTCCAAGGCCTCTACTCTTTCGGCTCTTGCTTTTTCTTGCAGAATGTTTTCTTTTTCTGCTTTTATTTGAGCCTTTTCTGCTTTTTTATGAGCCTTCATTTGGGCTTCTTCTCGTAGGGCCTTTAGGTTTTGGAGTTCCTCACTAAGTTTCTCCAATGCTGCTTTTTCACCTATGATTGGACTAGTATGCGAATGTGAAATATGATCTAGTAATGTGTATCACGAGAAATTGAGCGCGTTCACTTAAACCTTTTTTGTCAAGCATTCAAACAATGAAGCAAAGTCAAAATGATTGTTTTATTTCTTTTTTTCATCTGTAATACGAATTCACTTTAAGCAAGTTTGTTGATGTAGAATGTCAAAAAATTCACGAACAACCATTAATGGAATGTTATGATTTGTGTTGACTTCAACAAGGTAATCATCTAAGGATTTTACTTTAAATGAATTATTTTCGAAAAAGGTAGAAGTGAAAGACAAAAAATTTTGATTGAAAATGCTCATCAAATTATAGGAATTTTAATCAACCCGAACATACTCCTTAAAATGATAGAATATACTATGGTATTTGTTGATCACTTAGATTGCAATAGAGATCTATATCATTTTTTTCAATTATGATTCTCATATTGCTCAAATTTAAAAGATAATATTTTAGAATTTGCTTAAAAAGAATGATGGCCTCCGAATGTAAAATCCAATAAATAATTAAATCATTTTCTCAGTTTTATCATTCATTATTTTCTCTCTTCTTTTTTTTTAGAGAATTATTATATATTTTTTTAAGAACAATTTTCTTTGGTTCTATTTCTCTCTTTTTTTTTTTGTGTGAGGCAAACATCCCAAGTAAGGTTATCGGGATTTTCTTTTTAAGCCATAGAAAATGTAAATAAATTATACTCTTAAATCAAGGTTGTTCAATTACAACTAAAACATGATGAACACGAAATAAGCACATTTAAGAATAAACATATTGATGACGTCCTATTAAGATATGCGAACTTCTAATGACGAACCTCATAAGAAGTAATGTCATTAGTTTGATTACAAAGTACGTAAACGAATCATTATAATTCAAAATAATATCGCACGCAATTTTTGGTCTTTGATGGGAGTCAGAAATGGCACCCATTTGATGAGCATTTAGGTTGTTTTCTTCCTCTTTTCATAGCTTTCATCCTTAATAAACGCTTAGTTTTATGCATTTGGTCTTAGTTTTACCTTTCCTCTCTTATTTTGTAGCTTTTGTGCATTTTTATGGTTTTTCTAGTGTTTTCTCCTTTATTTGCTCTTGTAGGGAATATTTCAAGCATTACCCCAAACTTGATCCCCACTGTGATCATACACTAAAGTACGGTGGCGTCCAAAGGGAAAGAAGATAGAGCAAAAGAGTCACCAACAAGTTTTAGGAACTTGTAAACCATTTACAGGGTGAAGGTTACACCCCTTAGCGATCCAAGAGATCGTCAACTCCAATAGTTCTGGAACCACGAATGGTAGTTCGGGGATGAAGGTACAAATCCAACCTAAAAGAGATTGAACCTGCCCTAATAATAGGCCTCTACTTTATTCTGATCGTATTCATGTGCGCTTTTTGACAAACATGCAATCAAAAGGATTACCCTAAACCTGTTTATCTATGTTGGTTGAATATTAATGCACAAATAAATCTATTATTACCGATCACTTGAATTATAATCAAATTAACCCTAAACAAGATTATTAATTATCTTATTAAGCGTGATTACAAGTACCAATTCCCTTTAAACATGCATAAAAGGTGTGATCAAGCAATAACAATAAATATAACCAAGCAACATAATAATAATCATAATAACAATTATAATCATAATAATCATAAATCATCATAATTAAAATAATCATGTTAACAATAAAGCATAATATCAATAGCAAGATCCTAGACATGATACTAACAAGATTAATAACAAAACCTAGCATGTCACTAAACATATAAAAATCAAAGCTTTAGCCCTAACATGATACTAACATGATATTAGGAAAGAAAATAGGAAGCATCACAGGAATCATAATTGATATAAGCAAATCACCCTAAATACGATACTAGGAAGCAATAAAACATCCTAACATGATTTCTATATCATATTATCAATTCAAGAATTAAAGAACTTACTTGGATGCCTCGTACCTCTTTCTAATAACAAAATACACACGTTAGTAACTTCAAGGAAAATATAAAATTAAACAATTAAATTAAATAATTAAAATAGAGAATTAAGAAAGTTTAAACTAGATTTGGGACCAAACCTTCAGAAATTAAAACCTTTCACGTCTATGGCGAAGGCAACTTTTAACAATGCTAGGTATGTCAAGTGCTAATGTATGAGGAATTATGTTTGTAAAACTCTAGGTTTAGAAAAGAGAGAGATAGAATCAATAAATTCTTGATGAGAGTTGATGAGAGAGAATTAATAGTTGTTGATGATTGAAAACGGAGGTTTTAGGAGGCTATTTATAGAGAAAATCAGCCGGATGTGATAAAAAATGAATCAGAGTTTCAAAAAGAATAAAACACAATCGCAGCGTCAAACACGCGCGTGACGCCAAATGCTGGAGTCTAGCGCCAGACGCTAGGAGTGGCGCTAGACGCTAGAATATGGCGCCAGACGCTAGGAGTGGCGTCGGGTGCTAGAAAACAGTTTTTGCGGATTTTATTTTTATCATATCTTTTGATCCAGAAGTCCAAAAAGGACATATAATATGTCGTTGGAAATCTCTTGAAGTCTACTTTCCAATCCAATTATAATCAGGTTAAAATATTTTCTAAATAAATATATATGGCCGAAATAGTGTAAGGGTGTCAGTTTTGGATAGAGTTTCATATCTCATTCTTATCTTTTTCGTTATAACTCGGATTTAATATTATAATATATCATTGGAAAGATAATTTCAAGATCTATTCAACCATATAAGATTTTTCTAAATATTATGAGGCTCAAAAATAAAATCTGAACATATTCCACTTCGTACAAAACAAGGATTCTAAAAAGGAGTAGTTTTATTCAATTTCAAACTCTTTGAAACATAATTATCAATCCTAACTCCATTAAGATTTAAAAGAACCTTCTAGAATATTCTTGAAGACTATAATTAATCCTAATAGCTTTAGAAATGATAGTTAATAATAGGCCCTCCTCTAGATCATTGGGCCGCATATAAAAACCAAATCGGGCCCAGTTTAGTATTTTGGCCATAACTTCCTCATTATTATCGGAACTGGGCTTATAATATATCGTTGGAAAAGTCTTTTCAAGCCCCATCCAACTAAAATACTTTTGGACCCTTATCATGGACCAAATTAAACTAAAATACATGTTTTTCATAAATAAGGTAAGAAAATAAATATTTTCAAAAACAGAAAGAAGAGATATTTTAATAAAAACATCCTCATCACTAGACTTTTCACACTTTCGCTTTGTTCGATGATCAAATGACATGAAAGGTATTCATCACTGGGTTTGGTTTTGGGGAGACACATTTGGGTGTCTATAGAAACCCCCACTTTGACTTAGTTTGGAGAAACGCAAGATTCGAAAACAAAAGTGAAAGTAGCGAAATGGACGGAGAATGATTCAGAACGTTCTGCTATCCAAAATTATTCTTGTAACGCCAAAACCTGCAAAACTAGCGTCAGTTAAAACACATAAGAGACTTAAAGAAGCGCGTATCTTGCACCGTCGAGCACACGTCTCTGTAGTAACCGATTTGTTGTGTTTGCTTTTGTGACAACTTTCAACAAGATAGGGAACGCCATCTTACTGTTTTGATTTTCACTCGTCTCTAAACAATACAGCTTTTTTGGATATGTTCAAGCGTCTCTGAACAAAGAGCTTCTTTTGGATATATTCACGCGTCTCTGAGCAAAAGAGCTTTGGTGATTAAAGATCTTTGATGGTATGTCCACGCGTCTCTGAACAATGGAGCTTCTTTTTGAGGATTGTCCACTCGTCTCTTAACAAAAGAGCTTTAATAGGATGCCCACGCGTCTCTGAGCAGGAGAGCTTGAAATACATGTCCACGGGTCTCTGAACAAAAGAGCTTTTTGATGATATGTCCACGCGTCTCTAAACAAAAGAGCTTTGATGATATGTCCACGCGTCTCTGAACAAAGAGGTTTGAATGATATGTCCACGCGTCTCTGAACAAAGAGCTTTTGATATGTCCACGCGACTATGAACCAAAGATCTTTGATAATATGTCCACGCGTCTCTGAACAATAGAGCTTGTTGATACTTGAATGTTTGTTGCGATTGTTTGGTTGGCTGCGAAAAGGAGCTTTGTTGAATGGTGGTATCCTGTAAAAATCAAAAGATTGCCAAAACACTTTGCTGGTGCTTTTCTTAGGGTTGACCTAAGGCTTGAACTGACATAAGGTTGACTCAATGCGACTAACTGACTTGAGGTTGACCCAAACTGAATTGACTAACTTGAGGTTGGCTGAATGTGGCTGACTGACTTGAGGTTGACCCAAGGTGAATTGACACGTGTGACTCATGACCCATGTGTGTATTGTATTGTGATCGTGCGACTTGAAAATGCAAAAAAGCAAAAAATTTCCGTTATTTTTGTGGAGGGTACCGACTTTCTCCCGAAAAGGAATGAAGCGAAAAAAGAATGAAGCAAAATTTTTGAAGGTGCATGTTGAATGAGCTTATCAAATGTTGTTGATACTATTTTTCAAGGTGCAAGGATTAATTCATCCTAGGCTATCCTAGTTGACTCAATAATGAAAGTATGTAGGTAGATTAGAAACGGAGGCTAAGTACTTCATACTTCGTGATGCAATCATGATTGATGTTGATATGACAAGGCATGCTTCAGCGTTGTGTTAAGATTTCATGACAAAGGGTTCCTAAGGGAAGTATATTTGGTCATGTATCTGTGATGTGTATGAAATTGAGACTAAAGTTAGGCCACAAGAGCTAAGTGTGTGGAAAGATATTATTTTTAGAAGAGTCAAATGATGGTGATCCTTTAGGCTAGGTAAGCTAATGATGTAAGGATCAAGCCCCCAAGTCCAGCTCTAAGTAGATAGGCATGAGCGTAGAATATCCCTAGATATGATCAATTATGAGTGTAAATATGAATGCATTTTTATTACGGCCGCACCTCGATGTGAGGTTGCCTACGTATCCGTTAGGAATCAGGTCGAACGTAGCTCTAGCCGAACCTCGCACGAGTGTGTGTATACCTCAAAAAGGTCTTTTTAAGGGTTGTAATGTGGTTAGGCTAAAGTTTATAGAAGAAAGGGATAAAGGCTCAAGACCCTCGATAAGCCCCCAAGGTGTGCAACCTTGCTTTTGAATCTTTATATATTTATGCTTGAGGCTTTTGACTCTTTTTTTAGCTCTCTTTTCTATTTTATTTTTATAAGTGTGGGCAATCCCAATCATGCGGTCTATCACCCACTTAACATTCATGTTTCTCAGGCACGGTACCGAGCACTCGATAAGAGACTTAATCTGAGATGTGTTCATATCAAATACATGTTCATGTCAAAGACATTGGAACACTTGCCCTTTTGTACACTTTTATTTATTTTTATTGCTTATTATTTGCTATTTTAATCTTTTGAAGTCACTCAAGATTTTCATGAAATTGAAAATTGCATAAGTTTCACACCATCCCATCCCAAGGTTAGGTAGATATGGGTTGAAAAATGAAGGGTCTATCGTTAGACGAGGCTCAAAGTTGTTTATCAAAAAAAGATTGCATATTTGAAGGGTGAAAGGCAATATGATGTGTTACAAGGGGTGCCTCAAATCATTGGTATACCTTGTGCTCTTTTTCGACATGGATTTTTTTTTTTATGCAATGCAATGATTATATGCATGAAAATAAATGCTCATCTTATTAAAAGGGGAAAAAGAAAGAATCTACAAAATTAATCTAAGGGAAAAGAAAGGTGAATATGCTAGACTTATTGGGGAAAGTAAAAAATGAAAAAGAAATAGAAAAAGAGGTCATGAAATCTTGTCGTTGCAGCTCACCTCTTGTCTTGTGTTGTTTGCTTCATCATCACCCAGTCTTCTCGCTAGCTAGAGGCAATGGGATCTTGTTTGCTTCTATGAGATCTTAAATGAGATTTTGAAACCTGTAGCATTGATCGGTAGTATGACCGTTTCCTCGATGGTACTTGCAATAAGAGTTGGGATTCCATCTCGAAGATCGATTTTCTGGCGTTGGATCCTCGGTAGGGCCAATAGGTTTGATTAATCCTCGATCATAGAGACGATCAAAAGCAGCATTGTAGGTCATTCCAATGGGTGTGAACTCTCTCCTGGGTTTCTTTTTATATCCTTGATTATTCATAGCTAAGACACCGTCATGGTCAAAGGTACTAACATTATTACTAGAGTGGGCGCTTTTGGAAGAAGAAGGATCATCGTTCTTCTTTCCTTTCCAGCCACTGTTGTTGCTATTGTTAGTAGCTTTTTGCTTTGCGAGATCATCTTCGATTTCAATTCCGATGTCATAAAAGACTTTGAAAGTATTCAAATTATGTTGATATTTTAAATGGTTTGAATACTTTTCTTGGAGATTATTGATAAACATCCTCACAGATTCTTTTTCAGAGGGCACCTCAATCATCTTAGCGAAAGTTTCCCTCCACTTATTAAAGAAAGAAGTAAAGCATTCATTCTCTTTTTTTCTTAGCATCTCAAGTTGTCTATAATCGATTTCAACTTGAATATTACATTTATACCTATTAATGAAAGCGTTTACTATGGATTCCCAAGTAGAGGTTTTCTCTTTATCAATAGAAAAGAACCATTGTTGACAAACGGTTTCAAGAGATAAAGAAAACAAGGAATGAAAAACTTTCCTATCGATCCCCTTAATATTCATTTTAGTTTCAAAGGCTCTCGAGTGAAGATAAGGATTATCTGTCGCCTTGAATTTTGGGATGTCGTTGGCATTGAACTTCTACGGAAGAAGCCCCTTGTCCACGGAGACCCCTTGTGAACTAATGCCTTGAAACTTGTAGTCACTATTGTTGCTTCACAGGGTCATTGATTTTGAGGGTTAAAGCCTTCAACACCTCAGTTACGTCAGTCAGTTGATTCCTAAGTTCATTGACTTCTTCTTGACTTGCCATTATCTTCTTAGATTTTCTTTTCCAACTCACTGGTTTATCAAAAAGTTGAACTTGAATAAAGGTGTTGTCCTTGATTAATCACCCTTCTCTCCTTGACCAAGTATTGTGGAAAGAGAAATTAGGGATATTCATTATTAATTATTTGACTTAAAATCTATTCAACATGCAAAGATGGAAGAAGGTAGGAAGAATGAAGGTTGCGATATGGAGAAAGAATGTAGAGAATGGAAATATGATGTAGATGGAGAGATATGAAAAAATTAGGAATAGAATGTACCCTCAACTCAAATGACGGAAAAAACCGACTCATGCATGAACCTAAGATATGTTAATGGTGTGAAAAGAGTATGTAAAAAGTGTGTGCTAAGACTAGTGAGTGTAGGTGACATGTTAAGACTTGTGTCATGACCATGTGGCTAGACTATGTGACTAGACTCAAGCAATGACTAAGTTTAGACTTCATGTATATGCATTAAACTGGATAGGTTGTGGTATTTTAGTCATTACATTTAATCTGTGACTCTGATTGGGATGAAATCAACTCCATATTAAAGATAAAACTCGGGGCTACAGATCCATAGGCTGTAGGACTCGTAACTCTTCCTAGAACTCCATATATGACCAAACAAATTTGACATTTGTGCAGTATACGGGAATAAAAATCCGGGTTGACTTAAAGGAACTATGACTCGATTTTAAGGTATATTTATTCGCTCAAATTAATTAATTAATTAATTAAACAAAGTCCTTTAGTCATTAATAAGTTTATTAATACTTATTTACAAACACAAGTCAAACCACACGGTTAGGAAAAACACATAAAGTATGCACAAGCAAAGAATGCACAAGTAGTCAAGTAGTCACAATATGATGCAATGAGTTTGCAACCTAAACATGGCTCTAGTTCTCTAAAGTTCGGGATATGGGTTAGTCAAAGTGGTTCCATGTTTAATTGTCCGAATGCACCACGCGGAAGCCTTATCTTTTGAAGGGTTTGCGCGAGTGGATGGGACACCGCGAGTTAAAAACTCGCTTCCATGGTTTGGTGAATTCAGCATTCTCGGATGTACCCTTTGTTGCACAGAGCGTTCAATCAGGTAGATGGAGCATGAATTCCCAGAGGGTTATGTCCATATGTAGAACACATATGGGTTTCAGAAAAGTGAGAAAAACTCAATCAGGAAGTAGAATCGAGCAAACAGTGCTAAAAACTGGTCAAAATTAGAACGCATATTTCTGGCTCGGTATTGGAAGAACTTGGCACCAGCGAACAGAGACCGGTGCCGCGATTTGGCTCTGGCGCCTAGCGCCAATGTCAAAT
The DNA here is from genome assembly GCF_001683475.1 of Chenopodium quinoa. Taxonomy (NCBI): domain Eukaryota; kingdom Viridiplantae; phylum Streptophyta; class Magnoliopsida; order Caryophyllales; family Amaranthaceae; genus Chenopodium; species Chenopodium quinoa. The sequence goes on along the minus strand of NW_018742630.1, from coordinate 53,453 downwards.
TCTGGCGCTAGACTCTGTTTTCTAACGCTAGTTCCTACATGCCTCAACAACTTTCTGTGCTCGATAAAATTTTCCTGTTTCACGCAGCATTATTTCGGTCCTAGTTGTGAAAGATATTCCTAAAATTTCCTACGTATAAAAATCTTATGTTTTTAACTCATTACAGATGGTCTTTCCAATGAGATCTTTTTTATGCATATGAAAATAATGTTAATCAAAATTACGCACATGAAATACTTAGAACTTTTCAAGTCTCATCCACTCATTCTAAATCATTGCCGAAATAAATTTCAGGAATTAAAATAGAAATCCTCCCCAGTGGAGTCGCCAAAAAACTATAGAGAATATTTAAAGCATTACCCGGAACTTGAACCCCACTGTGATAATACACTAAAATATGGTGGCGTCTAAAGGGAAAGAAGATATAGCAAAACAGTCGCCAACAAGTTTTAGGAACTTGTAAACTGTTCACAGGGTGAAGGTTACACCCCTTAACGATCCAGGAGATCGTCAACTCCAATAGGTTTGGAACCAAGACTGGTAGTTCGGGGATGAAGGTACAAATCCAACCTAAAAGAGATTGAACCTACCCTAATAATAGGCCTCTAATTTATTCTGATCGTATTCATGTGCGCTTTCTGACTAACATGCAATCAATAGGTTTACCCTAAACCTGTTTATCTATGTTGGTTGAATATTAATGCAAAAATAAATCTATTATTGGCGATCACTTGAATTATAATCAAATTAACCCTAAACAAGATTATTAATTATCTTATTAAGCGTGATTACAAGTACCAATTCCCTTTAAACATGCATAAAAGGTGTGATCAAGCAATAACAATAAATATAACCAAGCAACATAATAATAATCATAATAATAATAATCAAAATCCTAATAATAATTATAATCATAATAATCATAATCATCATAATTAAAATATTCATGTTAACAATAAAGCATAATATCAATAGCAAGATCCTAGGCTTGATATTAACAAGATTAATAATAAACCCTAGAATGTCACTAAACATATAAAAATCAAAGCTTTAGCCCTAACATGATACTAACATGGTATTAGGAAAGAAAGTAGGAAGTATCACAGGAATCATAATTAATGTAAGCAAATCACCCTAAATATGATACTAGGAAGCAATAAAACATCCTAACATGATTTCTGTATCATATTATCAATTAAACAAATAAAGCACTTACTTGGAAGCCTCGTACCTCTTTCTAATAACAAAACACACACGTTAGTAACTTCAAGGAAAATATAAAATTAATCAATTAAATTAAATAATTAAAATAGAGAATTAAGAAAGTTTAAACTAGATTTGGGACCAAACCTTCAGAAATTAAAACCTTTCACGTCTAGTGTGAAGGCAAATTCGAACAATGCTAGGTATGTCTACTGCTAATGTATGAGGAATTGTGTTTGTAAAAGGGTAGGTTTAGAAAAAAGAGAGAGAGAATCAAGAAATTCTTGATGAGAGTTGATGAGAGAAAATTGATAGTTGTTGATAATTGAAAACGCAGATTTTAGGAGGCTATTTATAGAGAAAATCAGCCGGATGTGATAAAAAACGAATTAGAGTTTCAAAAAGAATAAAACACGATCGCAACGTCAAACATGCGCATGGCGCCAAACGCTGGAGTCTAGCGCTAGATGGCAGGAGTGGCATTAGATGCTAGACTCTGGCGCCAGACGCTAGGATTGGCGCCGGGCGCTGGAAAACTGTTTTATGGATTTTGTTTTTATCATATCTTTTGATCCATAAGTCTAAATAAGGCATATACTATTTCGTTGGAAAGATATTGAAGTCTAATTTCCAACCCCATTAGAATGAGATTAAAATATTTTGTAGATAAAAAGATATGGCCGAAATAGTGGAAGGGTGTCAGTTTTGGATAGAGTTTCATATCTCATTCATATCTTTTTCGTTATAACTCAGATTTAATATTATAATATATCATTGGAAAGATAATTTCAATATCTATCCAACCACATAAGATTTGGATAAAGATTATGAGGCACAAAATTAAATTCTGAATATATTCCACTTCATAAAAAACAAGGATTCTAAAAAGGTGTAGTTTTATTCAATTTCAAACTCTTTGAAACATAATTATCAATCCTAACTCCACTAGGATTTAAAATAACCTTCTAGAATATTCTAGAAGACTATAATCAATCCTAATAGCTTTAGGGATGATAATTAATAATAGGCCCTCCTCTAAATCATTGGGCAGCATATAAAAATCTAATCGGGCCCAGTTTAGTATTTTGGCCATAACTTCCTCATTATTCATCGGATTGGGCTTATAATATATCGTTGGAAAGGTCTTTTCAAGCCCCATCCAACTAAACTATTATTGGACCCTTATCATGGACCAAACGAAACTGGAATGCACGTTTTTCATAAATAAGGTAAGAAAAGAAATATTTTCAATAACATAAAGAAGAGATATTTTAATAAAAACATCCTCATCACTAGACTTTTCACACTTTTGCTTTGTTCGATAATCAAATGATATGAAAGGTATTCATCACTGTGTTTGGTTTTGGGGAGACACATTTGGGTGTCTACAAGTCTATTTTCGTGGTTGTAGGTATTGTACGAGGTTCGGGTCTTGATATTGGTGATTTACTAAGGTGGAGGAAGCTTTTGGAGCAAGCTCGTTGCAATTGGAAAGCTCAAGATGCAAGGAAGTGGATCACTAATCAAGCTCAATCGACAATTGCTATTCCTAAATCAATGGTCCGTATCATTAGAAACTACAATGCAATCTAGCATAATTCTCAAGGCCTAATCGAATTACACACATGCAAACTTCCATTAATCACTTTAATCTTAACAATTAATCAACAAAATTCCCAAATTAAGCACAATCAATCAATCATACAAGTTTCACCCAATTCCTAGCAAACAACTACAATAACATCATCATCTAATCAACAAACAACTAAAGAAATCAAGAATCAATAATCTATGAAGAACAATTACACTAATCAACAATCAAACATCAAAATCAACCAAACTAATATGAAATCAAACAAAGCAATAAAATGATATAGAGTTTAAAAATGCTCATAGATAATAGAGAAGATCTCCAACACAATTGTCTCCATTGAAATTCCTCACTTTCTCTCTCTAAAATCTACTTGTAAACTAAGCTAAAATTATGATCAAAATCTAAAATGAAACTTGCTTCTAAACTTTCCCAAAAAATCTGGTTTACAAAGGTATTTATAGAGGCGCGAAAACAAAAATCGAGCGAACAAATACCCAGGAAGGCGCGCCCCCGCTGCAGGGGAGACGCGCCTGTATTGCAGGGGTGGCGCGCCCGTGCCTTGCGCGCCCATGCAGCTCTGGGTTTCTTCAATCATCTCGCGGCTTCGTGCGTTCACTATGGTCTTCGAATGAACGCACAATCATGATGATGATGAGCACTAAGTGAGGCAGTCCCAAAAGCACATGATTGTTGGTTCAACATCCCATATTCATGAGAGCACGGCTTGAGAGCGCAAGAGCTAGAACTTGGAGAATCCACTTCCTTGCATCTTGAGCTTTCCAAATGCCATGAGCTTGCTCCAAAAGCTTCCTCCACTTTAGTAAATCACCAATATAAAGACCCGAACCTCGTATAATACCTACAACCACGAAAATAGAGCAAATAAAGGATAAAAGACTAGAAAATCATAGAAATGCACAAAAGCTACAAAATAAGAGAGGAAAGGTAAAACCAAGACCAAATGCATAAGACTAAGAGTTTATTAAGCATGAAAGCTATGAAAAGAGGACGAAAACAACCTAAATGCTCATCAAATGGGTGTCATTTATGACACCCATCAGTCTTGCGCTAAGGTGAGTGCATCTTCAAGAGTAGCATCTAACACATGCGTTTTTTTTTTTTTTTTTTTTTTTTTTTTTTTTTTTTTTGCGTAAACGCAAAAGGAACGATAAAAACATATATTTTTTTTGAAAACGCAAAAAGAACGATAAAAAAAACATGTTTTTGGATTTAAAAAAAAAACGAAATAGATGATCATAGTAAAAGTTAGACAACGTTGTTAGCCAAAGAGATATTTTTAGCACCTTCTTAACGATTAATATTGAAGCGGTTGTATCGTTTTCTCCGTATGATATTGCTCGTAATGAGTCAAAATCAACGTTGAACAGTGGGGGCGCACAAGACACAGTGTTGCGCAGAGGTGCCGCGCATAATTTATGAACTTGTGCTAGGAAGGCGCGCGCAACTTTGACAGTTGCGCGTGCCACCTGGTAGGTTCAACATAATAACTTAGATAGTTGCGCGTGCCCGGTTTAGTGTTTTGATTATTACTTCTTCGTTTTAGCTCGGAATTGGGCTTATAATATACCGTTGGAAAGATCTTTAAAAGGCCTATTCATCTGTATAGGCTTTGCACGAGAATTGGATGTTCCATTCATCTGTTTGGCTTTGTTTTTCAACAATATAGGTTCCATTGGATCCAATCATTGCATTTGACGCATTTGGGTCCGTTATTAATCATTTTTAAACATGTATGAACATGTTTTTGGCCTAATTATTAATCGGAAAAGGCTCTAAGATAAATTGGTCTCAAATATGGGTTTTAACTTACTTCATAATTCTTTTCATAGTCCATAAACACTTCAAATTTGATCTAGCATGAAGAACGGATTTTTGTAACATCATTGCACTTCCTTTCGGAACAAGATGCCAAAAGTAGGTGTCTATAGTTAGCCCCCACCTTGATCGAGTCTAGAATAGACGATGATCAAAGAAGTCAAGGAAATAAATCCGAGACTCATTCTGTGTAGTTCCCTGAGAATAGAGAATCATTCAGAAATGTTAAGGATGTGGAAACGATCCTTGGTTCGCTAAGTGTTTGAAACAAGTAGCTATTAAGGCTAGAAAAATTTATATCTAGTCTCAACGCGCTAAAGAATCTAGATTGATCCTTTGCATTTGTTTTGGTTCGCCCATTTTACCGTAATGGTAAGCTGTGTTGACTATTTTCAGGTGGAGTCATGAATGAGCATATGAGAGTCCAGGGATTTGCTTCACCTAGTTTAAGAATGTTGGTCTTGTCTTTATTTTTGAGTACTCATAATAATGTTACTATTTTTATAAGTATTAATAAAGGAAAGTTGAATTTCCGCTGCAAGTTTTGTTGTTGAGTTAAGTAGTTTAAGTAGCCTTGCGTAATCACGCGGCGATAATAAGCCCAAGTCCTATCTCTACGGTATAATTATACGTATTATACTAGTATTTCCGTAGAGGGAGATTTGGGGGTGTTACAAAGTGGTATAAGTTTCAACGTTCCTAAAAAGATTAAAATTGGATTAATAATAAAAATTATGGGTAGACTTAAGAAGGACATATAGGATAGATTAAACTAGTGTGTTTAAACTGTTTTTTTTACCATTCATATTTTTAACAAAGACATTTGCTAAGTCTAGTAATATTGGTCATTCATTAGAACAAGTAAGGGGAAAAATGAAATTTTGTTCAAATTTTTCGTCTATTCTCGCTACTTTTGAATTCTTTCTTTTAAGTTCAAATTTTGTCACTGTTTTGAATCTTGAGAAAGTAGATGTTATCCTCCTTGCAAAATTCCAATGTGTGCAACAATGGAGAATAATTTTAAATGAAGACTCCTTAATTTAGAATTTAAGGGTCTTTTGTTTACATTCTAACTCATGAAATTGTTTGTCTTATGTTAATAAAATGTCTTGATACAATTTTTATGATGAATGATTGAGTACTAAACTTTCATATGAGCAAGTATATATAATGATTTTGTGTCTTTTGCTCCATACTAGTCATACTCTCTAATCTCTAGAGTAAATTGAAGTATTGAAACAATAATTATGCACTAAGATTAGTTTTTGAAGTTGAACTTGAAAATGGCTCAAGTATGTAACCTGTTTAATGGCCAAGTTCAGTTGCAAACTTAGTCTTAAAAGGAACAAAATGATCATTAAATCATTGTGATGCATTTGAAAATTGTAAGGCTCGAGATCTACGTAAACCATTTGTAGTTTAGGCGATTCCCGAAAGTAGCTCGAATGGCATGGATATCTCATTTATTTTTTTGTGGATATTGGATCCCCCATATGTCGGGTTATGCGCATTCTTTCTATTTCACAAGTCTTGGAGCCCCAAATTTGTGGTAGTTCTAAAGACTTGCTATCATTTAGGTCATTCATATGATACTGAGATGGACCTATGTATATGTCCTATTTTGTTTCGAGATATTTAGGAAAATGACATGGCTTTTGCATTTTAGTTAAAGTCATGTTCAAGAAAGAAAGTTAGTTCTTTGCTTGTTTATAAACCAAAACAATTGTGTTTAAGGTTTATTATATCATACCTAATGTCTAAACGTTTGTAAAGATCATTGTGTTGAATTTATTCTCGAAGTTGATTTAGAACATCAAATATTTTCTTTGTTCTTATCAATCCATGATTTTGGTCTAGTAGGTGGTTTGTTTACTATCCCTTAGCCAATATTCGCAGGAGAACTAAGCTAGAACAAGTTCGAGTCAAGAAGAAGTCGAATCTTAATTCATTCCTTTAGGAAAAATACATGTATTATCCAAACAGTTATAGAGAATCTAAAAATTTATTTATTTGAGAAAACAAAAATTAAGAAATGAAATTTTAAATACTATTTTTTATTAGAAACATGTTGTTTCGTACTAGAACTCAAAATTTGGAAAGGGATCCAATAATTATATTATTTTCAAAACTGGACCCAAAATGGAAAGAAAAGTCTAGCTCGTAATTGAGTGTGACTTTTTTGTCCAAGATTGATAAAGATAAGTTGTAATTTGCAACTTATTTCAACAAAGATATGAAAATGTTAGCAAACTTTTGTCTATCTTATTTTGTTTATGTTTTTCTGCTTGTCATCATTGTCATATTTTTCTAATTAAAAGTGAAGTTCTTTCAATTAAATAAGTACCATAGTTTGAAAATGAATATTTATCAAACCTAGGTTTGGTGAAGTGTTAGAATAATTTATAAAATAATTCGAATCACTTTCTAAAATATGGTCTCATTTTAAAAAGAAAGTTAAGGTGAGACCCATATTTTTAATTTGAAGCCCCCAAGCGTAGACTTTAGGTGGCTTTTGGAATTCATGTATATATGTGCTAGGGGATGTTTCTCATGTTTATTTAATTTGTGGAATATTGCATATGTTTATCACAAATTGTTTGATCAAGTAACATAATTAATTATCTTGGTCAAATTAAAGAAGTGGTATTCTTCCCTTTATCATTTAAAGTTATTAAGATGGTTCGTAATAAGCTTTGCATGACATTGATTTTGCAGCATAAATAGTGTGTTCAAATTTGTAAATAGAGAGAAGTGGGGATGTCCTGGCTTTTTTAAGCCCCCAATTTGAGGCAAAGAGCGAAAAAAATTATAATATTTTCGAGTATTTTAGATGCCAAATGGGAGGGATCATCCCGACTTACCCCCTTAAAAATGAAATTAACAAAAAAGACGGATTTGTATAAAAAGGAAGGGGAATCCAACTTTCCCATAGAAGAATAAAGAAAGAAAATTAGACATGTTTTCGAAAAGCAAGGATTACTGACTTAATATTTGAATCATCGTGATGACTTAGTAGTGAGTTATATATGTGATAGCGATAACGATCATTTTTTTCATGTAGCGATCATATTCAATCAATATTCCTCGCTTAGAGAAGATGGAGATATCCCACGTAGGCGTACATTTTAGTTGCTCATAACAAGTGAAAAGACCAATTCTCAAAAGTTGTAAAAGACATCTAAAGTTGACTTCAAGGTTGTCGATATATCAAATCAATTTATTGTATTAATTCTTTTTCTTTCTAGGCAATGTATATAGAACCTGAATTACCTTGGTAATAAATAGCCTTATTATTAAAAGAAAATAAGATTATTGTGTGTTTTTTTTAAAGTGATAGTCATCTCATTTTTCTTTGGCAAAGGATATGGAAAACATCGAATTTAGTTTGATTCGATTTCTTTACTAACATGGTGTAATCAAGCTAATGGCTTTCAAATCATTTGAATTTTTTTTATATGATCTTGTAATCATAACTCAACACTTCATGAATTTTATTTATGGGCATGACTACTTAATAGTAGGTCCATATGTGCAAAGGCCTAATATTGGCCATATTTTCATGGAATGATGATTTTGGTATATGGTTATGGTCTACCTCAAGGAGGGCCTTTCCAATGTCCTAACGTGGCTAGGCTTGGGGTTATGAAAAATGGATAGGCTCAAGTATACTCCCAAATTCCTTTACTTTTGGTGCTTATCAATTAGAACCTTTCTACTTTGTGTGATAACTCCTACATTAGGTGCCTTTTCCTTGTCATCTCTCCTTTCTTTTTTTTTTGACAAGTTTTGTTTTGGGTTTAGAACAATTTTTCTATTTTCTTTTGCATTTGATCTTTCCGTTTGGGTTTAGACTAACTTTGTGTCTCCCTCTTATGTTTCGTTCCCCCAATTTCCTATTTGTATCTTTGCACCATTTCCATCCCAAGGTATGGAATAATGTAGGTTGAATATCTAAGGCTCAATTGACGAGGCTCAAAAGGGCTACCATAAAGATGGATTTTCTCTAAGGTTAAGAACATAGGATTATATTTATGGAGTTTCAAGTTGCCTCCTGTGTTGGTGAAATCATCATATCCTTTTTTTGTGGGCCTAAAATGAGCCTCTTTTCATTCAATACATCTTGTAAGCCAAAGCTCATCAAGATTCATAAAGTGTTGAGTATGTATGCCTTTTGATATTTCCTGTTTGTATGTATATATTTTATTTAATTCAAATCAATAACAACAAAGAGATTGAAAAGAGAACAAGATAGAGGTACTTGAGAATATATTTTTTATTCATTATTTAATGAGAGTACAAAATAAGTAGATTAGACAACATGAATCTCTTAGTCTATCAAAAAAAAAGGAAGGAAACAAAACAAGACCTAGGGTGCTACATCTTGAATTGCTGACAACTTCTTGAGATTGCGTCTTCGAGCTTTGTCCGTTTTTGACGTATGTAGGTGAAATCCTCTCTAAAAATCAAGTCCATCTATATGATGTATAAACTTTTTGAAATGTGTCTAAACAAAGGTATTGTAAATGGCACTTGTATGGTGGAGACATATTGTCTATGAACTTTGGGACAAGTTCATGATCCGGAGGTCTTTGTGGAATAAGAGCAACCTTTGATTGCCACCTGGAAAAGAAGTCAATGAAGCCTTCTTATTCCCCTTGCTTAAGCAATTCTAGATCGCGCAAGGTAGTTGTGAGATCGATGGTATCTCCATATTGGGTTAAAAATGCTTTTACAACGTCACTCCAAGTGGAAGTTTGTTTTGCATCAAGGTTATAAATCCATGATCTAGCAGTTGGGTCCAATGAAAGAGGAAAATAACATGCATATAGGCTTGGCTCAACCCCTTTCAATGTCATAATTCCAATAAAGCTCATTAAGTGAGTTCTAGGATTGTCTGTAACCTTAAAGGATGGCAAATCCGTAGTCAAGAACTTTTCTAGGAGAGTCTTGCCACTAGGTTGTGGTGCAAGCTCATAATTGAAGTACTTACTCCCTGAGTTAGCTCGAAGGACAAGTTTCTCCAAGGCCTCTACTCTTTCAGCTCTTGCTTTTTCTTGCTGAATGTTTTCTTTTTCTTTTTCTGCTTTTATTTTAGCCTTTTCTGCTTTTTTATGAGCCTTCATTTGGGCTTCTTCTTCTAGTAGGGCCTTTAGGTTTTGGAGTTCCTCTCTAAGTTTCTCCAATGCTGCTTTGTCACCCATGATTTGACTAATATGCGAATGTGGAATATGATCTAGTAATGTGTATCACGAGAAATTGAGCGCGTTCACTTAAACGTTTTCTGCCAAGCATTCAAACAATGAACCAAATTCAAAATGATTGTTTCATTTCTTTTTTTAATCCTTGTAATACGAATTCACTTTAAGCAAGTTTGTTGATGAAGAATGTTAAAAAATTCATGAACAACCATTAATGGAATGTTATGATTTGTGTTGACTTCAACAAGGTAATCATCTAAGGATTTTACTTTAAATGAATTGTGTTCGAAAAATGTAGAAGTGAAAGTTGAAAAATTTGGATTGAAAATACTCATCAAATTTTAGGAATATTAATCAACACGAACATACTCCTTAAAATAATCAAATAGACTATGGTATTTGTTGATCACTTAGATTGCAATAGAGATCTATATCATTTTTTTCAATTATGATTCTCATATTGCTCAACTTTAAAGGATAATATTTTACTATTTGCTTAAAAAGAACGATGGCCTTCGAATGTAAAATCCAAGAAATAATTAAATCATTTTCTCGGTTTTATCATTCATTATCTTCTCTCTTTTTTTTGAGAATTAATATATATTTTTTTAAAGAACAATTTTTTTGGTTCAATTTCTCTCTCTCTTTTTTTTTTGTGTGAGGCAAACATCCCAAGTAAGGTTCTCGGGAATTTCTTTTTAAGCCATAGAAGATGTAAATAAATTATACTCTTAAATCAAGGTTGTTCAATTAAAACTAAAACATGATGAACACGAAATAGGCACATTTAAGAATAAACATATTGATGACGTCCTATTAAGATATGCGAACTTCTAATGACGAACCTCATAAGAAGTAATGTCATTAGTTCGATTATAAAGTACGTAAACGAATCAATATAATTTAAAATAGTATCGCGCGCAATTTTCGGTCTTTGATGGGAGTCATAAGTGGCACCCATTTGATAAGCATTTAGGTTGTTTTCTTCCTCTTTTCATAGCTTTCATGCTTAATAAACACTTAGGTTTATGTATTTGGTCTTGATTTTACCTTTCCTCTCTTATTTTGTAGATTTTGTGCATTTCTATGGGTTTTCTAGTCTTTTCTCCTTTATTTGCTCTTGTAGGGAATATTTCAAGCATTACCTCTGTAGACACCTAAAAATGTCTCCCCAAAATCAAACCCGATGATAAAAATGTCTCCCCAAAATCAAACCCGATGATAAATAACCTTTCACCGCACTGTTGGTTGGGTTTAGTATTTAATCCCGAGAGTGCTTAAAAAATCGTATTTTATTAAATTCATGTTTTTGAAAGGTCCATGGATTAGTCTTGATGTTTGGTAAAAGCATAGTTTTAATTTTAGCCCAAGCTTGTTAAGCCCAAACCTTTTTATTTTATTATTTATTTTTGGCCCAAAAATTTTATTTATTTTTATTTTATTATTTTCTTATTTTAGCCCGAATAATAAAAGTCAGAAAAAAGCCCGAAATTATCAATCGGCACTTAAAAAGCCGAAAGAAATTAGGGTTAAAAATGAATTTAGACGGAAAAATGGACTGGAACTGACCGTGTCACGGTACAGCCTGATCGTGTCACGGGAACCCTTCCCGTCTGACGGTTGGACTTCCCGCGACATGGGAGGTATGTCGTGACACGGGAAGTTCCGTGTCCTTTCCGCGTAAACCCTTATCGCGTTTTCCGTTTCGTTTTCTGAAAATTTCCCGCGTCACTCCAAAATTGTACTGTGTCACGGGAATATGTACCGTCTGACGGTACTGTCTAACCGTGTCACGGTATAGTCTGACCGTGTCACGGGATACTTTTTTAGGGTTTTTATTATTTTAGGGTTCCGTGTGCTCCCTCAGCACATTTTCCCTATAAATACCCCCTCATTTCTGATGTACGGGGCAACCAGAATTTCATTATTCTTATTTTTCTCTCTTCTATGTTATTGACCTAAACACTAGCCTACCCTTTTCACTTCAAAATTCCTTCTTCAAGCACTCAAAGGAGTCCATATTTTACTCGAGGTTCTGTCCTTAAGCCAAGGCGTGAAAGGTAGAATCGTTTGAGGGTTTGGCCCCAAAATCAACCTTATTTTATTTAATTTAATTTAGTTATTGTTTTATTATTTCCTTGAAGTTACTAACTCGTTCATTTTTTTGTAGTTGCAAGCAAACAGATTCAAAGTAAGGATCATGCTCTTTTTATTATTATTATGTTTCTAACGATTTTTATGTTGTTGGAATTATGATTGGTTTTTATATTAAAATTGATTCTATTATTTATTGATCACCATATTGCATGTTTAAAGGGAATATGTAATTGAAAATCACGCCTAATAAGATAATTTGGACAACCGGTTTAGGTTCCTTTTTAATCTTGTTATTTAATCAAGTGATCACTAATATTTTAGAATTATGTGTTGCATTAATTTTAAACCAATTTAGCTAAATAATAGTTTGGAGCAAATTGAATATTTTGTTTGTATGCCTTTGAGATCGCAGGAATCACTTTTCACTATAAGAATCGAGTAGAGGCCAATACGGGCGAATGTGACTCCATGACTCACTTCGTACCATCATCCCCGATTCTCCTTTCATGGTTTCGAACCTTATGGAGTTAGTAATCTCATGGATTATGAATGGGGTGTAATCTTCACGGGTCAATCGTTGTTGCCTATCTTTGTCCCTTTATTCGTGGTTGCCTTAAATGATCCGTGAACGGTTTACATGTTCCTTAAAAACTTGTTGGCGGTTCCCTACTTTCCTTGTCCCTAATCGTAATATGTCAATTCTCACTTCCTATGAGTGCCAAGCATATTCACAACATGCTTTTAACGTAGGCGCACTTCAAACGACGCCTACAATTTGGCGACTCCACTAGGGAGGATTCTTAATTATTTATCGATTTGAGTGATCGGTATTTAATTAAGTTGAGTGGATGAGACTTGAAAGATTCTTGAAAAAATATTCCTGTGATTAATTTGGCATTTTTGCATCTGCATAGACGTTTTAACGTCGCATTCAGGTCTGTCCCGTAGGAAAAATTGGATAAATTGGTTGCGCGAAAAAGCAAACAGCGCACCAGTCAGATTTTCTGACTGCAGTGTCACGGCAGAGTCTGCCGTGTCACGGCAGACCTAAAATCAGTCCGGTGGCTTATTTTCTTTTCTCACAATCAACTTCCTTCGATTTTTCTGAAAAACCGTATGTGTTCTACATGCGTCTTAGCCCAACCCATGGAGTCGAGTTCGATTTCATCACGAACTCGCGGAGCCGCCCGTTGGCATACACCCTCAAGGGAGGCTGCCTTGCTAACGCGTCCAAACTCTTAACCATGGTACCCTTTTGACACCCAAAGCTTGACCAATAGTTGAACATAGATCTCGACTCTAGGTTGCGAACGTTTTTTTTTACATCATCGTGCCGAAATGCTTTGTGACTTTTTGGTGCTAACCCTCATGTGTTTGCTCATTTTGTTTAACCCATGACCGAGGGTTTTTATTCTCACATAGTAATTAGTACGGACTTAAAATCGATTAAAATTTGAAAAAATCACAAAACTGACCTGGAACTGCACACCGTGTCACGGCATGTTCTGCCGTGTCACGGTGAACAGTGCTGTGACACGGGAGAGTCTACCGTCTGACGGTAGACTGCACTGTGTCACGACAGTCTGCACCGTGACACGGTGCCCAGGAAAGTGTCCCGTCAGTCTTTTTTCTCGATTTTTATGTCCAGTATTGAGTCGTGTCTAGCTATACGGTCAAAACACGCGTCTATAACCTCACCTAATCACTCACATATTATGTCCACACACTTTTTTTCGTCATGCACCACTTTGACCGTATTTTAGGGAAGTTTCGTCTTTGTGTCGTTTTTTTTTCGGAGTAAGTCGGATGGTATCCTCCCATGTTTTCTTTTTTTAATAAGTAGAGCTTCAATATAAAAAAATAATAAAAAAAATTTCCGGATAGGTTAAGGTCAAGTTTAATCATTAAAAGTGTGTTTGCTTCGGTGTCACAGCACTTGGGCAAGAAGCAAGGGTAGATTGTTACGGTTCGAGTCCATACCTCAACAACCTCTTATACCAAAGAGGCGTACAAGGAAACCACCTCAGTCATCTCCACAAGATCCGTCTCCAGTCTACTTTCAACCAATGGACACTAAGGAAGACATCGAGAATCTCAACAGGACAATCGAAAGATTGTCTGACATGATGCAGATACTCACTACTAGAGTCAGCCCTGTAGAGCAAGACAAGCAAAACAGTGTCACTACTGCTGCGATGGACAAGATCAAGGAACAAATGAGCAAGATTTCTAAAGAGTTCACTTATGTGGAACAGCCTATCACCTCCTCGTCTATAAGAGAGAAGCTTCCTGAGAAGTTTTCCACTGCTGATATTCCCAAGTTTAAGCCTACTGATAATCCACTTTTCCATTTGAAGGCTTTTTCTGCAACTATGGCTCTTAAGGGAGTAGATGTGAAACTCTTCCCTACGGTGTTTCCTCTTTCCTTAGAACATGCATGTCAACAGTGGTTCTATTCTCTGGAATCCAAGCATGCCGTGACCTGGGAGGATGTTACTGAAAGCTTTATGAATCGGTACAAGTGTAACATCCAGGCCAAGAATTCTGAACGTGAACTCTCCATTTTCAAACAGAAAGAGAATGAAGGCTTCACCACTTACCTAAGCAGGTGGAGAGAAACAGCTGCGCTCTTGGTGGATCCTCCCAAGGAGAAGGAAAAGGTTCGCTTGTTCATTGCCAACCTGACTCATAAGTACAAGCAACACCTGAAGTTTTTGCCTCTAAGTACCTTTGATGCTGTATACGATATTGGAATCAATATCGAAGACGAACTGATGAAGTCTGTTGGTAGCAACAATAACAACAGCACTTGAAAAAACAAGAAGAACGACACTCCTTCTTCTTCGTCTTCTAATCCCAATAATGCCACCAACAATATTAACATCAATGATGTGCAGGCCCTTAATGCTCCTCCTAAAAAATTCCAAAGGCAAAGGAGGGTTTATACGCCTTTGGGAATGACTTATGATGCTGCTTATGACCGTCTTTATGGTCAGGGACTGATTATGCCAATCGGACCATTTCCAGAACCTCGACCTGAGAATAGGACCGCTAACTATGACCCCAATTCTTATTGCAAGTATCATCAAGGTAAGGGTCATAACACTGAGAAGTGTTGGAGGCTGAAAGACACAATCCAAGACCTGATTGATGCTAACCAACTTCCTGTCCCTCCAGGGGGCAAGAAGCCTAACATTCAAACAGGTCCTCTTTCTGATGCTTTGGCTATCATGGGAGATGAAGTCTCCTTTGATCCGTCAATACTCATTCAACCTGTGAATGAACCTCTGTCGGAAGTTGTATTTATCTCAAGCACTGCAGAAGTGAATGGGATTTGGGATAGTGATGATGAAGACGTCTATCTCAAAGATATATCCTGTTCATCTCTCGGCACCAGTGAAGATGTTTGGGGGGACCTTGAGGTCAAGGTTCTCACCAGAAGTGGACGGTTGCAACAACCTAACCCACCTCCACCTCCACCACAATCAAATCCGATAGTTGATCCCATCGACCCTGTGAATGTGGTCAAACAGCTGCAAAAGACCAAGGTGGAGATGAATGTATGGAAGCTTTTGGCCACTTCCCACGAGCATCAAAAGGCTGTAATGAATGCTCTGGTGAAGATAGGAGTTGATGATGACATGACTCCTCAAGGGTTGGTCAACTTTCTCACTACTGAACTGCCGAGTACTAGTAATCTGATTTCCTTTTCTGATAAGGATCTACCCCCGGAAGGGGACCAACATAATAAGGCCTTACACCTCACTGTAGTGTGTAGGCAGATGAATGTTCCTATGAGCCTGGTTGATAATGGCTCTGAAATTAATGTGTGCCCACTCCGTACTGCAAGGAAGTTGGGTATAAAAAATGAAGAGTTGATTCCCTCCACTCAAGGGATTCGAGCTTACGATAATACTCGCCGTCAAGCCGTGGGTACTATCGTACTGAATATAACTACTGGGGCTATTGAACGTCGCACCAAATTTCAGGTGGTGGACATTAAGGCCTCTTTCAATCTGTTATTAGGACTCCCTTGGCTTCATGAGCTAAAGGCAATTCCGTCATCGCTTCACTAGAAAGTGAAAGCCATAGTTGGAGGGGTCCCGATTACCATCGACGCTTCTCCTATGCGCATTCAAGTTATTGATACTCCTATCGTCCATGTTGAACATGACAAGGAAGATGAAGATCTGTGGGGGTTTTCACTAGATGATGTTCTTGTGATCAAAGAAGAGGAAAGGTGCCATCTCGACTTCGATCCCTACTCAAATACCAGTATCAACGCCATTCTGAAGAAGCAAGGTCACTTCCTAGGAATGACCCTTGGGCTCAAGAAGAAACTGGCTAAATCTTGGGGCCACCTTGGTGCGCTCAAGAAGGACACTTTTGGCTTAGGATTCGAGCCGACAAAGGAAGATCTGAAACAAGCTGCCTTGAAAATAAAGGCTCGCAACAACGCTTGAATCACGAAGACAGAAATGGCCATGGATCCATATCCGTTCACTCTCAACGACCAGTACATCAAAGAAGGGGAAGACTTCCCATGCTATGAATTCCCTGAACCATTTTTCCATAATGGGATCCGTGAACCTCGATTGTGACTTCATTGATGAAGAGCTCTCCACAGTCGAGAAGTCAGCTAGCTTGGACTCTGATGATCTGGGAATCAACCTTCTTTTTGGAATGGAGAAGAATGAATCCAAGCCGCTCTGCAATGATAACTCTGAGCTCGTTCAAGCCGTCGCAGCAAACAAGGATTTCGACCCCTCCGAGTTAATAGTCCAAGCTGACAACATTTCAAAGGGATGGCGCAAGACATTGAGGATCACTACGCCGAGTGGAGAGAAGTTGGAAATAACCGCTGGAGAGGGTCCTATGTTTGATGAGTCTGAATCGTCTGGGTCCGAGTCTGAGTCTGAGTCTAAGTCTGTAGAGGATTCCTTAGAGTCTGAGGCTGACCCTCTTTCTGCTATAGAATTCAACCCTGAGTCTCTTGTTGAGCCCTATCCTTCTGTCCTAATAATTTTGGTGAGGTCGCAGTTGACCTTGCCTCTCTTGATGTATTAACCAGTGAATTCAATGAAATGAATACCTTTGCTTACGATGCGTGCCATTCCCCTAGCCCTGATCAATATTGCTTTGCTAATGATAAAAATGACAAAGAAATAATAAAAGCAATGGAAGAACACGAAAATAAAACAACAGTTATTGAAGATACAGAAACAGTTAACATTTCCAATGATACGACTATTAAAGAAGTAAAAATTGGATTAACACTAAGTCAAGATGAACGCAAATAGCTAATTAACTTGCTTAGTGAATTTGTTGATGTATTTTTTTGGTCATACCAAGATATGCCAGGAATTGACAGGGATATAGCTCAGCATACGATACCACTCATTCAAGGTATGATGCCTGTTAAACAAAAGCTGCGCCGATTGAAACCAGATATGGCTCTCAAAATAAAGGAAGAAATCAGGAAGCAATTGGCCGCAGGTTTCATCAGAGTATCCAAGTATCCGGAATGGATAGCAAATGTGGTTCCAGTTCCAAAGAAGGATGGAAGGGTCAGAATGTATGTTGATTACAGGGATCTCAATAAAGCAAGCCCAAAAGATGGGTTCCCTCTACCTCACATTGACATTCTGGTCGATAATACAGCAAACCATGCACTCCTGTCATTCATGGATGGTTACGTCGGATATAATCAGGTATTGATGGCCAAAGAAGACATGGAGAAAACCACATTCATCACACAATGGGGCACATATTGCTATACGGTAATGCCATTCGGTTTGAAAAACGCGGGTGCCACCTAACAAAGAGCAGTTACAGCATTGTTACATGACATGATGCACAAAGAGGTGGAGGTCTATGTCGATGATATGATTGTCAAGTCTAAAGATCGCCTAGGCCATATCGTCGCACTTCGCAAATTTTTTGAAAGACTTCGTAAGTACAACATGAGAATAAATCCAGCAAAATGTGCATGTGGAGTCACGTCAGGCAAATTACTTGGATATGCGATCAGTTCTCGAGGGATTGAAATAGATCCTTCAAAAGTAAAAGCAATCATGGCCATGCCACCACCCAAAAATGAGAAGGAGATTCGAGGCTTCATTGGAAGATTGCAGTATATAAGTAGGTTCATATCAAAGCTCACAGCGATATTTGAACCTATATTCAAGAAGCTTAAGAAGATTGTCCCAGTCACATGGGATGATGATTGCCAAAAGGCTTTCGATAAAATCAAAGAGTATTTGGCAAACCCACCCGTGCTAGCGCTAGCAATACCTGACTTTCCTCTTCGACTCTACCTTACGGTCACAAGAGAAACGATGGGGGCAATGCTAGCACAAGAGATTGAAAGCAAGGAGAATGCAATCTATTACCTGAGCAAGAAACTCCAAGGATATGAGACGCGATACACGCCACTCGAGAAGTTGTGTCTCGCACTTGTATGGGCCGCACAAAAACTAAGACATTACATGCTCACTCATACAGTGCATGTCGTGTCCAAGATGGATCCTCTCAAATACTTGTTCGAGAAAGCAACACTCAACGGCAGATTATCAAGGTGGATAGTCAATCTAGCTCAATTTGACTTGAGATTTGTGCCACAAAAAGCCATCAAAGGTTCTGCAGTTTTGAACTTCTTAGCAGACTTTCCGCTAGAAGAAGCTGAAAAAGAAGAAGATGAGTACGATTTCCCTGACGAAGATTTACTCATGACCGAAGACGATAGTTGGACGCTCTATTTCGATGGAGCTTCAAACCAAAAAGGATGTGGTGTGGGAGTCTTGCTCTTATCGCCCAATGAAGAACACATCCCAATTTCCATGAAGCTCGACTTTGATGTCACCAACAATGCCGCATAATATGAAGCATGCATTTTGGGATTAGAAACAGCTGTCGCCTTGGGAATCAAGAAACTCAGAATCTACGGTGACTCTTCACTAATCATTAACCAAATCTCTAAGAGATGGAAAGTGAGGAGTGAAAGTCTCGCTACGTATCAAGCTCATCTGGAAACTCTCACGGTGCAACTAGATGAAGTACAACATACGTATTTGCCAAGAGAAGAAAACCAGTTCGCCGACGCACTAGCTAAGTTAGCATCAATGGTGCGAATTCCAGCTGACACGATCAGAATGCCACTGACCATAGAGAGAAGATATGAGCCAGCTTATGTTCATGCACTTGACGATGAACAAGAACCACAGGAAGAAGAAGAACCATGGTATACAGACATCCTTAATTATGTGACAAAAGCAGAATACCCTCCTAATACTGATAAAAGGGCACGCCGTGCTTTGAGGCTCCTGACCTCACAGTATGTGCTCATCAGAGGAGAACTCCACAAGAGAACCGCAACGGGAAGGAATCTCTTATGTATAGCCAAGAAAGAAGCACATAAAACCATGGAAAACCTTCATGATGGTATATGTGGAACTCACAGAATGCAAAAATGCTAGTCCCACTAGTAGAAAAATTGAATTTGGCACCGCCAAATGGCCACCGGTTTTTAAAAATCGGTGGCAAAAAAAATAAGGGAAAATGGGCGGGATTTTGTGGGAAGGGTATTGCCACCGGTTTGAACCGAACCGGTGGTCAAAATATTAATTCCACCGGTTCAAAACCGGTGGCTTTGTTTAAAAAAAAAAAACCGCCCCCTCCCCTTTATAAACCCCTAACCCTAACTAAACCCTTCCTCAGCCTCTCTCTTGCCTCCCCTCTCCTCCTGCTCTCACTCTCTCCTGCTCTCACTCTCTCCTGCTCTCACTCTCTCCTGCTCTCTCTATCTCGTCTCACTCTCTCCTGCTTTCTCTCTCGTCTCTCCCCTCTCTCGTCTCACTTCTTTTTCCTCCTTTCTCATCTCAAAGCTCTCTCGTCGCCGGCGGTGGTGTTAAAAACTTTTGTGGTTAGTGGTGTTAAAAATTTAATGGTTTTTAAGGTTAAATTCGACCATGAAATTTCTAGATCTAGACTTTTCATGGTCGAATTTGAACTTATTAAACCAAATTCAAACCAATTTCGGTTATAAAGGTATGTTTTTTGGTTTTTTTTTAAATTTTCGCTTGTTTTTTGGTTACTGTCGTGGTGGTTCTGGCGGTGGGTAGGGTTTTAGTTGCGGCTATTGTGGTTGCTGTCGTGGTGGGTGTGGCGTTGGGTAGGGTTTTGGTTTGGTTGTGGGTTCGGTTACGGATTGTGGTGGTTTTGGGTGATGGGTCGTGGTGGGTTTCGGTGATGGGTCTTGGTGGCTTGGATGCGGTTTGGGTGGGTCTGGAGTTGGAGCTGGTGGTGTTGGGGTGGTGTTGGGTGACGGTTGGTGGTGGTAAGGGGGTCGTGTGTTCTGGGCGGGGGTTTGGGCTAGGGTTGGAGCTAGTGGTGTTGGGGTGGTGTGGGGTGGCGGTTGATGGTGGTAGGGGGTCTTGTGTTCTGGGTGGTGGGTTATGGTGGTTTTTTTGTTTTTTTTTTAGAAGATTAATTTTAAAAATTAGGCCAATTAGCCTAATCCATACTAATTGTATGACATCTTTTGTTTATCAGGAAAATAGGAAATGCTGCTGCTATTGATGCTCTACAGAATTTCACCATCCTTTGAAGAATACTTTGAAGACTAGGCTGATGTTTTAACCATTTGTTTGGTGTAATTTCATTAATTTAGTTCTTTTAAATTGGAATTGTTGTATGAATAATTTGTTTGTACTTATAAATTTAGTTTTTTCACTCTTAAAAAGTGTACTATTACTAATTATTGATGAATATATACGTAGTTTATGTATATTATGTATTTATATACCTATCTGCTACATTTTAAGTGAAAAAATGATTTTTTTTTTTTGTTTTTTTAGGGCATTATTGCCACCAGTTCACATCAAAAACTGGTGGCAATACTATTAGTTTTGCCACCGGTTAACCGGTGGCAATACTTGTTTTTGCCACCGGTTTTGAACCGGCGGCTTTTTAAAATATTATTGCCACCCCTCAAAAAACCACCGGTTCAAAACCGGTGGCAAAAGGGGGTTTTGGACCGGTGTTCAAATGCTTTTTTCTCCTAGTGTCCAAAAGATTCAACGACAAGGTTACTATTGGACTACTATGGAGAGAGATTGTCACGAGTACGTCAAGAAATGTATGAAGTGTCAAATCTATGCAAACTTACAGCATGTTCCACCTTCGCTTCTCTACACGTATACTTCTCCATGGCCTTTCTCCACTTGGGGCATTAAAATCATTGGAAAAATCACACCACCAGGACAAGGGGGCATGAATTCATTCTCGTAGCAATCGACTACTTCACCAAATGGGTCGGGGCAGCCTCATATGCCAAGCTGACAGCAAAACACGTAGCTCAATTCATTGAGAAAAATATTATATGCCGCTATGGGGTACCACATGAGATGATCAGTGATAATGGAACACATTTCCAAGCCGAATGCGCGGAATTGTTGCAGAAATATCATATCAAACATCACCGATCATCACCTTACAGACCACAAACAAACGGATCAGTCGAATCGGCCAACAAAAATGTGAAAACCATCATCGAAAAGATGACGGAAAATTATAAGGATTGGCCAAGTAAGCTACATTTCGTCCTTTGGGGTTATCGAACCTCTGTTCGTACATCGACAGGGGCTACCCCTTTCTCTTAAGTCTATGGTGTCGAAGCTGTACAACCAATCGAGCTCGAGATACCTTCTCTCCGAATTGCATTGGAAAGCCAACTAGATGAAGTCGACTGGATTAGAGCAAGATACGACGAACTGGTCTTGCTTGATGAAAAACGCTTGGCAGCTTTGCATCATGTGAAAACCTACCAACAGCGTATGGCACGACATTTTAATAAAAAAGTCAAGATCAGGAACATCAAAGAAGGTGACCTAGTGCTTAAGGCACTTCGTAAAAATGTGTTAGATCTAAGAGGAAAATTCAGACCGAACTGGTCAGGCCCGTACATTGTTAAAGCCATCCTGTCTGGCGGAGCGGCATAATTAGTAGACATGGACGGCAACGGCTTCCATAATTTAACCAACTTGGATCAACTCAAGAAATTCTACGCCTAGTCGCATGGGTTCATGACCCAATAGAGCTACGTCTAGCCTGATTCCTTTTTAGGATACGTAGGCAACCCCTCAAGGGGGCCCGACCACTTTAAAATAAAAAATCCTCCCTCTGTTGATCTAATATGCGCGTCGGTTCAGCATTGCGTCACGGCAAAATAATATAATAAAAAAAGGGGAAAATGTCGCGACACGGGATTTATTCCCGTCTGACGGGAGAAATTCCCGTGTCACGACAATCTCTGAACGGCAAAAAGGACAGGGTGCCTCTCGTGACACGGGATTTGTTCCCGTCTGACGGGAGAATTGTTCCGTGCCACGTCATCCCTGTCTGTAAAAAAAAAAAATGCCGTGACGCGGGAATTTGTACCGTGTCACGAGACCCTTTAACCGTGACACAGTGGATTTTCAGTTTCCCGTTTTATTTATTGGCGCATTCGTTGCGAATTTATTGTTTGAGTTTTTATTTTCGTTCTTCCATTGCGTCCGACTCCTTGACTCGGATAATTAAATATAAGTCATTGTAATTTTTATTTTAAGGCTAAAATAAATGTGCTATTATTAAAGTAAATGCGACTACAAGTATTGGCATCATATGCCTTATTTTAAATAAAAATTATAAATTATAAAATGCAAAGCACTATTGATCTAATCCCTCTTCTCTTTAGGAACATCCTTTTCTTGCTCAATTAGGTCAGCCTTCACCATTAGTGTGTCTTTTGTAGCCCGAACCGTCACACCCCTAGTCGAACTTTCACCCCTTTCACCTTTCTTGAACTTTTTCGGTTGTTTCTCCCTATACACCATCTTTTCTTTACCCTTTCCTTTCACATAGGTCTTCTTTCTTAGCATCTTAGGAGTCTTAAACTCAATTCCTTGTGTTCTCGGACCTAGGCGATCTTTAAGAGGAGCTTTCTTATCTCCAAGACGACTCTTTACATCAGACTTGCGTGATCCAAATCGTTCCCTCCTACTTCTAGGGTTCAACCATGCCTTGTATGCACTAGATAAAGGAGGAGGAGCTTGGTCACTTGCAGAAACGGTCCACAAAGTCTTCCAATCCAATAAGCCTCGTACTTGTGAACGTTACTTTCATGCAACGATACTTCACGAGGACTATCGTTATAGCGTGGAACTACTTGTTCAAGTCCATACTGCCACATCAATCGAGAGGGACAGTAAAAGGTCAATTTGGAGATACTAGGAACACGGAAATATGGAGTTTCATTCGTGCCAACCATCCTAGTAAGCCTCCACCAAGGCACCACCCAACGAATGGAAAATTCCCTCTTTGCAAAGAAATTTTTCCAATCTTCATACGACATGTTTGCAGAGTAATTCTTTTTCCTACGGACTAAGTCGTTAGGGCCATATTTTTCAATATCGTCGGGGGATTCAAATAATTCCAAACACTCCATCAACCAAATCTGCAAAAAAGAAACAAAAATAAAATTAATAAAAAAAAACAAAAAAGTGCTGCAGATTCTCGTGACACGGCAGCTTTAACCGTGTCACGGCAGACCCCAACCGTGACACGGTGACTGTTTTGTGTCACGGGGGGCTATTCGGAGCGTATTTTTACCTGTAATAGTACCAGAGAGCCCTTCCTGATGGCTTTCCGGTCAGCTTTTGCCTCGTCAAGGCCACGAAATGTTTCTCCAAGGCACGTTGGCATAGGAGATCTTCCGGATTCTACATGCTCAAGTACAGATGCTAGACAAGCATGTCCTACCCTACCGTTTGCAAATAGTAGCTTGCTAAACATGCAAAAAATATATGCCCTTCTACGATATACATGATAAGACTCAGAGATAGGGCGATTAAAATATAAGTTAGCAAGTTTTTCTAAGTTTACTTCATTACCACAAACAATTCTATTTAAATCTGAATCTGTTAGATTCAGATGGCGTTCAAAGTCTTGGTAATAATATTCACGTAAGGTAGGCATGGCTATAAGATTCCTAGCAGGAAATCCAAAGATTGCACCAAATTCCTCCGGCAGAGGACATATTTCATCATAATCAAATTTGAAACAATGCGTTTCTGGACTCCAATAATCTAATGCTGCTCTAAGAAAATCATGTTCAATAGCTACATGTCGCTAGGCTAGCAAACCCCTGACATGAAATAATTCTAACTCTCTTTTTTCAGCATTGGTCAAAGAATAAGACCAGTCGCGCAATGTATTATCAAAATTCTGAGACATGATTATTGAAATATGAAATTCTAAATTATTTTGTGTTTCGTAATTATGCATATCATGAATAATCTGGTCTTATTTTATAGCAAAAGCGCTCAAAACTGCCCAGAATTTATCTTTTCACACGCGTAAAACAAACCGCGGAATAATACGCGTCCCGTGACACGGGAAATTCCACCGTGTCACGGGAATCTTTGCCGTGACACGACAGGTTTTGCCGTGACACGGTGAACAGTGCCGTGACACGGCACTTTGCGCGCTATATTTTTTCATCTTTTCCGTATCTATCCGGATTTTTTTTATATTTTCTTATCTTTAACGTTTATTTTTCAGTCTTTTCTGAGAGTTTTATTTCTAATAAAATTCTCACCTTTTTTATTTTTATCTTTATTTTAAGATTTTTAAGATATTTGTTTTGTTTTTTATTTTATTTTATTTTTACTTTGGGGAAGATATTTTTTTTCTTCATCATTTTATTTTTATTTCTTTTCTTTTCTTTTGGGGAAAGTAATTTTATTTTGAGTGTCTTTTTTTTTATTTCTTTTCTTTTGGGGAAGGTCGGTACCCTCCATTACTCCACTTATGTTTTTTCGTCGTGTCATTAAAAAGTTCACAATCACATACAAAGAGTCTCAAACACACACTAACACAAAAAACCCTCGGTCAAAAAGTCGTAATACATAAATGTGTCCAGTGTCATCATAGTATGTACAAAAAACCCTCGGTCAAAAATCCCTAGAGCTAGAATCAGTCTCATCTCCGCCCTGTGCATGCGGTCCACCCTGTGTATATGGGAACGGCGATCCGAAGAGTCCCTCGACCATCCGAGTACGGGGAGTAGCGTCCCTACTAGTCCCCGTAGGCCCAGCAGTAGCCAAGCTCAAGGCAGGACCCGTCCAACCGGAAAACGGAGTAGACTGGCCCAAAGATACTGGAATCGTCGGCGAAGGCATCGTCCCATACATCGGAACCGAGAACAAGCCCGACAGCGGTGGAGGAATCCCGGATAATGGAGCCGAGAATGAACCAGGATCCAAAGGAGACCCAAACTCGGGAACTGGAGGCTGTGAAAATGACTGAAGCTGCCCCTGACTCTGGTCCGGGAAACGCTGAGAAGACTGACCCTGCTGCCACTAAGCCTCTTGGAATGGCTGAGTAGTCTGAGGCTCTCGCTAAGAACGCCGGTGAGCCTTAGGAGATCGTCTACCATGACCAAGCTCCTCCTCGTCCGAGCCTCTGGGCCTCGAGCGCGAGCGGGACCTCCGTCGCTCCTGAAAAACACAAAATCAAAAGGTGTCAATGATGCAAAATAAAACAAATGGCAGAAATGAAAAAAAATAAGTGATACCTCAAGAACGTCGCTAGAGCTCCGACAACTCGCACCACGCCGAAGCTTGATGATGCAATACTTCAGCGCGTCCACCAGCTTCATGATTCCCATCACCTCCGGGCGGTTAGGCTGAGGATAAAACAAAGAAAAATCAGTAATAAGCATCATTAAAAGAGTGGATAATGCTTCGAAGAAAACTCACTGGCTCAAAAACCTCGGGCACTGACTCCTGCGCCTGTCTATAACCCTCCGGCGTGTCAGCAATATGGTCCTCCGTGATACCGATCGGCCCAGGGTAGCGGACAGACAGAGGAGGAATCTGAATCCTCCCCACAGGGTGGATGGTCGTCTGAAAATATGATCAAATAATCAAGTTATTCGACTATTTAAAACAGATACTAGCAAAGAAGATTCTCGAAAGAAATCATACCTCGGGAAGACGGGGTGGAGGAGCCAGAGAGGGAAGCAAATCCCGCGCATAGTCGCTCTCCATGTGAACGAGCTCCTGCCACGGAAGAGAGTAACGCTCCCCCCTGTTGATCAACCCTCTGATCAAGCGGGAGTCCAGCATCGACTCTGGCGGGGATGAAGGCACCACAAAGCGATCGTCGTTATGCTGACGGACGACTCGCTCCCCCAAATACCAGAAGAAGCGCCTGGTACCAACCAAAATGGTACGGTACACTGAAAGACGCAGGGCCTCGGGTAGATCAGTCATCCCGGCCCAAGGACGGTACTGGACATCGATGGGAACCTGGAAACCATAAAAAGTTAGGCGTTAAACAACGAAAACAACATCAGGAGGAAAGAACGCAACAAAACTAATCCTTACGCCAACGGAAGAGATGCCTCGGCGTAGTAGCCCACGAAGCGCCGGAAAAGACTCCACCCGCGACTCTCCTCGGTCGCGCCAGCTGGCCCCGACAGGGAAGTCATGGACCACTCCCCGACGCCGGCGAGGAGCCAAACCTGGAAAGTACTCGTAGAACCATAGCTGCAACAAAAGTAATATTTAGCACACGATTCGAACAAGCTAAAATGAAACAAGAAGGGAAAAGATCATCACCTCTACGACTCTCCACAAGCCGTAAAGGGCGATAGGAGACTCGCCATTCAGCTGACGGCAGCCATGACGTAGAGACAGAAGAAGATCCGCATACCCAAGACTGGCCCAGCTGTAGGATCCTATCTCGGGGATCCTGGCCAAAGAGGGGAGGTAGCAGAGGAGCACGCGTGAACTCCTGTCGGGAGAGAGGGTCATAGAAATCAGGATCAAGATGAAGATCCGTACCCGCTGCTCGGCCGTCGTATCCTCCATATCGAAGCCGCGAGCAAGAACTGAAGCCGACTCCGATCGTCCACTCCTAGGACTACCTCGAGACACCGGTCGAGTCCTGATGTGCTGAACAACCGGACCCAACAAATCAGCTACCTCAGCTGATGTCCAAGATAGATCAGACATCTGGCCTACTGCCCGGTCAGTAAAGCGCAGCCCGCTGATCATGCTAAAATCTAGGGGGGTCACCGTCATCTCCCCCCAAGCAAAGTGAAACGTGTTGGTAGTATCCCAGAAACACTCCAACAATGCGCGAACGACCGTCGCGCCGCAACCCTGGGGGCTGCGAAACCCTACAACCGCTGCGTAGAAATCCACCAAGCCAGCCAACTCCCATAAGGCGCTCGTAGCAGGATCCCTCGTAATAACCTGGTAAAGTCGAGGGATCAAATCGCCGGCTCCGGAACCATGCTGGCGAAGTGTGCCATCGACTTTGCCGGAGAGTGCGCGGTGAGAGACGTGGTTTTCACGGCAGAAAACCAACTGGTCTGGGGTCCACGAAGGTGGAACCCACCTACCCCTACTCGTAGAAGTCCGAGGCTCGGACTCCAAGACGTCGTCGTCTACGCCCTCAAAGACAGTGGGAGTGTCCTCCTGAAAAGCCCGACGCCGGCCGCGGGTAGAAAGGTCGCAATCTCGTCGTCTAGGCATGCTATTATAAAAATCTAAATGTTTAGAATCATTTCCTAAACATTTTTAAGTTGCATATTTGTAATAAAAAATAAATATCTAAATACTTAGCATCATTTCCTAAGCTATTTAATTGTTTATTGAATTACATGCTAAATTTTATTAAAATCTAAGTGTTTAGCATCATTTCGTAAACATTTTAAATTGCAAAATAAAATCTAAATACTTGGCATCATTTCCTAAGTTATTTAGTTGTTTATTGAATTATATGCTAAATTTTTACCTCAAGGCTAAAAATTGGCAAAATTATGGTATTTAGTTTCTCCATGACAAACTAATACTACAGTTCTCCTAGCCGCATGATACTATGTTCTCCCTGACAATATAGTACATATGCAAAATATGAATCAACACATCATTTCACAAGATTCACCACCATTTTTTTTCACAATTTCAAAACATGAACATTATTTCACAAAGTAGCACCCAAAAATGGTGATCTGCTCAATTCTCCATCAAATCATGCAATTTTTGTCTCAAATTTCTCACAAACACACATGTATACATATACAAGTAGAATCATGGCAAGAATTTCAACATAAAGCTTCAAAATAAAAAAAACCCCCAAATTGATTTTTAGGGTTTGTCACGAAATTGTTTATGTGAAGCAAATTCAAAGCAAAAATCAAAGGAAACTTACATGAATGTTTATAGAGGGTCGAAAATGAGGAGAAGATCGAGAAATTACAGAAAATTGATGAAATTCGAACTCCAAAACTTGAAAAAATTTCAAGCCACCAGCGCGACTGCCGCGACACCGGTCAGCACTAACCGTGACACGGAGAGGCAGTCCCGTGTCACGGCGACCTTCAAGGCTGACGGAGCTCCGACGATTTGGCGGAAGCTCCGGGAAAGAAACAGAAACAGCAACGGTAGACAGCAGCAGCAACAAACCGCAGCAAAACAAAAGAAAAAAAAGAGAAAGAAGGAAAAAATCAGATCTGTAGACTAACCGTGTCACGGTCGCCGTTACCGTGTCACGGTGAGCTTCGACGGCCGGCGGTTAACCTCAAGCGTGGCGCGACAATATTTGGTAAGCAAGAAGCAAAAATGGTGAAGTGTGAAAGCAAGTATGAAGAAGAAATGTGAAATGGTGAAGTGTGAAAGCAAGTGTGCGAATTTTAAGACAGAAAAGGACAAAAAGAAAAGTGACCATTGCTTTGACTGGTTCAAACAGTAAAAAGAAAAAAAAAAAAGAAAAAAGAAAAAAATAGGAGTCCCGTGACACGGAATACTAGTCCCGTCTGACGGGAATCCCTGACCGTGTCACGGGAACCTGTTGACGTGTCGCGGCAAAACTGAGCTTGGTCAGGGAATATTCTTGGCTTTTTGACTAGTTTGGCTGATTTTCCGAGTTTATTGGGCGATTATTTTTCGCTACAAATACGCGGAAAATCCCATTTGATATTTAAGGGGGACTAAATAAAATTACCATTTTACCCCTGGCAAGCGTCAAAGCCTATTTTTCGTCATTTTAAGCATTTAATATGGTCGGATAATCGGCTTAAAATTGGGAATCATCTGCGGCCCACGTTCGGGGATAATCGAACCACCATACACTTATCAATTTTCAGCAATCGTCGGCTTTCCTCAGGCTTGGAAAGCGTTATCGGTGGATTTTTCTTCAAGTATAGAAAACCGCCAAGTCGGCTTTCCTCAGGTTTGGAAAGCGTTATCGGTGGATTTTTCTTCAAGTATAGAAAACCGCCAAGTCGGCTTTCCTCAGGTTTGGAAAGCGTTATCGGTGGATTTTTCTTCAAGTATAGAAAATCGCCAAGTCGGCTTTCCTCAGGCTTGGAAAGCGTTATCTGTGGATTTTTCTTCAAGTATAGAAAACCACAAAATTCCTTTGTCGGCTTTCCTCAAGTATGGAAGGCATTAGCGGTGAATTTCTTCAAGCATAGAATGACACCAAATTCGTTCGTCGACTTTCCTTAGGCATGGAAAGTATTATCCGGTAGCTTTCTTCAGGCTTAGAAAGCTACCAAACTCTTCAGTCGGCTTTCCTCGAGCATGGGAAGCGTTTCAACAAATGTCACTCGGTGGATTCCTTCAAGCTTAGGAAGCTGCCAAATTCGTTTGTCACCGACACACTGGTGCAAGATACGTATTCTATCCCTTTACTCTTTTATCTGTAGAACTAACATTATTCTGTAGGAATCGACGTATACAGAGTGGTTTAGGATCGCAGAACGTCTTAAATCATTCTCCGTCCCTATCGACTACTTTGACTATCGTTTTCGAAACTGACGTTTCTACAAACTCAGTCAAAGTGGGGGCTTTTGTAGACACCTAAAAATGTCTCCCGAAAACCAAACCCGATGATAAATAACCTTTCACCGCCATTGTTGGTCGGGTTTAGTATTTAATCCCGAGAGTGCTTAAAAAATCGTATTTTATTAAATTCATGTTTTTGAAAGGTCCATGGATTAGTCTTGATGTTTGGTAAAAGCATAGTTTTAATTTTAGCCCAAACTTGTTAAGCCCAAATCTTTTTATTTTATTATTTATTTTTGGCCCAAACATTTTACTTATTTTTATTTTATTATTTTCTTATTTTAGCCCGAATAATAAAAGTCAGAAAAGCCCGAAATTATCAATCGGCACTTAAAAAGCCGAAAGAAATTAGGGTTAAAATGAATTTAGACTGAAAAATGGACTGGAACTGACCGTGTCACGGTACAGCCTGGCCGTGTCACGGGAACCCTTCCCGTCTGACGGTGGGACTTCCCGTGACACGGGAGGTCTGTTGTGACACAGGAAGTTCCGTGTCCTTTCCGCGTAAACCCTTAACGCGTTTTCCATTCCGTTTTCTGAAAATTTCCCGCGTCACTCCAAAACTATACCGTGTCACGGGAATATGTACCGTCTGACGGTACTGTCTAACTGTGTCACGGTACAGTCTGACTGTGTCACGGGATACTTTTTTAGGGTTTTTATTATTTTAGGGTTCCGTGTGCTCCCTCAGCACATTTTCCCTATAAATACCCCCTCATTTCTGATGTACGGGGCAACCAGAATTTCATTATTCTTATTTTTCTCTCTTCTATGCTATTGACCTAAACACTAGCCTACCCTTTTCACTTCAAAATTCCTTCTTCAAGCACTCAAAGGAGTCCATATTTTACTCGAGGTTCTGTCCTTAAGCTAAGGCGTGAAATGTAGAATCGTTTGAGGGTTTGGCCCCAAAATCAACCTTATTTTATTTAATTTAATTTAGTTATTGTTTTATTATTTCCTTGAAGTTAGGGGTGTACAAAAATTGGTCCGGACCTGAAACCGGACCTGAACCGACCTGAACCGGACCGGACCTGACCCGGACCTGTTGATTCAGGTCCGGTCCCGGTTCTTAAAAATCCAGGTTCCTGGTCCCGGTCCGGACCCGGTCCAAACCTGGGGTTTTCAGGTCCGGACCTGAAACCCGGGAAAATCGTAATTAAAAAAAAAAAAAAAAAACAAGAAAATATCTGATTCTCTCAGCCTCCCTCAATCTCTTTCATATTTTTAAGTTCTAACCCTAACTCCCTAAGCCCAAACTGATTCTCTCAGCCTCCCTCAATCCCAACTTCTCAACGCGGCTGTCCGGCTGTCCCAACTCGCTCCGGCCACCGCCCACTGCCGACACCTCCCTCATTCTCTCAGGCGATGCACACCGATAATATCTGGTAAGTATTTGCTTATAATTTTGGTATTTTTAATTCGAAATAATAAATTAAGTGTGAGAATTTATATGTTTATTCTTGTTTCAAATTTTCAATTGCTTTTAATGATTGTTTGATGTTTGCATGTTGAATTTCTTATTTTTAGTTCATCTCTTTCGAATTTCTGTTTTTTTTTGGTTTTTTTGAGTTTAGGGTTCATAAGAATTAAGAAATTTAGGGTTTAGGGTTCAAGTACGAAATTTAGTTCGAAATTTTGTGTTTATTATGATTATTAAGATTAATTTAGTGCGAAAATTTGTGTGGTAGGGTGGGTTGGGGTGGGGTTATGGTGGGGTTACGGTGGTACGGTTCTGGTGTGTGGGGGTTAAGGTTTAAGGGGTGGCAGTGGGGTGGGGTGGGGTGGGTTGGGGTGGTGGGGTGGGGTTTTTGGGATGGCTGGATGGAAAATTGTGAATGTTGATGGGGTTGTCGGGAGTGGAGATGGGGTTTTCGTGGTGGCTGGTAGGGTCACCGAGAGTGGAGATGGGTTTTAGGGGTGGCTGGGTGGTGTTTTGGATTGGAGGGGTTTTTGGAGTGGTTGAGTGAGGTTATTCCGGCGGGAATGGAATTTGTGGGGTGGATTCCATGGTTGGAGTGTCAGGGAAGGCGGCTAGGGGTGGGGCTGCCAATGAAGCTGGTTGTGTTGTGTTGTGTGGGCAGTGGTGGATCTGGGTAGGGTAAGGGTTAGGGATGGGGCTGTTTTAATTTTGCTACGTTGTTAGGTGTTCTCATCTAAAGATGAAAACTCGAGGGTTAAGAAATGGCTAGATGAGTATTGTTTATGATAGAAAATGTGTATTCAATTACCTTGAGCCCCTCTGCAGTACAATCAGAGACTTGCCAACCGTGATCTAGTGTTGAGAAAGTCCATGCACCTTTACAAATATGTCTATACATCTCCTTGAAATTTCCTGATGGATTCTCCTTAACCTGTTGCAATAGATCATAATAAACATTATTAGTTCAAATAATTTAAACTAATTTATAAGGTATGAATTCAAGGAGAATTGGACAAGAAACTCTATTTACATTTGAAAAACTTGTATGAAATACTTAAACCCTCTTCACTGTAGTTTTTTTTTTTGTTTGAAACCTTTTAAATGGAAGTTAAAGGTTTATAATGTTCTCTCATTTTTTTCTTAACATAAATTTCAGAAAGTTGAAAGTATTTCTAATGTGTATTGATATTTCTAATGTGTATATATGGACACTTTTTAAGCTAACTTATACTTTAAAATTTGTGTTTATTCCTGCTAGGCTGCTAAAAGTATGGACTCAGATTATTAAGATTAAATAAGTTGGCTAACCTGTGTGTAGTTCAGGGTTCTTATTTTTGTTTTTATTCTTGTAGGGAGTGAAGGAAGTCAAGGAACCACGGATTCTTATTCTTGCAATGTAAGTTGCTCTTAAATTTTTTTATAAAATGGTATGTGTATATAATTGTTACTTTAAAATTACTTATATTGTATATAATTATATTGTAGATGGAGAGCTCTCAATCCAAACGGTCTGCTTCTTTTTCTGAACAAACGTCACAGCCACTTTCTGAAAAGGATATGGAAGAATTGCAATCTACTTTGCCTCCTGATAAGAAGCTAAAAGCGGGGCGGGAATATATATGGAACAGAAAAAGTAAGAGGAAAGCTAAGTATTGGAAATATTACTTAGAGTACGTCGAGAATGGAAAACTACGAGCTGAATGTAAGTTCTGTCCTAAAACTTTTGCTGCTGATGGTAATCTTAATGGTTCAAAAAATGTTAAAAACCATGCAGAATCATGTCTCGGTAATCCTATTAATATAGAAAAAGAAAAGGGCAAAGAAAAGCAAACTAAATTATATTTTGATCAAGAACATGAGAGTAGTGAATTAAAGTGTGGGAGTAGGATTATTAACTTGAATGATGTTAGAGAGGCATTGATTCACATGATTATTGTTGATGAGTTACCATTTAAGCATGTGGAAAACCCCGGTTTTAGGCACTTTGTGCAAGTTGCATGTCCACAATTTCACATTCCATCTCGTCTTACCATTGCTCGTGATTGTTTAAAGTTGTATTATAGTGAAAAAGAGAAATTGAGAGAAATGTTTAAGACATGTCAAAGAATTTCTGTGACCACTGATACTTGGACTTCAATACAAAGAATTAATTATATGTGTCTTACAACTCATTTCATTGATTATGACTGGAAATTGAATAAAAAGATCATAAATTTTTGTCCAATTTCTAGTCATAAAGGAGAGGCTATTGGAAAAGCAGTTGAGGCATGTTTAGAGTATTGGGGTATTGATGATAAACTTTTTACTGTCACTGTTGATAATGCTTCTTCAAATGATGTTGCTTGTGCACACTTGAGTAGAATGGTTAGAAGAACAGGATGTATAAATGATGGAAAAAATCTTCATGTTAGATGCATTGCTCATATCATTAATTTAATTGTGTGGGATGGTATTAGAGAACATGGTGTGTGCATTGATAGAGTTAGAAATGCTGTGAAATATGTTAAGAATTCCCCTGCAAGAATACTTAGATTCAAAGATCTTGTGCAAAAAGCAAACATAGATTCAAAATCTTCTTTATCCTTTGATGTCCCCACTCGTTGGAACTCCACATACATAATGTTGGAAACGACTTTGAAGTTTCGACGTTTTTTTAGTGGGTTATCTCTTCCTGATGGAGAGGATTTGAATGACAATGAAAGGCCTCCCGAACCCGAAGATTGGGAAAAAGTGGAGAGGTTGGTTTTGTTTCTAGAGGGGTTTTATCTGTTAACTAAACAAATTTCTGGTTCCCATTATGTGACAGCTAATAAAGGTTTAGGAGAAATTGCTTCTATGTATGATATGTTGAATAATTGGGAACAAAGTGAGGACTTGAATTTTCAAGCCATGGCCATTGCAATGAAAAAAAAGTTTAAGTATTGGGGGGATGTGGATAAGATGAATAAGTTCATTTATGTTGCTCTTCTTCTCGACCCTCACTCTAAGATGGTCATTGTTGAATTGACACTAACGGATATGCATGGACCGGAAAAGGGTACAAAACTTGCTAATGATGTGAAGGAGTTCGCTTACTCTTTATTTGAGGAATATAGAAAAATGTATGCTACTTCTAATATTCCAGATTGTGGAGATAATATGTCAATGGATATTGATAATAGTAAAGGAGTGGGTTCCGATTATGTGAGGAAACTAAAAGAAAGAGCAAAACGATTGAAGGGGACAAGTGGGTATGCAATAAGTGAGTTGGATAGGTACTTAAATGATCAATTAGGGCCGGAGGAGGAAGAACAAGATGCATTGACATGGTGGGGTAAGAATGGTCAGCGTTATGTGATTCTTAATCGCATGGCACGTGACATACTAGCCATCCCATTGTCGACCGTTGCATCGGAATCTGCTTTTAGTACGGGAGGTCGTACTCTAGATCCATTTCGGAGTTCTTTAACTCCTAAGGTAATGCATCGTTATCTTTTTATTTTATAAAATCAAGTTTGTTTATATCTTAATATGACTTTGTTTATACATATTTGTGTAATATTTTTGTATTGAAGAT
Source organism: Chenopodium quinoa (assembly GCF_001683475.1). Lineage (NCBI taxonomy): Eukaryota > Viridiplantae > Streptophyta > Magnoliopsida > Caryophyllales > Amaranthaceae > Chenopodium > Chenopodium quinoa. The sequence continues at coordinate 18,646 of NW_018742630.1, read as the reverse complement.
GGTTCAAGCGTTACTTTGCACACAAGATTGGCTTAGAGCTAAGGAAGTGCCAATTGTTGATGTGGAAGAAAATTTGAAAGAGTTAGAGGAAATAGAGAAAGGTAGTAATAATTTTATGTATTTGAAATTTTGTTACACCAAATTTATTATTTCATTGTTATCAATCATTAATATATTCTATATTGTATTTTATTTAGAGGTGCAACGTGGTGAATCTAACGATGTAGACGATGAAGTTGTTTTCGTGGACTCATTAGTGTGAATCACGCGATCAAAGGGAAAACAACTCGTTGGAGAATTTATGTATTCCTAGTACTTGAGAGTTGAGGCTTAAGAGAATTTATGTAATTTTATGAGTTTTTGTGGACTTATTTGTATTTTCGGTGGACTCATTTGTATTTTTGGTGTTTGAGAATCGGGACTTTATAGACTTTATGTAGTTTTGTAATTGATAATTTTGGTTTGTATGTAATTATTAAATTATGCAACAGGTCTAAAAATCACAAAACAGGTCCATATGAAGGTCCATATGCAGGTCCAACAGGTTTTGTATTAAAAAAAAAAACGAAAAAGACACAAAACAGGTCCATTCAGGTCCAAACCCGGACCGGACCTGATTTTTCAGGTCTGGCCCGGAACCGGACCTGTTAATTCAGGTCCGGTCCCCGGTCCTCATAATTACCCAATTCAGGTCCCCGGTCCAAACAGGTCCGGTCCAGGTCCGGTCCGGTTTTGGACCGGTGTACACCCCTACTTGAAGTTACTAACTCGTTCATTTTTTTGTAGTTGCATGCAAACAGATTCAAAGTAAGGATCATGCTCTTTTTATTATTATTATTTTTCTAACGATTTTTATGATGTTGGAATTATGATTGGTTTTTATATTAATATTGATTCTATTATTTATTGATCACCATATTGCATGTTTAAAGGGAATATGTAATTGAAAATCACGCCTAATAAGATAATTTGGACAACCGGTTTAGGTTCCTTTTTAATCTTGTTATTTAATCAAGTGATCACTAATATTTCAGAATTATGTGTTGCATTAATTTTAAACCAATTTAGCTAAATAATAGTTTGGAGCAAATTGAATATTTTGTTTGTATGCCTTTGAGATCGCAGGAATCACTTTTCACTATAAGAATCGAGTAGAGGCCAATACGGGCGAATGTGACTCCATGACTCACTTCGTACCATCATCCCCGATCCTCTTTTCGTGGTTCCGAACCATATGGAGTTAGTAATTGATATACGTGTTTTATACAATGGTTTTCCCCGGTTTGATTGCATGATTTTACATGGTTTTGAGCTCTACGGAGCTATTTCTTGCTAACAATCTCTTCTTTAGTGTATTCGATTGTTTTAGTAAGCTTTTCAGGAATATGAAGCGTTTCTAGGCAATTGGACGTGTTTTTAGTAGATTCGGAAGAGTTGATAGCCAAGAACTGCAATTTATGTGGAATGCCCGACCGGGCATGGCTTGCCCGGGCAGACCGGGCAATGAGGAGTTCACAGGAAGAAGCCCAATTCTGAACGGTGCAACGCGCGCCCGATCGGGCAGGCTTCGCCCGGTCAGACCGGGCGATGAAGAAATCAAGTTATGAGATGCAATTTTGGAAACGTGTTACGCGCGCCCGACCGGGCGAGGTTCGCCCGGTCAGACCGGGCAAAGAAGGAAAACTGTCGTATTTTACGCAGCCTTCCTCCGCCCGATCGGGCGAGGTCCGCCCGGTCAGACCGGGCAAAGCTCAAGAACGCGTATTTTCTTATTTTTCCGAAATATTATCTTTTGGGGGTATAAATACCCTTTTGTAATTAACTTTTAGACAGTTAGTTTTTCATTAGTTTTCTCCTTAAGCCCTAGAAAACTCTCAAGAACCCTAGTTTTATTTTCTTAAGCAATTTCAATCTTTAATCCTAGTTTTATTAATTGTTCCTCAAGAATTCAAGATCATCAATTGAAGTATTTGGTATTTCTTACTTTCCATCTCTTTTATTTATTTTATAGTTCTTTAATTATGTGTTCTCTATTAGATCTTGTTTTTTGATTTAATTATGATTTGTGAGTAGTTTCCTTAATCCGGGATCTTGCTAAGCCCGATTATGATTGATGTATAAAGTAGATCTTTAAATTCCCCAATAATAATCCCAATTGACATGCTTAATTGATTGTGTTTATGCCAATACTAGATTAGGGATAATTAGTATTGTTATCATCCCTTTGTTCTTATTGCAACGGAAGTTGGGTATTAACGGGATTAGGTTATTTCAATTAAGGGTTTGAAGATCATCACGGAAGTAGATGATTGAATAATTAGGAATCTAGGCATGGTGTTTAATGTCCCTTATTCGCTTGATTCCACGGAAGTAGGCTTGATAGTTAATTTGGGAAGCCATTGATAACTCGGAAGAGACCTTTGGTATTATTATTAGGGATTGCTTTTCTTCTTGTCAATTGATTTATATATTGGGGGTAGATTTATTAGTTTATCAATCATAATCGTGGTGATGCTTGATCTTGGATGCTTTAGTTTATTGATTAATATTTCCTCTAGTTAATTGTGTTATTTAATAAATTAGTTGATTATTATCATCCATTATTGATTGGTCACGTGCTTAGTGATTAATTGAGTCTGATTAATTGAATGAACCATAGTCTCTTGGGATTCGATCCTTACTTGCCCTACTACACAGTTAGAAGGAATAGTTAGGTTATTTTTGTTAGGTACGCGATAAGCCTATCAAATTTTGGCGCCGTTGCCGGGGATTAACGGTTTCATATTGATTTTTCGTGATTCGTTTATACTAAGCGTTGTTTGTTGCTTCGGCTATTGTCTCCTGTGTTTTTGATGTTCTTTGCCTAGTTCTTTGTTGTATGCAAACACGTCACTCAGGGTCAGACGACTTAGTGCCTCTCGATTCAGAAATTGAAGCGACTGCAAGAAGACGAAGAGGTAGAAGAAGAGCAGGTAACAGAAATATGGAAGACCAAGCAACAAAGTCTCTTTTGGAGTACGGTATCCCTGACACAACAACCGGACTCCTTTCTAGCATTATTAGACCACCTATCACCGCTCAGAATTTTGAATTGAAACCGCAATTTATTCAATTCATATCCAATGATTCATTTGCTGGCACACCTCTTGATTGCCCAGTGAATCATATAGATGGTTTCTTGGAAAAGTGTGACACTATGAAGCTGAATGGTGTTACAGATGATGCTCTTAGACTTCGCCTTTTTCCATTCTCATTACGGGATAGGGCGAAGGAATGGTTAAGAGATGAGGGTTCTGGTTCCTTTGATACATGGGATAAACTAGTAAAAGCTTTTCTGGTCAAGTTCTTGGGACAAGAAAAGACTGCAAGATTAAGGAACGAGCTATCCACTTTCAGGCAATCAGATGAAGAATCCTTATATGACGCATGGAGGAGATTCAAGAGGTTACAGAGACAGTGCCCCCATCATGGCATACCTGAATGGATGTTAATCCAAACATTCTATAATGGTCTAACCCATGAGTTCCGGATCTATATCGACGCCGCATCTGGAGGCTCCCTTCTAACTAAAAATCCAACCGAAGCAAAGGAGCTGGTTGAGAAGATGTCAGCCAATGACAACTATCACCCAGGCGGCCGAAATAATGTCAAGAAAGGAGGTAAATTAGATGTTGATGCTCTAACTCTTTTAACTAGTTCTGTGCAGGCACTTTCAAGCAAGTTCGATAGACTACAAACTGGATCTTCCAATAATGTGCTAGAAACTTGTCAAATGTGTAATACTCAAGGTCACATCGCACCTAATTGCCCACGAAATTCGAATGAGGTATCAATTGAGGAAGCCAATGCCTTCTACAATTCCAACCCTAAAAGACCATACGATCCCCATTCTAATACTTATAATGAAGGTTGGAAGAATCACCCAAACTTCTCATACAAAAACACCCAAGCTCAGCAAAATCCACCTCCGCCCCCACCTCGAAACAACAATTATAATCCACCTGGTTTCCAACCAAGACCACCCCTAGTACAACAACCCATGCAACCCATGCAACCACCCCCTCAAAAATCCAATCTCGAACTAATGATGGAGAACTTCATCAACACCACAAATAATTCCATCCAACAGTTACAAGCCCAGAATAAGCTCATGGAAAATCAAATAAGCCAACTTGCTCATCAAGTCGGCCAATCTTCAAAAACACCGGGTACGTTTCCTGGCCAAACAGAGCAACCACAAAAGGGGCACATGAATGCTGTAATTTTAAGGAGTGGAAAACAGTTGGAAGGCCTTCCCGTAAGGGAACCATCAACGATAGATATTGAAGCAGTCGACGAAAAACAGGGGATTTTGCAAAATTCTTCTTCGCCCGGTCAGACCGGGCAAGGTCCGCCCGATCGGGCGCGAGAAGCAGTCGACGAAAAAACAGGGGAATGTGCGAATTTCTTCTTCGCCCGGTCAGACCGGGCAAAGTCCGCCCGATCGGGCGCACGAAGAAATTCCAGACAAACAAAAGAACATAAGCAGCTCTTCTTCGCCCGGTCAGACCGGGCAATCACTGCCCGACCGGGCGCGAGATCCAGACAGCCCAATTCCAAGGAATGATGTTCAAGAAAAGCCACGGGAATACATTCCAAGCGTCCCTTTTCCACAGAGGTTAGCCCAGGCTAAGTTAGAGAAAAAGTACGGTAAATTTCTAGACATCCTTAAGAAACTTCACATTAATATACCGTTCTTGGATGCAATTTCTGAAATGCCTTCTTATGCAAAGTTTTTGAAAGACATGCTATCTAACAAGAAAAAGCTTGCAGAGAATGCTACTGTTTCTCTAACTGCAGAATGTAGTGCCATTCTGCAAAACACTCTTCCTAAGAAACTAGGTGATCCAGGCAGCTATTCAATCCCAGTGAAGCTGGGAGATATAGAGATCAATAGAGCGCTATGCGATCTTGGTGCAAGTGTAAGCCTTATGCCGCTCTCCATCTGCGAAAAGCTTCAAATGGGTGAGCTAAAGCCTACAAGGATATCTCTGCAACTTGCAGACAGGTCAGTTAAATTTCCCCTCGGTATACTTGAAGATGTTCCATTGCGAGTTGGTAAATTCTTTATTCCATGTGATTTTGTTGTTATGGAAATGGAAGAAGATGCCCATGTCCCTATTATTCTTGGTAGACCATTCTTAGCTACTGCAGGTGCAATTATTGACATGAAGAATGGGAAAATAACATTTGAAGTAGGGGATGAGAAAATGGAGTATTCATTACTGAATGCTATGGGAAATCCGTCTATGGGTGAGACTATTTGTCAAGTGGATGTCCTCGATGATCTACAACAAGAACAACTTCCCCTGATCAAAAAGGAAGATGCTCTTGAAACGGTGTTGATAGGAAGTATCCATGATGAAGATTGGGAAGTAAGGGAGTACACGAGGCTACTAGAAGACGCAAAAGCTAATCCAATCATCGCTCCAGTCAAGGAAGTCCTTAGTACATCGAGTGTTGGGGAGAGTTCAACGCCTCCCGAGGTAGAGTTGAAACCCCTTCCATCTAATCTTAAATATGCATATCTTGGTCCCAAAAATACATACCCTGTTATTGTTAATGCTGAGCTTAATAACATTGAATTAGAGAAACTTCTCGCTGTTTTAAGAAAATATAGAAATGTTATTGGGTATACCATTGATGATATCAAGGGTATTAATCCCTCTTTTTGTATGCATAAGATCATTCTTGAGGACGATCATGCCTCCTCTAGAGAACCTCAAAGAAGACTAAACCCAACTATGATGGAGGTAGTCAAGAAAGAGGTTCTCAAATTGCTTGCTGCAGGAATAATCTACCCTATCTCAGATAGTAAGTGGGTTAGTCCTGTACAAGTAGTACCAAAGAAAGGAGGTATGACAGTTGTCAAGAATGACAAAGGCGAGCCTGTTGCCACAAGAACTGTTACAGGGTGGCGGATGTGCATTGATTACAGAAAATTAAATAAAGCCACCCGTAAAGATCATTTCCCCTTGCCTTTCATTGATCAAATGCTCGAACGATTGGCTAACCATTCCTTTTTCTGTTACTTGGATGGATATTCCGGTTTTTTTCAAATCCCCATCCGCCCTTGTGATCAGGAAAAGACTACATTCACATGTCCATATGGCACCTTCGCATATCGCAGAATGCCATTTGGACTGTGTAATGCCCCAGCCACGTTCCAACGGTGTATGATGGCTATTTTCTCAGGTCTCATAGAAAATTCTATGGAAGTTTTTATGGATGATTTTTCTGTTTATGGTTCATCTTTCGATATTTGTCTTGAAAATCTAACAAAGGTGCTCCATAGATGCCAGGATGTCAATCTGATATTGAACTGGGAGAAGTGCCATTTTATGGTACAACAGGGAATCGTTTTAGGCCATGTAGTTTCAAACAAAGGGATTGAGGTGGACAAAGCCAAAGTAGAGGTAATACAGAAACTTCCCCTCCAAATTCTGTGAAAGGAGTACGAAGTTTCCTTGGCCATGCAGGTTTTTATCGCAGGTTTATCAAGGATTTTTCAAAAATTGCTAGACCCTTAACTGAACTGTTAGCTAAGGACGCCCAATTTGATTTTAATGATGCTTGTCTTGAAGCTTTTAACAGGTTGAAGGAAGCCTTAACCTCTGCTCCTGTTATACAACCCCCGGATTGGGCCCTACCCTTTGAAATCATGTGCGATGCTAGTGATTATGCGATAGGGGCCGTCCTGGGGCAACGAAAGGATAAGAAATTGCATGCTATATATTACTCTAGTAAAACTCTTAGCCCTGCTCAAATGAATTATGCAACTACTGAAAAAGAGATGCTAGCTGTCATATATGCAATAGATAAGTTTCATTCTTATTTAGTTGGGTCGAAAGTGATTATCCATACAGATCATGCGGCATTGAAATATCTGATGAGCAAGAGCAATGCCAAGCCGCGGTTGATTAGATGGATCCTCCAATTGCAGGATTATGATATAGAGATCAGAGATACGAAGGGGACAGAGAATGTCGTCGCAGACCATCTCTCTCGCCTCCTCCTTGATGAGGAGGATGAGGATAACCTCCCATTTGATGACTCTTTTCCCGTTGAGCGTTTGTTAGCTCTTTTACAGGTTGAATCTCCTTGGTATGCTGATTTAGCTAACTATCTTTCTACAGGTACAATGCCTCACGGTTACTCTTATCAACAAAGGAAGAAATTCCTTTATGAGGCACACCGACACTTTTGGGAAGACCCTTTCTTGTACAAACTATGTGCCGATGCAGTGATCAGACGGTGCATTCCCGAAAGTGAGGTAAGCAATATAATTTCTCATTGCCATGACTTACCTTGTGGTGGACATGCAGGCCCCTCGAAAACAACTGCAAAGATCCTACAATGCGGATTTTACTGGCCCACTATGTTTAAGGATGTGTACTCCTATGTCAAGGCCTGTGACCGTTGTCAACGAACGGGAAATATTTCCAAGAGGAACGAAATGCCACTCAACAACATACTCGAGGTCGAGTTGTTTGATGTGTGGGGGATAGATTTCATGGGCCCTTTCTCTTCCTCTAAGGGGAATCGATACATTTTGGTAGCCGTTGACTACGTGTCAAAATGGGTTGAGGCCATTGCTACACCAAGCAATGATGCCCGTGTGGTAAGTAAATTCTTCAAGAAAAACATTTTCAATAGATTTGGTATCCCACGTGTGTTGATTAGTGACAGGGGAACACACTTCATGGAGAGCCGATTCGAAGCAATGTTGAAGAAATATGGAGTGCAGCACAAACTTGGAATTGGCTATCACCCCCAAACCAGTGGCCAAGTAGAGGTATCAAATCGAGAGATAAAGTCCATCCTAGAGAAAACAGTTGCAAGAACGAGAAAGGATTGGGCTGACAAAATTGATGATGCACTTTGGGCTTACCGAACAGCTTACAAAACTCCAATAGGTACAACCCCGTACAGACTTGTATACGGAAAAGCTTGTCACTTACCCGTCGAGCTAGAACATCGAGCATTTTGGGCCATCAAAAGCCTGAACTTTGACGCTAAGGCCGCGGGAGAGAAGAGGCTATTGCAGTTGAATGAGCTAGATGAGCTCCGCCTCGAAGCCTATGAGAGTTCAAAGCTTTATAAGGAGAAAACAAAAAGGTGGCACGACAAGGGCCTCATAAGAAGAGAATTCAAAGAAGGAGATCAAGTCCTTCTATTCAATTCAAGGTTGAAACTATTTCCAGGGAAACTCAGGTCAAGATGGTCGGGCCCTTTCACGGTCTACAAAGCATATCCTTATGGCACCATTGAATTATGGAACAACACCGGGGGCACCTTCAAAGTCAACGGACAAAGGGTGAAGCACTATCGAGCGGGAGATCCTATTGAAGAGAAGTCAGATATCACATTCTCTTCCCCGCCACAAACTCAATGAGGATGAATACGGTCAAGCTAATGACCTTCTAAACAAGCGCTTGCGGGAGGCAACCCGATTCTTTTTTCTATTTTCCTTAATATTTTATACTTTATCTTTCAGTTTATGTCTGTGTTATGCTGTTTTACAGAGAGTATCAAGCTAAGCACGAAGTGGGATGTCAAGAGAGCAGTCAAAGATCGAGTTATCGCGTTTTTGCTCTTCGCCCGGTCAGACCGGGCAAATTCCGCCCGATCGGGCGCGAGAAACAGAGAGCCAAAAAGAAGAGTATGAAGCTAAGCTTCTCTCCGCCCGATCAGACCGGGCAAAGCCCGCCCGATCGGGCGCGAGTAGCAGAATCTGAAAAAAAAAAAAAAAAAAAAAAAAAAAAAAAAAAAAAAAAAAAAAGGAATTGAAGTCCAGTCTTCTTCGCCCGGTCAGACCGGGCAAAGAGCGCCCGATCGGGCGCGATGGAATCCTGCGGGTTTATATTAGGATTTTCAGCATCTTCTCTCATTCCCATTCCTCAAACTCTCATACCCTCTACTCTTTCTCTCTCTAAAAATCCCCAATTCTAAAACCTAACTTCATCTCCCATCCAATTTCATCAAGATTCAACAATCAAATCCCTCAAATTCACCATACAAACCCAATTTTTTTTTTTTTTTTTTTTTTTTTTTTTTTTTTTTTTTGCAAAATATTTCTGCAACTCCGTCCCTCCTCTTTGTTCAACCTCAAGAAAACCCCAGGCTATCTCACCACTCACATAATTTCGAGCTTTTGAAGATGTCTCAAAGGAAAAGAACGAGAAGCACACCCCAACAACAACCACAATTGGACTTGGAAAGTGTAACCGGGTACCCACACGTGGTTTTCGTTCCGGAATTCCCAAACCAAAAGCAGCGGTTCATCGAGCTCTCGCGCCGAAAGGTAATCCCTACCCGATTCTTTGACCGTTCATTGCTTTCTAAGCTAGGAATAGATTCGGAATGTAAGAATTTGTTTGCAAAATTAGGAATGTCTCAACTATTCAATATGAACTATAGAACTTATGAAGATTTAACTCTTGAATTTTTGAGCTCATTTGATATTGAAAAGGGTAGGAATGGTTTGGTGAAGTATGTTGTGTATAGGTTGCTGAATAGGTCTCATAGAATGTCCTTAGAAGGCTTTGCTAGGAAGTTTGGACTTCCTTGTACCGGCTTAACTGTGCAACCTAGTAGCTTCATTTCTGGGGAACTTTGGTTTGCTATGACTGGTGAAAACATTGAATCTTTCCAGCACGCCCTTTCACACAAAATCCACCAACCAGTCCTTAGGCTGTGGACTAGATTCACTGGGTGGACTATTTTTGGTAGAATCGAACCTAATAATGTTAGGTCGGACGAGATTTCGATCTTAGGTAGCTATTTAAGGCGTGGGGATGAGGATGGAGACTTTAAAATGAATATTGCACACTTGTTTGCCCTTCACCTTAAAAAGCAAGGCACCACTTATACGACAATTAAATCGAATGGTGAACGCTCTAACATTCCTATCGTCCTAGGAGGCCTTGTCACTCACCTAGCACTTCGGGAAGGCTTTGATGAAGCCAGCCGATGCCCAGTGCCTGGCCCCATTACCTTAGATCAGCATTATCTCACTACTGCGGGTTGGTTATCCATAGATTTTAATAGATTTAGTTGGATCATAGGGAGAACCAACAGGCTTTCTGTGCCTTTACCTTCCCCTGACCTAACTAAGATTATGCCTCACCAGCCCTCCTACCTTCTCCAGTTCCCTAGTGATTCGTCTACCCCTGTACCAGCTGCCCCCACTAGGACCTATTTTAGGAGAGAGTCTGCTGGACCCTCTACCTCCTCCCTTGCTCCGCCTCCTCCTAGCGATCACGAGGCCATTATGGCCGGTATTAGGGAGCTTAGGGTAGGTCAGCTGGACCTTTCTACCCGAGTCCAGACCATAGAGACTAACCTTCGGGAGCTTAACGCAGGCCAGCAGGATTTTTCGCTTGTCTATGTATCCTGTTTATGACTACTTCTGCAGGCAAGGGTATATCCCGAGGGATGGTCCCCATCCTTCTTGGTATCACTTTCCCGGTGCGGGAGATATGGCAGGTGGCAGTGGCACAGCTGGTGTCGAGGATGATGGTGTTGATGATGATGATGTTGATGATGATGATGTTGATGATGATGATGTTGGTGGTGATGATGATGGCCCCTCCGCTTCCTTTTGAGGAGCCGTCGAGATTGCTATGCTCTCCTTAAGCTGCAATGAGGCCATTGCCGCGTTTAGCTTGGGGAGTTACTTCGTACATGTTGGTATTCTCTCTCCTTATCTCTCTTATCTTTCTTGTTTTATTTTAGTGTAGTTATTTTAGTTGTTTTCTTCTTAAAAAAAAAAAAAAATACAAAAATACGATCCAATGAATAATAAATCATGCTTCCCTGTGCCCCATTCATGAAAATTGTTTTAATTCTTGGTATATGATGACGAGTATTGTGGATAGGTTAGCCATGATTTGATGTTTGATTGCTTGGATGTCTTACCATGAGTCAATTTTGCCCAACTACTTGTGAATATAGTGCTTGACTAGTTGATTTGGTTAGGAATGTGTGTTAGTTCCTGGTATGTCAATGAAGTTGAGTATTGGTTTATAACTTTGAGTAATGTTTGCATGACTCATTAATATGCACATTGAGGAGGACGAAGGCATTTGTTCCTCTAGGTGGCCTTCAGACGATATTAGATACATTTGTTCCCTTCTTGCTACCCATGTTGTTGCTTGTGCCCTTTTATTGTTTATTTTGCCACATTACAAGCCTATTTAAGCCCCATTGGTTACTAGTCCCAAGCTTAGCTTGGGGAGCTAATAGTGAGTGAGGCGAGGGAGTTGTAGTGTGCATGTAATTTGCACAATTTTGGGTGGATTTGAGAAGTTTCTTATTTGTTCTTATTGTTGTGGATTGAAAAAAAGAAAAAAAATTGAAAATTTATTGTGCAAAGAAAAAAAAAAAAAAATTCCAATGTGAGAGAAAAGAAAAAGAAAGAGCAAAGGAAAAAAAATTGTTTCAATGTTCAAGTGTTCTAATTGAAGGCTGCTCAAGAAAAAAAAAGAGAGTTCAAAGTTTGTTTGTTTACTCAAGTTCTATAATTTTATATTTTGTATATATGAGTGAAATTTTAAGTGTTGGAAATTTTTAATATAATTGGGATGTTTGGTGAATTTTTTGGTAGAGCTGAGTTGTGTTGGAGATGATTTGGTCATTAATTTGTTTTGACCTTGGTTTTATTTATTAGGATTTTGGCTCCCTTAAGCATAGCTTTACTCTTACATTTTCCCAAATATTTCCCACCTTTTACCCTAGCCTTACATTACAAGCTTTGAAGACCTTCTGACCTTTGTGCATAGAGTTGTGTGAATGTGAAATTAGTTGTTTTCCAATGCAAAGAATGATTTGATATATTTCGAGTCGACTGCTAGGTTGAGTGCTTGTTTTCTTAAAACACACGAGTGCGTGAGCTTGGGAGGGCATTGTTCACATTTAAAGGAGTTGGATGGAGAGCGACCGAGTATATCTTTTACTCGCCACATAAATGAGAGTTGAGTGTGTGAACACTAGTCTTGAATTCTATATGCTCTTGTGGTTTGCTCTATTTGACCATTGTTAGACAGGATGAGTAGTTAGATGGATTTGATTGGTTGACTTTGATGCATAACTGTCGAGTTTACCTTTAATCGTATTTATTGATTTGAGTTACTTTTGGGGTGAAGTATTGATTTATTTATTCATTGCTTTGCTTAGGGACAAGCAAAGGTTTAGCTTGGGGGAATTTGATATACGTGTTTTATACAATGGTTTTCCCCGGTTTGATTGCATGATTTTACATGGTTTTGAGCTCTACGGAGCTATTTCTTGCTAACAATCTCTTCTTTAGTGTATTCGATTGTTTTAGTAAGCTTTTCAGGAATATGAAGCGTTTCTAGGCAATTGGACGTGTTTTTAGTAGATTCGGAAGAGTTGATAGCCAAGAACTGCAATTTATGTGGAATGCCCGACCGGGCATGGCTTGCCCGGGCAGACCGGGCAATGAGGAGTTCACAGGAAGAAGCCCAATTCTGAACGGTGCAACGCGCGCCCGATCGGGCAGGCTTCGCCCGGTCAGACCGGGCGATGAAGAAATCAAGTTATGAGATGCAATTTTGGAAACGTGTTACGCGCGCCCGACCGGGCGAGGTTCGCCCGGTCAGACCGGGCAAAGAAGGAAAACTGTCGTATTTTACGCAGCCTTCCTCCGCCCGATCGGGCGAGGTCCGCCCGGTCAGACCGGGCAAAGCTCAAGAACGCGTATTTTCTTATTTTTCCGAAATATTATCTTTTGGGGGTATAAATACCCTTTTGTAATTAACTTTTAGACAGTTAGTTTTTCATTAGTTTTCTCCTTAAGCCCTAGAAAAACTCTCAAGAACCCTAGTTTTATTTTCTTAAGCAATTTCAATCTTTAATCCTAGTTTTATTAATTGTTCCTCAAGAATTCAAGATCATCAATTGAAGTATTTGGTATTTCTTACTTTCCATCTCTTTTATTTATTTTATAGTTCTTTAATTATGTGTTCTCTATTAGATCTTGTTTTTGATTTAATTATGATTTGTGAGTAGTTTCCTTAATCCGGGATCTTGCTAAGCCCGATTATGATTGATGTATAAAGTAGATCTTTAAATTCCCCAATAATAATCCCAATTGACATGCTTAATTGATTGTGTTTATGCCAATACTAGATTAGGGATAATTAGTATTGTTATCATCCCTTTGTTCTTATTGCAACGGAAGTTGGGTATTAACGGGATTAGGTTATTTCAATTAAGGGTTTGAAGATCATCACGGAAGTAGATGATTGAATAATTAGGAATCTAGGCATGGTGTTTAATGTCCCTTATTCGCTTGATTCCACGGAAGTAGGCTTGATAGTTAATTTGGGAAAGCCATTGATAACTCGGAAGAGACCTTTGGTATTATTATTAGGGATTGCTTTTCTTCTTGTCAATTGATTTATATATTGGGGTAGATTTATTAGTTTATCAATCATAATCGTGGTGATGCTTGATCTTGGATGCTTTAGTTTATTGATTAATATTTCCTCTAGTTAATTGTGTTATTTAATAAATTAGTTGATTATTATCATCCATTATTGATTGGTCACGTGCTTAGTGATTAATTGAGTCTGATTAATTGAATGAACCATAGTCTCTTGGGATTCGATCCTTACTTGCCCTACTACACAGTTAGAAGGAATAGTTAGGTTATTTTTGTTAGGTACGCGATAAGCCTATCAGTAATCTCATGGATTTATGAATGGGGTGTAACCTTCACGGATCAATCGTTGTTGCCTATCGTTGTCCCTTTATCGTGGTTGCCTTAAATGATCCGTGAACGGTTTACAAGTTCCTTAAAAACTTGTTGGCGGCTCCCTACTTTCCTTGTCCCTAATCGTAATATGTCAATTCCCACTTCCTATGAGTGCCAAGCATATTCACAACATGCTTTTAACGTAGGCGCACTTCAAACGACGCCTACAACCCCAAACTTGAACCCCACCGTGATCATACACTAAAGTACGGTGGCGTCCAAAGGGAAAGAAGATAGAGCAAAAAAGTCGCCAACAAGTTTTAGGAACTTGTAAACCGTTCACAGGGTGAAGGTTACACCCCTTAGCAATCCAGGAAATTGTCAATTCCAATAGGTCTGGAACCATGACTGGTAGTTCGGGGATGAAGGTACAAATTCAACCTAAAAGAGATTGAACCTGCCCTAATAATAGTCCTCTACTTTATTCTGATCGTATTCATGTGCGCTTTTTGACTAACATTCAATCAATAGGTTTACCCTAAACTTGTTTATCTATATTGGTTGAATATTAATGCACAAATAAATCTATTATTAGCGATCACTTGAATTATAATCAATTAACCCTAAACAAAATTATTAAGCGTGATTACAAGTACTAATTCTCTTTAAACATGCATAAAAGGTGTGATCAAACAATAACAATAAATATAACCAAGCAACATAATAATATCATAATAATAATTATATTCATAATAATAATTATAATCATAATCATCATAATTAAAATAATAATGTTAACAATAAAGCATAATATCAATAGCAAGATCCTAGGCATGATACTAACAAGATTAATAACAAACCCTAGCATCTTACTAAACATATAAAAATCAAAGCTTTAGCCATAAATACGATACTAAGAAGCAATAAAACATCCTAACATGATTTCTATATCATATTATGAATTAAACAATTAAAGCACTTATTTGGATGCCTCGTACCTTTCTAATAACAAAATACACACGTTAGTAACATCAAGGAAAATATTAAATTAAACAATTAAATTAAATAATTAAAATAGAGAATTAAGAAAGTTTCAACTAGATTTGGGATCAAACCCTTAGAAATTAAAACCTTTCACGAATCAAGAAATTCTTGATGAGAGTTGATGAGAGAGAATAGATAGTTGTAGATGATTGAAAATGGAGGTTTTAGGAGCCTATTTATAGAGAAAATAAGTCGGATGTGATAAAAAACGAATCAGAGTTTCGAAAAGAATAAAACACAATCGCAGCGTCAAACACGCGTGTGGCGCCAAACGCTGGAGTCTAGCGCCAGACGCCAGGAGTGGCACTAGACGCTAGACTCTGGCGCCGGACGCTAGGATTGGCGCCGGGCACTGGAAAACAGTTTTTGCGGATTTTTTTTTATCATATCTTTTGATCCAGAAGTTCAAATGTGGCATATAATATGTCGTTGGAAAGCTCTTGAAGTCTACTTACCAACCCAATTTCAGATTAAAATATTTTGTAGATAAAAAGATATGGCTGAAATAGTGGAAGGGTGTCACTTTTGGATAGAGTTTCATATATCATTCATATCTTTTTTGTTATAACTCGAATTTAATATTATAATATATCATTGGAAAGATAATTTCAAGATCTATCCAACAATATAATATTTGGATAAATATTATGAGGACCAAAAATAAAATCTGAATATATTCTACTTGGTACAAAACAAGGATTCTAAAAAGGAGTAGTTTTATTCAATTTCAAACTCTTGAAACATAATTATCAATCCAAACTCCATTAGGATTTAAAAGAACCTTCTAGAATATTCTAGTAGACTATAATCTATCCTAATAGATGTAGGAATGACAATTAATAATAGGCCCTTCTCTAGATCATTGGGCCGTATATAAAAACCAAATCGGGCCCAATTTAGTATTTTGGCCATAACTTCCTCATTATTATCGGAATTGGGCTTATAATATATCGTTGGAAAGTTCTTTTCTAGCCCCATCCAACTAAAATATGATTGGAAACCTTATCATGGACCAAACTAAACTAAAATGCACGTTTTTCATAAATAAGGTAAGAAAAGAAATATTTTCAAAAATAGAAAGAAGAGATATTTTAATAAAAAACATCCTCATCACTAGACTTTTCACACTTTCGCTTTGTTTGATAATCAAATGACATGAAGAAACGCATTTGGGTGTCTACAGAAGCCCCCACTTTGACATCCTCATCACTGGGTTTGGTTTTGGGAGACACATTTGGGTGTCTATAGAAGCCCCCACTTTGACCGAGTTTGGAGAAACACCAGTTTCGAAAACAAAAGTCAAAGTAGCGATAGGGGCGGAGAATGATTCAGAACGTTCTTTGATCCTAAATTATTCTTGTAATGCTGATACCTGAATAACTAGCGTTAGTTTAAAAAGATAAGAGAGTTAAAGAAACGCGTATCTTGCACCGTCAAACACACGTCTATGTAGTAACCTATTTGTTGTGTTTACTGTTTGGACAACTTTCCACAAGCTAGGGAACACCATCTTATTGTTTTGATGTCACTCGTCTCTGAACAATAGAGCTTTTTTGGATATGTTCACGCTTCTCTGAGCAAAAGAGCTTTTATGATAAAAGATCTTTGATGATATGTCCACGCGTCTCTGAACATTGGAGCTTATTTTTGAGGATTGTCCACTCGTCTCTGAACAAAAGAGCTTTAATAGGATGCCCACACGTCTCTGAGCAAGAGAGCTTGAAATTTATGTATACGCTTCTCTGAACAAAAGAGCTTTTTGATGATATGTCCATGCGTCTCTAAACAAAAGAGCTTTGATGATATGCCCACGCGTGTCTGAACAAAAGAGCTTGAAAGGATTGTCCACGCGTCTCTGAACAAAAGAGCTTGAAAGAAATGTCCAGGCGTCTCTGAACAATAGAGCTTTGAATGATATGTCCACACGTCTCTAACAAAAGAGCATGAATGATATGTCCACGCGTCTCTGAACAAAGAGTTTTGAATGATATGTCCACGCGTCTCTGAACAAAGAGCTTTTGATATGTCCACGCGTCTCTAAACAAAAGATCTTTGATAATATGTCCACGCGTCTGTAAACAATAGAGCTATTTGATACTTAAATGTTTGTTGCGATTGTTTGGTTGGCTGCGAACAGGAGCTTTGCTGAATGGTGGTATCCTGTAAAAATAAAAAGATTGCCAAAAGAATTTGTTGGTGCTTTTCTTTGGGTTAACCTAAGGCTTGAGCTGACTTGAGGTTAACTCAATGCGACTAACTGACTTGAGGTTGACCCAAGGTGAATTGACTAACTTGTGGTTGACTCAATGTGGCTAACTGACTTGAGGTTGACCCAAGGTGAATTGAAACGTGTGACTCATGACCCGTGTTTGCATTGAATTGTGATCGTGCGACTTGAAAATGCAAAAAAGCAAAAATTCTCCAACATTTTTGTGGAGGGTACCAACTTTCTCCCGAAAAGGAAAGACGTGAAAAAAGAAAGAAGCGAAGTTTTTGAAGGTGCATGTTGAATGAGCTTAGTCAAATGTTGTTGATACTATCTTTCAAGGTGCAAGGATTAATTCATCCTAGGCTATCTTAGTTGACTCAATAATGAAATTATGTTGGTAGCTTAGACACGAAGGCTAAGTACTTCATACTTCGTGATGCAATGATGATTGATGCTGATATGAAAAGGCATGCTTCATCGTTATGTTAAGATTTCATGACAAAGGGTTCCTAAGGGAAGTTTATTTGGTCATGTATCTGTGATGTGTGTGAAAGTGACACTAAAGTTAGGTCTCAAGAGTTAAGTATGTGGAAAGATATTATTTTTAGAAGAGTCAAATGATGGTGACCCTTTAGGCTAGGTAAGCTAATGATATAAGGATCAAGCCCCCAAGTCTAGCTCTAAGTAGATAGGGATGAACATAGGAGATCTTTAGATATGATCAATTATGAGTGTAAATATGAATGCATTTTTATTACGATCGCACCTCGATGTGAGGTTGTCTACGTATCCGTTAGGAATTAGGCAGAACGTAGCTCTGGCCGAACCTCGCACAAGTGTGTGTTTTAAGGGTTGTAACATGGTTAGGCTAAAGGTTATAGAAGAAGGGGATAAAGGCTCAAGACCTTCGATAAGCCCCCAAGGTGTGCAACCTTTCTTTTGAATCTTTATATTTTTATGCTTAAGGCTTTTGACTCTTTTATTATCTCTATTTTCTATTTTATTTTTATAAGTGTGGGCAATCCCGATCATGCGGTCTATCACTCACATGGAATTCATGTTTCTCAAGCACGGACGTGTTCATATCAAAGACATGTTCATATTAGGCAGAACGTAGCTCTGGCCAAACCTCGCACAAGTGTGTGTTTTAAGGGTTGTAACATGGTTAGGCTAAAGGTTATAGAAGAAGGGGATAAAGGCTCAAGACCTTCGATAAGCCCCCAAGGTGTGTAACCTTTCTTTTGAATCTTTTATTTTTATGCTTGAGGCTTTTGACTCTTTTATTATCTCTATTTTTTCTTTATTTTTATAAGTGTGGGCAATCCCGATCATGTGGTCTATCACTCACTTGGAATTCATGTTTCTCAAGCACGGTACCGATCACTCGATAAGAGACGCAATTTGAGACGTGTTCATATCAAAGACATGTTCATGTCAAAGACATTGGAACACTTGCCCTTTTGTACACTATTATTTATTTTTTATTGCTTATTATTTTGCTATTTTAATCTTTTGAAGTCACTCAAGATTTTCATGAAATTGAAAATTGCATAAGTTGCACACCATCCATCCCAAGGTTAGGTAGATATGGGTTGAAAAATGAAGGGTCTATCGTTAGACGAGGCTCAAAGTGG